>NC_136624.1:38167863-38522863 GCF_933228915.1 Telmatherina bonti | reverse complement strand
TTAAATTTCTAATAACTAAAATCTGGCACACTTTTAAATGAACATATGAACAAATGAACAACAGAATAATTGCATATAATGATGCTATACAAGATACAGAATATGATTACTGTTAAATTATAGACAGTTTTGCTGGATTTATTTAATCTGAGGACAATATTTGTTATTAATAAGGCCACTTTAGTAGGCAAGTGATTAATGTTACAGTGGATATTGCTTTCAGTAAAATGTTGTAGTGCTGTGAACTCATTTTCTGCATTGTTAAAGTATTGGTATGTAAATTGTGTTGACTAGTTCAATACTGTACTCTAAAACCTTCAGGTTTTATTTCACAATGTTTCAGCTAATAAAACAGCAACCCTGGAAGATAGATATGGTAATTATGACTGCATCCCTTTTATACTACTAGTGTCTTGTAGGCTGTTTGTACAGTGGACAGTTGTCCAACTGACTGGCAGGATTCCAGCTATTCTTGATGGTTTTGACTGTGAACAAAGGCCGTGTCAGCTTGGAAACATGATACAGTGGAAGTATGCATACATTCAGTCATATTGTTGCAGCGCTCGCATGTTTCCGCACTCTGTGTATACATGTAAATGAATAAGTAAATACATACAGATGTCCTTCTGGAGGATTCGTGATATTACTATAAATTAAAAATAAGATAGACCAGAAATAACTTTAAATGGAAATACAAGGTTGCCGCTCTTCCAAGTCATGGAGTTCAGTGTAAACTCTGAGCAGATAAGTTTAGAATGTCCAACTACTTCAGCAGCCAGAAACAGGCTCTGATACGTTAAATCAACCAGTAAATTATAGAGATTAATAGCTTTCTGAGGGGCAAGATTATCTGGAGGAAACCTATCAGTTTCAGCTCAAAGGCTGCTTGAACCTGTGACAGGACAGATTTTTTCACATTCTATTAAGCAAAATCTAATATTTGGTTGTAAGTGTGAGGACAGGAAGACAAAAAGACATCATGCAACCCTCTCAGTGCAGTTAGTTATATTTTTAAGCAAGATGTGGATGGTGTCTTCGGATCTGGCAGACTTTAGCAAAAGTTTATTGACTTTTTAATTGTTAAATAAACTTTAGCATTACTAATAAAGTTTTTGTTTAAACACAGCAGTTGAAAGATTAACGTTTGTTTGTTTTTTGTGTTGCTTTCCAGGTCGGGATGAAAAAGATGCAAAACCTCTCCCTCGCATTAATAAACACTCAGTTTTCTGGATTGTGGCATCCATAGCAGTGACATACTATGCCGACTTCCTTCAGGTCATCATGGGAAATGATGATATCAAAAGGTTTGTGTGTTTTTAGGTTGAAATGACACTGCAGTGCAGTGAAAGAAAACTAAATGTAAAGTATCCATCCATCCATCCATTCTCTGCCGCTTATCCGGGGTCGGGTCGCGGGGGCAGCAGCCTAAGCAGGGAAGCCCAGACTTCCCTCTCCCCAGCCACATTTGCCAACTCTGTGGGGGGATTCCGAGGCGTTCCCAGGCCAGCCAGAGATATAATCCCTCCAGCGTGTCCTGGGTCTTCCCCGGGTCTCCTCCCAGAGGGATGTGCCTGGAACACCTCACCAGGGAGGTCCAGGAGGCATCCTGACCAGATGCCCGAGCCACCTCAACTGGTTCCTCTCGATGCGGAGGAGCAGCGGCTCTACTCTGATCTCCTCCCGGATGACCGAGCTCCTCACCCTATCTCTAAGGGAGAGCCCGGCCACCCTGCGGAGGAAACTCATTTCAGCCGCCTGTATACAAGATCTGGTTCTTTCGGTCACGACCCACAGCTCATGACCATAGGTGAGGGTAGGAACGTAGATCGGCTGGTAAATCAAGAGCTTTGCCTTCTGGCTCAGCTCCTTCTTCACCTAGAAGTAAAATAATTATTGGAAAATATGGTATTATGAGTAAGTTAATGTGTTAATGCCAACCAGAAGGACAGAAAATTCCCTGCATCCTTTGAATGGAAGTATAACTTCATTGTTCTGTTGTAACTTGAGTGTGCAGTATTCATTTTCTACAAAAGCCTTTAAGGCTTTGTTGATTTGAAAGGTACATTGTCCCAGAGAAGGTTTTTGTCCTTAGAAAATATCATTCAGTGTATTTGATACCTGAAATTGGTATCAACACGCTGGAGGGATTACATCTCTCGGCTGGCCTGGGAACGCCTCGGGATCCCCCCCGCAGAGTTGGCAAATGTGGCTGGGGAGAGGGAAGTCTGGGCTTCCCTGCTTAGGCTGCTGCCCCCGCGACCCAACCCCGGATAAGCGGCAGAAGATGGATGGATGTATTTGATACGAAGCAACCACTGTTTGTGATGTTTTTTTCAGCTGGTGGTTTAACGTTGGTCTGGGATTACTTGGAATCTGCCTGTCTTTGGCAATGTTCTGCATTGTGTACCTGGAATGGTTCAAAGGCATCGAGCACTACGACCAAGAATACCCCGCCCTTCCTCCCATCACCACGGCAGCGTTTATTGCTGCGTCATGCAGGTAAAGCATGGGGGAAAAAAAGGAAGATTAACTGTATATGTTTTTAACTTCCTGTCATAAATGCCTTTTGATTATTACACAAAATGAAACAAAAATAGTAAAATATTTTTCCCATGCGTCCCATGTGCTTTTTTTCCTGGCTGGTTTTGCTCTCTTGTGTGGCTGCTGGTTGTCCGGGTCTTGTAGCCCTCTGTCTTCTTCAGATTACTGGGGAATGATCACACTCATCACTAAACACAATTCATTCCTTATCTTTTCCACTCATATCCACTGTGATCATACAGTTACTTTTTCATTCTTTACTTGCTGTTTTCATTCATGTTTCTGCTAGTTTTGTCTTCCTAGAGGGGCTCCTGACGATTCTTTGCTTTGTTTTCTGAACAGTGGTCGTCGGATGTTTTCCGTTTGGTTTTATAGACATGTAACAGTTGGTTGTTGGATTTCTCTCCCCCGTCTTCCTGTCGTTCCCCCTTCCCGTATTTCCTCCTGTCAGGTCCAGCATTAATTAGAGAATAATCCTCCAGTGTGTAGGGGAGCCTCATATCCACAAAGCTTCATTTCCTTCATATCCATTAAGCTTCTCTTGGCAAAGCACATATGTTTGGCACAACTCAGCAGCCAATCAGTCCGTCTGCTTGCTATGATTCTGGTCAGAACAAGGTAGAAAAAAAGATGCAACATATGAGGCACCAACATGTCAGTCCAACCATGTATCTGAACTAAATACATATGTTGCTGTTGTCAAAGGCAAGCGTAAACCAGCAGTAAGCATCACCTCATCATAAGGTCAAACAGCCAGTTTTTATGTGCAAAGAACACATGAGCTGCTTTTTCCTTGTTAATGAGAAACTTCATCTTTGGCAGGGTGGATCTGCGCAGGGTGCATTTTCACTTCCTCCATCAGCTATTGAATAAAACTATGCGTTAAATCTTGGATTAGCAAAAATGTCGAAGCAACTACTTTCTGCTTTGCGCTTTTCCACGTTGGACACACCCACCTGTCGAGAACAAGCTGCAAGATGTCCCCCAACTGCATCCACGCGAACAAAATGATGTCATTTTGTTCTTGTGATCTCGAGGACAAGGAAAAACTTGCTGCTCCTCATGTAGTCGCAGCACAAACTGGTCTCTGGCCCTGATGCTGCTGCCCCAGCAGAAGCTGCAAAGCTGATGGCATCTTCCACACCAGGCTTCTAGAAGACATGCAACATCTTGGTGCAGACACTGAATGATTTCAGCTTCTCTAAGAACTTGTCTGCTCCTCTTTGCTTGTTGATGCCTTCGTGTTGCTTTTTCAGTCCAGTCTGCTGTCCAGCTGAACTCCAGTACCGGTATTCCTCCACCTCCTCCCCCAGGATGGAAACTGTTGTGTTCTCTCCTGTTCCTCCTGAAGTCAACAATCATCTTTTGTTTTGTTCTTTACTTCATCTTTTTGTTGATTGTTTCTACATAAACCTACTGACCAGTTCTGTCCTTGGCCACCCCAGCAGAGTAATCAGAGTATTTCTGCAGATGACAGGACTCTGAGCTGTACAGTGTGAAAAGAAATGCTTAATGTTTCCTCCCTTGTGGTGCTCTACTGTTGCTGACTGCCATCTCAGACACACAACTTCTGTCCCACAAACTGTGGTCTGTTCGGTAGTCAGAAACCCAGGTGGTGGTGGTGGAAGTATCACCTGGACTCAATGGAGCTTCTTGCATAACACAGCAGCTGAATTGCAATAAAAGCACTTGAGAAATTGTAAAACATGATCCTCCTTGTGATGCCTGATCTGTTGAGGTGAGAGTGGGGTCTGAAGCCGGTAGCAGATCAGGGATCACCAAATCCGGTACTTGTGGGCTGGTGTCCTGCAGGTTTCGGATGTTTCCCTGATCCAGATGAATGGGTCATTAACAGACCTGTGCACAACTTCACATCAAGCTGTTGGAGATCTTTTTTTAATGGAATGAGGTGTGTTGCAGCAGGAAAACAGTCATTACCTGGATAACCCCGGCCCTGGAGGACCAGAGTTGCTGATCAACCCAAACCCCGTTACGACAAGCAAACTGTAGTCGCTGCTCAAACTGTTAACCTGTTTTAGTGTAGTTCAATGCAACATGAATAAGTGTCAGTTATTAAATACATTTACTGCATTTAGGCCTAGAGGGACCTTGTTAGAGCCCAGGAACTTTTAGGGGGGTCCTATCCATGATGTCTTACAGGAACCAGGCAATGGGTGGATATTTCTTTCCTAACAGCAGCTGTGGTTTGCATTAATACTTCTGAGACATGCTCATGTTTTCCTCTTTGTGACTCTTGTGTCATGTTTAACCTCATCCCTGGTTTGTATGACTGTAGAGTTAACTCATAAGGTTATGAAGGGATTTTAATAAGATTTTGTAGAAATATCAGAAGTGTAATAAGGAATGAGTTATTCGATTTTGGGTTGATCCGGATCACTACTTAGATCCAGGAATTTTTTAAAAGATGCTTTATTGTGGGGTGATGGGAATAATTCTGCCATTAGAGCTTAGAAGTAAAAATATTACCTGTAATCATCATCCAGAAAGAAATTAAATGACTTAGCAGAGATCTGCTGTTTGAGTGCTTCTGGTTTATTGATTAATGCCTTTTTACTGTGTTTCTCTTGCAGCTTCAACATTGCACTTTGGCCAGTGTGGTCCTTCTTCACTCCTCTGATCCTCTTCACACAGTTCATGGGTGTGGTGATGTTCATTTCTTTGCTTGGATGACTGGATCAGGTGGGGTTGATACTGCCTTCATGTTTGTATTTATTTGTAAATCTTGTGGTATTCAGTGTAAATCATGCAAAATGATCATTCTTTAAAAAAAAAAAAACCAAATGATTATATTTGACCTTGAAACATCATAGAAGGTGGGCTGAGCACATTTATTGTGTTGTTGATTGCTTTCCATGATAGGTTACATAATTTATTAATACATTTATTTTTTTCAACCATTACAAGCTGATGGCAGATTAATTATCAACCTGATCAGGCAAATCTCATGACAGCTTTAGCTGATGAAGCAATCAGATTCAGGCCACGTTTCAGGTATCAGTGTAGCTCATTTCTGATTTGTTTACTGAAAAATAGGAAATGTGATTAGAAACAAAAGTACATATTAAGAAATAAGCACTTCAGGAAACCTTCAGCCTTTCACTTTTAATTTAATTTTTAATAAGTTTTTTTTAAGTAAAATGAAGATCCTTCGTATTTGTATCGATTCACTTTGCTGTATGTGATTTTGTTTTTAACCATAAAATGATCTGAATAATAAATCAGTGTTAAATAATCCCATTTATTGTCTTGTTTGCAGCTGCAGAATTTGTCCCATCAGCTACAATGTTTTCCTGAATGTCTGCTCTAAAAGAGGACACATGGAAAAATGACAAAGTAAAGTGGGATTTGCTGTTTTCTCAGCGAGCAGCAGCACAAGCGAAGTCTGCTGGTCTGACGGTGAAAACACTGGACCCGTTCACTACTGGAGGACTGGATTGGGGGCAGGTCAGCGGTCTAGGATTACTGTAATAGTATGCTGAATCGAATGTTCTGCTTGTATTGTTTTCCATTTTAGAGTGTTTTTTTTTTTTTTTTTTTTTTTAACCCCCCAAAGAAAGAAAGAGAATATTCTATTTGGTGCCTCCTGATGTGATCACATCGCCCCGCCCAAAGAGCCCTTTCTGTTCCCTTGTCCTGGTACAGTTACAGAGTAGTCTCGTGTAGTCCTCCCTGACCTGTTTTACCAACGTTCTTTGACGTCATCTTTCCATGCGTGTCGTACGGAGCCAGACAAGAGGTGAGGCCGTCCACACGGCGGCCTTTTTCCTCGGGAAATGACTCACTAAACCTTCCATTTGTATCGGAGAGGCTAATCTACACTCAGTTACTTCTAACGTTGTGGATGTTCTGACATGTTCTTGCAATTCTTTTGACTTGTATGAAGTTGTTTAAGTACAAGAAGATAAAAACTGCTTTTATTTTAACAGTGGCTGAAAATGAAAAAAAAAAAAATGTTAGTTTCCACTTTTTTCTACACTTTGCATGTTTTTATGATTTAACTCTTGTTACCAGTTTCAGTCATTGTTGCTGACTGTGAGGATGTCTGCCTCTACTTTTCACATGGCAACGTTTCTTTAAAAATAAATAAAAAAAAAACTCAGAAAATTATTGTTTTTCCTTCTTTTTCACATTATCCTTCCCAAACCATGTTTGTTTTAAAGCGTCGTCTTTTCTTGTACTGCGGATCTTAACTTTGAAGAGTTCTGATGGGGGGATACAAGTCAGCAGAAAAGAGGAAAGAAGACTTTATTCTCCCATTTTCATAAGATTTAGTGACCTTAAAACATTAGAAATCAGACACTTAGCAAAAGTTAAACTGAACGCAGTGACCCAGGAAGACACCCGTTTATGTCCAGCAAAAACAGATGATAAACATTTTTCCTGTTGAGTTAAAGTACTTCTTCAGAACTGATAGATACTTCTTGCCTCTTAAAGAAAAACTATAATCTTCTACAGTGTGCATTAACTACACATTAATAAATTATACTAAGTTAAACAAAAAAATCTGAAAATGATCATATAATTACAGAATAAAATGGTAAAGTAACACGAATAATGTAATAAAACCATGCATAAAAACCTGCATTAAAGCAATAAAATAACCAAACCAAACCTCATCAGCAACAGTAGCATCATTGTCATGACATCTGATAGGCTGCCATGATCATATGACACAGAAGGAAAACACTCGCTGAGCTTTGCTGTGATTTTATTGCCTTCATATTTTAACTTTCACACTAACAAAAAGACAAGAGGAAAATGGTTCTGTGTTTTCTTTTTCTGTTTGTTTTGGATAAGAATAAACAGAATAAATGTTTTTTAGCAAATGGTTGAGATGTACAGATGTGAGATTAGTACACAGTTTGGGTTTTACATTCCAATGCTAATTGATAGAGATGCTCAAGCAGGTTTATTTCCACAATTTTAAAAGAAATGAATTAAAGTCACTTTAAATTTTCTACGGTGTGTTATTTTACAGTATATGTAATATTCTCTGGAAGTTTTATTCTTGTGTGAATTCTTTAGGAATTGTTATTCATTGCTTTGAGAAAAAGTTCCACATTGTTGCAGTCATAAATCTATTACAATTCATTTTTTATTTATGAAAAATGTGTCTGTATGTGTCTTTGTTCTTTTGGGCAAACTAAAAATATAAATACAAGGTGGGCTGATGCAATCGTGAATTTTCTAGCTTATCAATTATGAAAGAATTGTGTGTAATCACGTGATTAAGTCATCTAATACAGTGGTCAGTGTTAATTCTGATGCCAACTGGTGTGCATTTTTTTTCAAATACATACAGATGTAGTTTGGTAATTTCAGTTAGTTATACCACTCTGTTACAGGCGCCACCATAGCTGCGTGTCATGATGTTCTCGACTTCACAATGTGCATTGAAACTGTATGATGCACAGGCCTGCATTGATTAATCTTTACACATTTGTGTGAACAATAAGTTGCTCATTTACCCTTTGAGCTTTTGCTTTAGGTACTGATTAGTTAATGGTAAAGTCAAGACACTTATCTTCCTAATGAATGCAAAAGCATTTCAAATGCAGGTTATAATAAAATCTTTAGTGAATGCTACCATTATTAGTTTTTGTAATTTTGGATGATATAGTGCCTTGTAGTAATTGTGATAGTTTAAGATCTGAGGATTGTTGTGATTACTGGGGTGGGTTTATAGAAACTGTTCTTTTTGAATTTATTAAGTTTTTCAGTTCTTTGGTCAGATGTTTTGTTTCTATTTTTGTTTTAATATTTGTCATTATATTCAAATATACTTTCTAAAATCTAAATTTAAAAAGAAAAAAATCTAATATGAGGAAGCGACTGCATATTTCCTCTGGCATATTTTTCTATCAACTTGCAGCTGCACACAAAATATTTAGTTCTGACTTGTGCAGTTGCCCTTAAATGTGTTTTTGGTAGATTCTTTTCTTTCCTAAAATGAGCTCTAAAGTCGTGTTTCACTTATTTAAAACACTTTTTCTTCTTCTTTACCTTGACCTCAAATGTGAAAATAAATATCTTGTAAAAGATGAATATGACTATAAAATCTTAACCATGAAAACTTTTTCTGCGTTTCCCTGTGAGTAAGACACTGCCTATTGCATTGGAATAAGCAGGTATTTACCATGAAAAGATTGTTGCTGTTGTCCTCATCATTTCATACATTAATGATCTCTAGTTTACTTCGATTAGACACAAATAGATGCATTAATTGAAATGAAAAGGGAGAAAATCAAACAAAAACCTTCAGCTGCAGCTTCATAAATCATTTACAGCTTTGACCTGAAACCACAAGGAAATCCACTCAGCAGTGTTGTTTTTGTTGACCTGTTCTGTGGATGTTCCTGTCGCACAATCTGCATAAGCTTCCAAATTCAATCAAACTATTTACACTTGATCAATCAGCCATTAGAGCGCGCGGATGAGTGGACCTTCTCAGTTATCGCGCTGATTATCAGTGATTAACGAGTCAATGGTCGGACGGAAGTTAAATGAGAGAGTTAACTTCATCATCTTCCCAGCCCTCGTGATGTTTCTGCGGAGGATTGGCTGTTTGGACCTCTCATCACCAAGGAAGACAAACAAGGCGTTCGTGAACGTCAGAACACCTTTGACGCACGCGCCTATCGCCTTATTCTGCTGAGCCAGATGCTCATTTGAATAGAAATGCTGCAGACTTGAAAAGTTGTATTGTTTGAACAAGTATATTGACTGAAGTGGATATTAAATAAGAGGACAGGAGCTACCTGATAAAGTTATCAACCAGGGCAGATAAAGTGGAAGGAGGTCAGCACGTGACGTGTACACAAAGGCGCGTTTACACACACACACACACACACACACACACACACACACACACACACACACACACACACACACACACACACACACACATATATATATATATATATATATATATATATATATATATATATACATATATATATATATATATATATATATATATACACACACACATACATATATATATATATATATATATATATATATATATATATATATATATATATATATATATATATATATATATATATATATATATATATATATATATATATATATATATATATATATATATAACACAAAGGATAAGACCCTGCTGTATATATTTATGAAGCTCGCGTCAATAACTTCATTAATATTTCACAAGGAGCCCTCCAAAAAACTTTTCATACGGGCTTCCAATGATTGAATTTAAATGATTGCATATCTTATACAGTAGAACAGTAAGGACACTCCTCCCTTTGTGATTGATTGCGCGCATCCTCCCATCATGTGTCATCTTTAAGGGTCTGTGCTGTGGTGGTCTACATGATCTTCTTAGTGAGCATCCCCTCACTAAAGCGTAAAACCCAAAAATGATTTAGATATTTATTCTTTATCTGGGGAGCAAACAGGCCTGCCATCAGGGAAACACGTGAGGATTGGAGTTGGTTGCGCTTGGATTAGAAGAACTGCCACAGCAGATCAGATGTCTGCTGCTTGGAAAAAAAAAATCCCAGAGCTGTGGAAATGCCGTCTTCTCTTTCATCTTATCCAGAAAATCTGCGCTTTACACCCGAGAGCCGGCTTGAAGGGATTTTAACAAACTTGGGAACAATGTCTGGAAGAGTTTGGTGAAGTTTTTTCCTCTGTTATTGTGGATATCTTTGCGCTTAGACTTTTTTTTTCTGAAGCTACTGAATGGTTGGCAGCTCATCTAATTTCTCTGTAACATATGTGGGTCTCATAGGACGGAGGTCCGGGATCACCCATGAGTGAAACGCGATCTCGTTTTATGTGACTCAGCGAGCTTATTAGAGGCACAGATATTTCAGTTTCAGGGATAGGCCCACAAGGTGACATTGGCATCTATCAAGCCCATCCACGGCGAGGCTGGACATTGAAGCTGTGCGTAACCACTGAGCCGGACCTTAAAGATTGAATTCATGTTTGGCACCCTACCTGTCCTCTGAATCAGGACCTTGTGCGAGCGGGTTCCTCACCTGGCCTCCCTCAGATGCACTTATAACGCACAGCGTTGACTTTTCCCTGCAGCACTGTCATTATTGCCAAAAAACCGAAAGGACTCAGAATGGTGGAACGCGGCGGCCTGGATATTACCTGCCTGAACAAGTATTGCCATAGTTCCTCATCTTCGTCTAGTTCCGAACAAGACAAGAAAATTTTCACCAAGTTAAAACTGAATTTGTCGGCGGACTATCCGAGGAAGAACGCAGAGTTCCTTAGCGGGCAGTACGGGACCAATCTGCTGCTGATCGGAGTGGCCCTCATGCTGGCCATTGCGCACCAAGACCCGTCGGTGGAGGAAAAACACCTGCTGTCCTTCGCCACCTGCCTCATGATCCTTCAGCTGATCTGGATGATGTGGTACATCCTGGTGCGACACAGACAGAAGAACACACGAACTGAGAGAGATGTCAATGCCACCACATGCTGGATAAGAGGTGAGACCACCAGAACCACCATGTGGATAGAACTTTGGTTTGCTTTAGCTGTTTACCACCGTGATCATTCTCAACAGAGTGACATCTATGCAGAAACCATTTATTTATTTGCTAAAATGATATGAATCACTCTTCAAATCTCTGATTTTTTCTTGGGTAGGTGGTTTGACTCTCCTGGCAATCCTCTCTCTGATCATGGACGCCTTCCGACTCGGGTATTATGTTGGCTTTAGGTCCTGCCTGTCAGCTGTGCTCGCAGTGTATCCTGTCATCCATGCAACTCACACCATAGCACAGGTAAGTTTACAGACCCAGCTTAATCTCAATAAAGTGATAATCTTTCATCAGCGTTAGAAAGTGGAGTCTTTATTATCTGTGTACCACTGAGAAACTTTGGATAATGTGCTCTTTGTTGCAGCAACAATATAATCCTGTCATTGTGCATGTTGTTTGAGTGTAACTTCATATGTCCAGGGAAAACTTACAGGCAGAAGGACTTAAACAAGCAGGTGAAGGGTAATTAGTGTGTGTAATTGGTATGAAATGTGTTTTATTTCTGATACATCTAGAATTTTCTGAATGATTCAGTATTCTGACTCATGTTTACTCCTGTTTAGGTGCATTTTCTCTGGTTTCACATCAAGGATGTCATCAAGAGCTTAGAAATATTTGAGAGGTACGTGAAATTGGTAAGATTATAATTTAACAAGACTATGTTGATTAAAGGATGTGTGGGAAATGTGTACGTAAGTATGACAAGATGAATCCTCATTGTAAGTGTTTATTTGCTTAGATTTGGAGTCATCCATGCAGTCTTTACCAACCTCCTCTTGTGGTGCAACGGCGTGATGACAGAGGCTGAGCACTTCACCAACAAATATATTAGAAGACTCTCTGCCTTGGGATATGAAAACCTCACCATAGGTAAGGGCCAAGGGGTTGAGTGTTAGCTTGTACCTTGAAGAAAGGTACAATGGTCCACTTGAGAGCTCACTTCTATGGATGAAAGAAAAATGAAAGAGAGTAGGGTTTGCGAGGGGAAGGAGGTTAACTCAGCCACCCAGTGGGTCTTGTTTGTGTCGAGTGTCTCTCTATTGGGTTTCACAAGAAACAGATTTACCAGCGGTGGGACCCCCTCCCCTCCCCTTCAACTACTACCACCCTCCTTGGCAACCCCCCGCTTGACCCTTAGACGTCTTTGTCTCTGGGCTGCTCAGTCCCAAGGGTGCAGCAATTACAGTAACTGATACATCTAAGCCTGAGGTTGGGGGGGTTCGGCTGCTCCTCCTCATATCCGGTTGACTGTGAGGGTGGCTGCACCCTGACTGTTGCTCCCCTTTTAATTAAAAGATGCAGTCGTGTGGTGGTGGCCTTGTAGGGGTTGAAGGGTATGGAGGAGGGTAGGTGAAAGGAAGGGGGTACACAGCGGGGCTTGTTGAAATGTGTCCCAGTGTGCACATACTTTTCCAGAGTATTGTGGGGGCTTTACAAGGTGTGAGTAAGCATAAAGCTTCAATTTACGCTGTGCAGGTGTGTACAGCTAATGGGGGAATAAAATATGACGAACCAAAACTAAAGGAGTATTATGGAAATTATTCAATACTTCATATTGCAGCTATTATATTCTCTAAAAAGCAAAATAAAAATAAAGGTAAAAGTCTTTCTTTCTTTTTTGGGAAGCCACAATAAAAAATATTGTGAGAAATGGCAGAAGCATCTAGTTGTTTTCAGGCCTAAAGAGTGACAAAGCCATGCCAAAAATTTTAATCATTAAATATACATGTATATGTTTTGGTATCAACTTGTGATTAAATTATAATAAGTCACCATTTCACCATTGTTACTATAAATGACAAAACAAGGACATTCATTCTGATTAAAATGTATTTATGTGCTGTTGTTGCAGCTGGAAGTGGAAAATATTTCCAATGTTTACTAACATGAGGAATATAAAAACATAAAGGTTGTGAAAAAAGTTAAGCAACACAAGCTTGTTTTCATGTCCTCGGTTGTTTCTGAGGTGGAGGATCATTTCAACATTTATTGGAAATGGATTATATGAAACAAAATGTCCAGACATAAAGCAAGTTTTTAAAACTGTTACCACTTAACTGACTACAAACTCACTCAAAAAGAGAAGATTTGAAAATTCAAAGCAAGAAACAAAAAATAATTTAGAATTTGAGAGAATTTTCTAAGTTGTTAATTGTCGCTTTAAATAAAAAAACTGACTAAAGGGTCTGAAATGTAGGGTCTACATGTAGCGGGACAGTTACTAAGTTAATGCAAAGTGATACCGTGTGCCTCAGTGTAATCAGTGTACAAGAAAATTGTGCAGTGACAAATGTTCTGGGATCAAATGATTTAAACAATTTTAATGCGTTATTTTTTCTGTAATTGTTAAGAGTGGGGAATCTAATCCAAAAAATAAAAAATAGGGATTTTTTGCTTCACAATTTGATTATGGATATTTTATTAAAAAGTCAATTTTTTTCAAATAAATAATTTTTATTAATCTTTTTACTTGTGTTCTTGGGCAGCAGAATGATGGTCTGGCTACTGTGTTGTTTTTTCCTCACTGAAATTCACAAAAATGACGAGCAGAAAAAGTTTTGTTCATGCTGCGATTTAAATCGTATCGGCCCGAATAATTTCTCAGTTCCTTCCAGCTTATGGAAGAATGAAGTTATCTGGGAAATTAGCACCTTTTGTTACTTACATGTAATGATCATTAATCAAAATACTGTTTAATCAGATTCTGAATCGATTCTTCAACCAGGAATCGAATCGTGGTCCCTAGTGATTTATATATGTATATATATATATATATATATATATATATATATATATATATATATATATATATATATATATATATATACATACATACACACACTACTCACAAAAAGTTAGGGATATTCAGCTTTTGGGTGAAATTTCACAACAAGCCTAAAATGCATTCAAACCTGTACAGGTGAACTTAATGTGATCTTCTCTAAGCTTTTAAATGCACATGTCCAACTGTTAAATGTTTCAATAAATTTTGCACAAGTTGCTGTTCTCTAACAAGGAGCTTAACGGCAAAAATCACGGCAGGTGTGTGATCCTTGAATTGACCAATAAATGTCCTGGTTCAATTAGAGCTGGTGTTTAAACAGTTGTCCTCATCATGCTGTTCACATTTTGACATCATGAGACCAAGACGACACCTAACAATGGAACAACAGTCCCTTGCCATTGCGATGCTTCAAACAGGACGTTCTCAGACAGAAGTGGCCACTGAGCTTGGAGTGTCACAGAGTGTCATCAGCAGGTTGCAACAGAGATATGGAGAGACTGGAAGAGTCACAGAAAGGCCTAGAAGTGGACGTCCTTTGGCCACATCCCGTGCTGATGACCGCTACATTGTGAACACTGCCCTGAGAAACCGGATGATGAATGCCACTCAACTCCAGGCACGTTTAAGAGAGGTGAGAGGCACCCAAGTGTCACGTCAGACCATTCCAAACCGTTTCCATCAGCGTGGTCTGCGTGCTAGACGACCTGCACGGGTACCTGACCACACCACCAGGCACAGGCATCATCGTCTTGCATGGGCCAGGGAGCATTTACGCTGGACGAGGAACCAGTGGGCCTCAGTGCTGTTCTCTGATGAAAGTCGATTCACACTGAGCAGAAATGATGGCCGGCAACGATGTTGGAGACGTCAGGGAGAGCGCTGTGCATCAGCCACTGTTGCAACAGGCCAGCTTTTGGTGGTGGCGGTGTTACAGTGTGGGCAGGAGTGTCCACTTGGTACAGAACTGCCCTACACTTTGTGAATGCTACAGTGACAAGCCCATACTACCTGAATAACATCATTAATCCAGTGATTGTGCCCCTACATGAACAGCACAGGCCTAATTTCATCTTCATGGACGACAATGCTCCTGCTCATCGAGGCCGCATCATCAGGGAACGGCTGTTGGAGACTGGTGGACCTCAAATGGAATGACCTGCACTCTCTCCAGACCTGAATCCCATTGAAAACCTGTGGGATCAGCTGAGCCGTCGTGTAGAGGCTCGAAACCCTGCACCCCAGAACCTCAATGACCTGAGGGCCGCCCTTCAAGAAGAGTGGGATGCCATGCCTCAGCAGGCAATAAGTTGCCTTGTGAACAGCATGAGACGTCGTTGTCAAGCTGTAATTGATGCTCAAGGGCACATGACGAGATATTGAGACGTTCAAATTTTTTGTTGTGGTGTAACTACCATTGTTGTTACCTTTTGTGTTGAATGAATTTTTTGAGATGAGGAAATCAGTAGTGCATCTTTCTACTTAAATGTCTTACTTTTATGATATTATATCACTGTAGCATGAACATGTTGCATTTTCCATAAATTTCGCCTGAAAGCCAAATATCCCTAACTTTTTGTGAGTAGTGTATATATATATATATATATATATATATATATATATATATATATATATATATATATATATATATATGTATGTGTGTGTGTGTGTGTGTGTGTGTATACACATATTTATATGTATTTATACTTATGATGGAAAATTATAAAATGTGCAAGATGTTAAGAAAAAAAACCAACTTTATTGTCTGTTAGTGGTGACAGACAATGTTCCTCAAGAGGGTTCCACTTGTACAAAGTTCCACTTATTGCACAAAAAAAGTCCACTCTGCAAACACGGCTTAACAGACAAAGTGCAATTTCCCTTTCAGTGAGTTGCATATGGCTTTTGCACATAGGATGAATGATGTTTTATAGATGTTTAGTTTTGGGAATGGGGGGAGCGGTTCAGAAAGACCTTCTATCTTCTAGCAGCAGTTAGAAGGAGTGATGAAGAGGATGAGAAGGGTCTTCTGTGATCACGGTGGCCTTGCAGATGACAGAGCAGTTGTACAGTTCACTGAGTGGAGAGTGGGATGGAAATCTCGTTGTCCTGGTTTGTTTTGTGGGAGGGTTTTGTTTTGTGCATGGTGGTGAGGGATTTGTATCCTGTGTGTGTTCCATACACTACTGTTTTTTCTTATTTTGTTATAGTTTAAACATTATGTGGCCTCTGGTGTCCTTTATTATTCAGTGGGTAGATGAGAAAGTGGGTCAGGAAGACGCTGAACCTGGGCTGGCTGCCTTTATGGGGCGGCTGCTATACCAGGTGAACTAAACACCAAACCCACAGGAGTGTTCCACAACAACAAAACAAACTAAATGTACCCACTGATACAAGTAAAGTAACCTGAACCAGTTTTTTTCCTCATCCTCCTGTCTGGTAAATGAAACATTTTTTCACTGTTTAGTAATCCAATTTGTTTTGTTTATTTGTGTTTTTCTAATTAGCTTATTTATCTGGGACAATTGAAAGAAAAACAGAGGTTATAAAGAACCACTAATGTTTGCATGTAGAGTATATAGAATCAAGCTAATTCACAACTCCTGTTCTTTTTAAATAAGAGAAAGATGCAAAAAAATGTAAAAACAGAGGAAAGTACACTTAACAAAATATATAAACACAACTACTTTCATCTGAAATCTTCTCAAGAAAACACAAAGATGCTCTCGAACTAACACCAAACTACAAAAAACCAAAAAAAAACAACCCCAAAACAAACAACAACAACAACAAAACTAACAGAAGATGACATAATTGCATCCATTATCATTAAAATTCAGAAAAACAGAAATGTTCTGCTTTGCCTCCAAACTAAGGTCAGAAGGCGGAGGTGAGGTGACTACTATCTACTTCCTCCCACCATCCAAAGACATGCATGTTAGTCTTGGTTACTCTAAATTGCCCCTAGGAATGAGTGTGAGCGTGAGTGGTTGTTCATCTGTCTGTGTGGCCCTGCGATGGACTGGCGAGCTGTCCAGGGTGTACCCTGCCTGTCGCCCAAAGCCAGCTGGGACAGGCTCCAGCTTCCCCGCGACCCTGAATTGGATTAAGGTTCAGAAAATGAATGAATGAATGATGTTTCAGGGTCGGCTCAGTACCAGAATATCCTGAATGAGCAAGTTATCCCATCTTCTCTGCACATTTCAAGATGGCAGTACCAGGATTTATGGGGCTCAGATTGTGAAAGAGTGGATTAGGGAACAGGAGACATCATTTTCACACATGGACTGGCCAGTAGGGATGTGAATCTAACAACAGCTCATGATTCAATTCGATTCGATTCGATTCAGAATTGATTCTCGATTCAAACAGGTTTTTGATTCATAATCATTACACTTAAGTAGCTAAAGGCGTTAATTTCCCAGATAACTTCATTCCTCTATAAGCTGGAAGGAACTGAGAAATTATTAGGGCCGATTCGGTTTAAATTACAAAATGTACAAACTTTTTCGCAATTTCAATTAGAAAAAAACAACACAGTAGCCAGACCATCATTCTTCTGCTATAATATCCTAGAATACAAGTAAAAATATCGATTAAAAAAAAAGACAAAAAAATGACAGTATAATATATTATTTTTATATATTTGGAAAAAATTGATTTTTTTCCAACACAAATACAACACAAATATCAATTTTAAAATTGCGAAGCAAAAAAATTCTGATTTTTAAATTATTTTTTTTTTAAATTTAATTTCTTATCTTTATTGGCCACCACAGAGTCCAGACCTGAACCCCATTCGAACTTTCAGGATGGTCTGGAGAAGGTTTTGCACAGTGGTCAGACTGGTGCAGGATCTTGGTGAAAACTAAATGCAACATGGATGGAAATAAATCATTGCAGAAGCATATCCAAACAATGACCTAAGGTGTTTCAACAAAGTATTAGAATGAGATCTTTATTTGGGTGGTGACTTTTTTATATATGTCCACTCTTGTAATTTTATACTTAGCTTTTCACACACTTCTTCATACATGTGTTGCCGTCTTGGAATGACTGTTTACGGTTTTTGGTTTGAGGTTTTTTAGTATCATCTGGTTTATATTCATCCTCAATGTTTTGGTGCATTTGAATAAGTTTCCACTTTTCTGGTCTTTTCTCTTAATTCTGGGTTTTCTCTGTATGGTTTAATTATAAACACACACTGATGCTATTTAAAAACTAATTATGAACTTTTATATAGAAAAACAAGTTAAATCTGGAAGTATTTTGTTTTAGGGATTATTTAAACTTTTATTGACTTGGACTTTCTTAAACAGGAAAATGTTGATTGATAATGTTAGATAAAAATGATTAAGTGTACTGCAAGTGGATTGTCTGCCATATTTATATGTGCTGTTCTAAATTACTGGACTTTTTTTTTATGATATCTGTTTAAGCATTACTTTTGAAGTTTGTTAACCTGAATAAAAACTGTTATATATGTCCTGTCAAATGAGAAAAATATAGCTAATTCTATGATTTTTTTTTTGCCATGCTTACATAACCTGCTGAGTTGCAAGGTGTTATTAATGTCTTTTGTGTGGACAGATCTTCATTTGTGAATAGACAACTAGTTAAAGCGGGTAAAGACAGGAATGGAAACAGTGGAAGTTTATATGGAAAAGGAGAAATTGGAAGGAGTTACATCATGTCCACAGACAATTACATTATAGCTTTAGAGAAGTCATAGGTTAAAAGAAGAAAATATTTCATTTAAATTTAAAGGTGGGCCTTTTGTTGATTACGATTAAAGTACAGAAAATTAAAGCATTAAAAAAAAAAAAAAAAAATTAAGGCATTCAATCGCGGAACGTTTGTCAGTGCCCATGTTGCCGGTACTCTGATTACACGGACGCACACAGTAGACCCGCTACTGACTTAGCAACATTGGCACTATATTTGGTAGAGTCCATTTTATGAAAAAGTCAACAAGTTTTGTAACATTTCTGGTGATAGGAGACTTTTGGAGGAGAGGAGACCCCCTCGTCCTCATGCAGCATCCCGCTTCCAGCTGCAGTCAGAGCAGGAGGCCTCTGCTGCAGGACCAGGAAAGGCCTCTGGCTAATCCTGTCCTGGCTTACAGTCAGATATTAATGCTTGTTAATTAGGAGTGTGGATGAAAACATTTATTCACTGTAACATGTTTTAGACACTGAAAACACTTTACTTATCCAGGGATATTCTCTTTTTCTTTCCATTTTAAAATTAAATGTATTTTTCTAGACATTAGAGCTTGAGTTTACAATATTGATAACTGTCGATTGGATTTAGACATCCACTAAAATCCATTTCAGTATAAGAAAAAGTTAGCCTGGTGAGCTAGACTCTCACTGTACCAGCGTAGAGTCTGGGGACTCACTCGCATCTACAGATTTCTAGGGCGGGACCAACAAGGGCGGAGTAAACCAATCAGAAAATTGGTGGGCGTGACGTCAGTAAAGCAGCAACCATAGACTGTATATAAAAAGATGGGCGGAGCCTCAGTGATGTTACCCGTAGGTTTCTAAAGAGCTGAATTGAAGTTCGATGGGCGGTTCCTACCATCACCATCTTGGCAGGGTCATGCATGTTGTCTCACCCGGAAAATACAAATATGGGCAAAGAGGTGGAGCTGAGAGGGGGCTGTGAGCGTCATGGTGGATGATTGACATCGAGCAAACTCTGAGCTTTCTGTAGCTAAGAGCTAACCGAGCTAACCCAGAGATAACAGGAACTAACCAGCTAACGGAGGTAAATAGGTTAAAGCTAAGTCACGTTGTTAATTGGCTAAAAACCGCGGTTGTTCTATGTTCTTCTTACTTGAAGCGGGAGATTGGGTACCTGTCAATCAAAAGGACACGCCCTTAAATCTGCCGAACTTCGAGATTAAATTACTTTTAAACGGGCGAGTTAGACAAAAATTCACTCCCCCCACAGTTATCATGAAGGTAAACCTGACCTATGAACTGAAACTGGATTTTTGAACCAGGCTGTAAACATGTTTATTTCTGCTGTGAAGTTGGTCTTTTTAACATGGGAGTCTATGGGGATTTTCTCTGTTTTACAGCCCCTAGTGGATGAAGGGGGAACTGCAGTTTTATACACTTCCACATAGGCTTCACTTTTAACCGCCGGAGGTTCCGTCCATCTTTCATATACGGTCTGTGGCCGCAGCCTACAATGTTCGGAAGTGTTCAGTAGAGTGAACGCAAGAGAAGAAAAGAAACATTGCGTGCAGTACAGAAGACATAACTGACCTGTATAATTTTTGCTGTAAAAATCTGTAACTCGGTATGGCTCTTTGAACCTAATCGTAAGTCAGAAACTAATATTTTGCAATGACTTGCAAGAAGAAACAAACTCCCCACTATGTCCATGCGTCATCTTGAATGTTTGGAAGAATACTTAGTTACACAAGGCAAGAGGCAAGCATCTCCTCAGATCAATCAATCAGAGCGGCAGGTTTGTTTAAAACCGATGCAAATCTCCGTGAAGGGGCGGGACTCCAGACTGAGTCGCTCTGTATTGAATATATAGAGCGCTCCAGTCTTGCGTGCCAGGCTGAGAAGAAGTTGCTTTTCAGGGTAAATGTTATGTGACTAATTGAGATTAATTAATTACAAACCTTGTAATTAATTAGATTTTTTTTTTTTTTTTTTAGATAAAATCAAATTCGACACCTAGTTTATTTACTCTTATATCTTGTGAAACCACTGAGCATGCAACACTGTCACAAGCAAACATCACTAGATATAAAACTTATTTTCATGTTTTCGGTTCCTCATGCTTCCCATCAGTGTAACGTCCAGATTGCTGGGTGGGATGTTTGTGTTATCTTCATAAAAAGAGTAGCAACATTAATTCTTAGCTGTAACTTTTATACAGGTTTTGTCATTAATTTGCACTTTTTTTTAAACTTGTTTTTCAGAGGACTTAAAACCACAATGCAACTGTTCCATAAACACATGCTCCATATTCTCCACCGGCCTTACCTATCTGTTCCCTTTCAACATTGAGTACCACATCTTCGTCTCTGCCTTGCTCTTCGTCATGTGGAAGAACATTGGACGCACCATTGACCTCTCTTCAAACAGAAAAAGTCTGGCTACTAAAACCCAAGGCTTAACGTTGGGCCCGATTCTGGGCCTACTCGCATTGACCTGCACGATTGGGATTCTGGTGGTCTACATCACCCGCGTAGAGGCTTCCCTTGAACTGCGTCAGGCAGCTATTTCCATGTTTTACATTTATGGCATTACCATGCTGGCGGTCATGTGCTTTGTTGGCGCTTTAGGTCTGCTCATATATCGAGCGAACCACATGCCATTTGACACATCCAAGAACCCTTCAAGACAACTGGACACAGAGATGCTGTTTGGATCCTCTCTGGGCTCCTGGTTCATGTCCTGGTGCAGCATCATAGCGGTGTTAAGCAGCCGCAGCAACCCTCCTCATCGCTGGACCAACCTGATATACTCAATGCTCATAGTGTTTGAGAAGTATATCCAGAACCTGTTCATCATCGAGTCCCTTTACCGGCAGCAAGAGGATGTTGAGAGGACCGACCCAGAGTTGCCAGCGGCTCCAGAAGTCTTCTCCGTGACTTCTACTCTCACTCCCCCCTTCAATGGCATCATCAATCAAGCTTATGAGACTCCAGACAGGGTGTGCACCTCCACGGAGCAGGATCAGCAGCAGAAAGAGGAGCAGGAGCAGGAGCAGGAGCAGGAGAAGAATGGACAAGTTTACGGATGTCAGCGGAAGCAATCTGAAGTGCCGCTGCCTGTTGGCAACCAGGCTGTAGAGCCCCTAAACATGAAGAGGCTGATCCTGAAGAACATTTCAGTTTTAATGTTAATGTGCAACATTTCGGTGAGTGAGTACATTTATTTCACCATGACTGCAAGTCGTGACGGTGGCGGCCAGCGAATAGATACGCAGTGTTTTTAGGATGTTAACTCAACATTTACTTGGAAAAAATGAAAATGTTCTTTTAGCTCAGATGATTGTTTTAGTTTTTTTTTTTCTTAACTTTGTTTTTTGGTCTTATCACTATATTCAGATTTTAAAAAATTCATGAATTGCTTACATTTATTCAAACGACAGATCTGTAATGGAAAACAAAACCTGCCAAAAATCAGACACGAGTCAGTACAGTTGTGCTCATATTTATTCATTAAAGAAGGAAAAAAACAGCTGCCTGTAAAATAAGCTGAAATTGACTAAAGTCATAATAAATAAATATTTTATGAAAATCATTACATTATTTTCTAATTCTGGTTCAATAGAAATATTTTTCTTAAAAAGCAAACAAATAAGATAATTTATTACATATTCCATCACTCATAAACTAATATTTAGTGGAACATTCCTTTAATGTTTCCGCTCCAGTCAGGTGTTTTCTGTTCCTCTCAGTCAGACTTCTGCACCTGTTGACAGGTATTTTGTCCCACTGTTCAACAGAAAAGTGCTTTAATTTGTCCAGGACCAATTTGTATGTTTGTTTGTTTTTCTTTCTTCAACTCAATTAAATGAGTTTAAAATTGCAAATTTTTAGTTATTGTTCCTTTTTTAAGTCTCCTGCTATTTGAGTGACTGTTGTAAATTCAGCCTTTTCTTTAATGAAAGGGGATGAAGACATATGAGCACAGCTGTAGCTACTAACCAACTCCTGGATAACATGAAGGAACTTTTAGTCATAAACAATCATGCATTATCAAAATGGAGCTAAGAAATGAAAGGTTTGGATAGTGTTTGCCAGAGAAATCTCATATGGAGCAAAAAAGTCAGTTTTGAATTTACATTTTAACTTAACAAGTCTAATTTCTTTCCTCTTTCAGCTGTGGATCCTCCCTGCTTTTGGCTGCAGGCCGCAGTACGACAACGGGCTGGAGCAGGAGACATTTGGTTTAACCACGTGGACCACAGTTCTCAATTTTGCCATTCCTTTGAACCTTTTCTACAGGATGCACTCAGTAGCCTCCCTCTTCGAGGTGTTCCGACGAGTCTGACAGAGAAGTGAAGGAGTGACACTGCCAGACAACATGCACAGGAACACTTGTCAGCACCAGCTTGCAAAAATGTCTCACAGTGCAAGTCAGCTGTTCAGGAGGCGGTCAGGGTCACTCTGCAGCAGACAAGGCAGCAAGCCATGGAGAAAATGTAGTTCCTCCAGATGGGGACACCTGAGGAAGACAAACCAATTAGCCTGCGTTCTTGAAAAATGATCCTGTGTAACAGGAAGCTTATTAGAGATGTGGTGAAATCCTTGTTTTCTTTTATTAAGAAGGATGTTTTATTCACATTACACGTTTGCTCGCTGGTGGATCGTGTACAAAATAGGCTTATATGCTTGATCTCAAATGCATATTTTGTACTGTTTCACATTAGTTAACTCGTATACTTCTGACTTGATTGCATTATGTGGAAATAACAGTGAAGCTACTGGAAATGTTTAGTCTCAGTAAAGTAATAGTACTGTAATTTAAAAAAAAATATATATTTTGTATTATTAGAGCCACAAGTGTACTGGTGTACCACTTGACCTGCATTTGATCCTAAATTGAAATCTGGATACTGTACATGGATAAAGTTCTTGTTTACTTGTTTTGGTACTTTAGTAGAATATTAGAACATTGTGCACTCTCAAACTCAATAGTTACAAGCTTATCAATATATCTTTACTAATCCTTTTAGTCAGATTTTAGCTCTCAGAAGAAGCTCCTGAATCAATCAGAAAGGAAACTGCTCTTGCTGATTTCCAGCTCTCCTGAGCTGATGGATTCCAGACAAAGCCTTTTCCCTTCTTGAAGCAGATATCATTTGATTCTCATATCTCAGCAATAACATGTATCAGGACAAGAACATCCATTTAGAAATGTGAAAAACAGACGTTGTTATAACAGCTAACTGACCAGAGACAGATGTTTACCCCTGGAGGACCAGAGATTTAAAAAAAAAAAAAAAAACAAAAAAAAACACACACATCACAGTCTGTGAGGAGACTTTGCACTGTACAATCTCATGTGAGATCTACACAGAATTTCAGTCAGGTGTTCAGCAAGTTCTCAGCCTGGTGCTATCTTCTCTCCGTGTTCTTTGTATGTGCCAAGTTGTGGGAAACAAAAAAACCTTTTTTCTTTTTAAAAAAAATAGTTTTTCCTTTTTTATGCAGATTGCAAAAATATTAGCTCATGTTTGTATACTATTCTGATGAAAATCACTCAGATATTATATGATTTTGTGGGTATTCGATTATAGTTTGCTGGTGAAAACACAAGTATATATTAGTAATGAAAGTATATTATGTGTCTACTGAAATAAAGAGTTTTTGTTCTCAAAACTCAACACCTGTCACATCTTCTCTGTTTTCCTTCATATGAAAACCCTGTTTCTAAAAGTAGGTAAGTTTGACAGAATTTAGGAAAAAAAACTTATGCTTGTAAATTGTCTCGTATTTATCAGACCCGGGAGCCAGAGAGATGATCTTCAATGTATCTATTGCTTCAGAGCTGTGTTGGGGTGGTGCAGATAAAGCCAAAATGTTCAGTGGATCAACCTGAACTGTGGGCTTCTCTTAGCCTTGGCTGCTGTTGGTGATATTTTAGTCTCGCTGAGAAAAAGAGAAATCGAAGCGGACTTTACTGGAGTGAAACTTGTGTTATATAATGAGGGTTGTGCAGTGCAACTTTTGTCTTCTTTAACCCAAAGCTTCTTTGCTATTTGTTGCTTCATCCGCTGTTATGAACTTGGATGCTGTGGTCCCTCCAGGCTTGGGTTTACTTTCAACCAATCAGCACGAATTAAATATAAACGTTATTTATGTTGAAAAAACGCCCAAAATGTTTCACTCTGCAGGAAAAGCATTTAGCATAACCCTTCAAACAATTATAGGTCGTGGTTTGCCACTTTGTAAGAAAGAAAGAAAGAAAAGAAAGGAAGAAAAAAAGAAAGAAATAATGAAAGAAAGAAAAAAGAAAAAATAAATAAATAAATAAATAAATAAATAAATAAAGAAGGATGGTTTCAGATTTCAGGGTTTCTTGCATTTGTGGCTGCGTCCCGACTTATTTTGGAGTGTGGTTTGTACTCCATGCTGTAGAGCCACCACACCACTGGATGGAGCCAGATATCTGCGCTTTCAGACGCGCTTCTTCCACCAAATCACCACCAAATGGCAGAGAAGTTTTCCGACAAATCAGCTTTCCTCACGCACGCCAAAATGAGGAAAAACGGCAAAGATGGCACAACAACTACTATTACTAATGCTGCTGCTACTACTACTACTACTACTACTACTACTACTAATAATAATAAAAGTATTTTTCTTCGACACTTGTAGAATGATTTAAAGCAGCTTTCCTCGTGGAAATGCGTCCATGTGCGACATACTTCTGTACATCTGCTGGTTCCAGTGACATCTGTAGCAACATCTGTACGTAAAGAAGTTTGCCTAAATTCTGTGTCGGGCACAGGGTGCCTTGTGACGTGATGTGATCCTGAGATTATGGGTCAAGCTACTCCAGAGAATTTGGCATGGGGCGTCGGGGGATTATTTAGACGTAGTGTCAGAACGATTTGACAGGCACGCAGACGTGTCTAAAAATAACTCTGACGTTTGAAAGCCGGAAACCACGCTGCTGCTGTTGCTGCCGCAGTCCTGCCACACGATGCAGCCAAGCTTCTGGCTTTACATGCCCGCTCAAAGTGTGAATGTGAGTCAGAGAACTCCGCAAAGTGGATGAATGTTGACCTCCAGTTGGAGGAGATTGTTAGAGAGCAAGCAGCTGCCTGCGCAAAGACTAGATTATTATTATGATTATGATTATTATTATTAATATTGATGCAAAGTTTTTTTTTTTTTTTTTTTTTTTTTTAAAGTGTTAATAAGAGATTAGCAGGGACATTTGTTTGGGTGAGGTTTGTTTTATTGTAAATTAGACTTTTTGTGCTTTCAATTGTAATAAATAACAATAATAAAAATAAATCAGACGAAGATAATATTATTAACTCTAAAAATATATCCAACTGCATTATTGTACTTCAAGAATAGATACACCACATGTAAGCAGATGCTCTTATTCAAAACAGTTTAAAAGTGAAAAACTAAGGAATAGACAGACAGACAGACAGACAGACAGACAGATAGATAGATAGATAGATAGATAGATAGACAGACAGATAGATAGATAGATAGATAAATGACTGAATGCAGGGTGCCGGAGGAGATCTACATTTCAGCACCATGGAGAGCTCTAGAAGCGAACTTCATGCTTCCAAAGGGAACATAAGTCAGTTACGGTCATATTAAAGGCTAAATTAACCCCCTGATTACGGGGACTGACTTGCTGTGTCTGCAGTCTTTGATGGACTATTTTAAATGTACTCAAAGTGCAGTCCACATGTTGGTTAATGCTGCGCTGTTAAGCTCCATGCAGCCTGTTTCCGGCCACTACGGTATGATCATGTAAAAGAATGGAAACCCCTGAGCTAAATGAACGCTCTAGGAATGATTTGGAACTTACAATAAGCTCACACCCTCTACTTCATTAAGGTTTCCTCTGTGCGTTGCTGTGCGTAACACCACGCACCTAGAAAACGTGATGGTGCATGCGCCCAACCCTGGTTGGGTTCGTGTGTGTTAGATTGTTGGGACTCCCTCCTCATCCTCAGCGCGCTCTGGACATCTTGGACGGAGGGATCCACAGAGGCAGCCAGGTCAGAGGACCGAACCGACACGGTTTCAACATGAGCTCGCCACTGCGTGCTGCGTTTCAGTCCCTCGGCGCATCTGGCACGTCGCTCGCTTCACTTTTAACGCGCTCGACCCTCTCCTCCATTCTGTTTTGCTCTCATCATGAAGCTGGCAGCCCGGCTGGTCAATGGGGACAATCCGGCGACTGGCTTATAACTAAGCCCGTCCCTGCACGCGGAGCAATGGACTGCAGTTTTACTTGAGCCGCGACATGGAGAATCCAGCCAAGTATCTCTCTTCGGTGCAGGGTATTGATTCTGTGCCGGCACCCCTCGGAGAGGTCATGTGGAACAGCACTGAAACAGAAGCAACAAGCGACGGGAGGAAGGACATGGTGGTGCGCACAGTGACGGGATGCCTCCTGTCCCTGCTCATCCTGTGGACCCTGCTGGGGAACATCCTGGTCTGCTCCGCAGTGCTGCGCTTTCGGCACCTGCGGACAAAAGTCACCAACATTTTCATCGTGTCCTTGGCTCTTTCGGATTTATTCGTGGCCGTCCTGGTGATGCCATGGAAAGCCGTGGCAGAGGTGGCGGGGTACTGGCCGTTTGGCACTTTTTGTAACATCTGGGTGGCTTTTGATATCATGTGTTCCACTGCCTCCATCCTTAACCTCTGCATTATCAGCGTGGATAGATACTGGGCAATCTCCAGCCCCTTCCGCTACGAGAGAAAAATGACCCAGCGAGTTGCCTTTGTCATGATTAGCATCACTTGGACGTTGTCTGTGCTTATTTCATTCATACCCGTCCAGCTAAACTGGCACAAAGCCACGGCTGATGATGTGGCTGGGGCGCACAACTCTTCCACAAGCAGGCAGATAGAGGAAAACTGCGACTCCAGCCTGAGCAGAGAGTACGCCATATCCTCCTCACTGATAAGCTTCTATATTCCCGTAGCAATTATGATTGTAACATACACTAGAATTTATCGGATTGCACAAATACAAATTAGAAGAATAGCCTCGTTGGAAAGGGCGGCGGAGCACGCGCAAAGTTGCAGGACCAACAGAATAGAGTGCCAACACCACAACACCTTGAAAACGTCGATCAAACGGGAAACCAAAGTGTTTAAAACGCTCTCCGTGATCATGGGCGTCTTTGTGTGTTGCTGGTTACCCTTCTTCATTCTGAACTGCATGGTCCCGTTCTGTGACAGGCCAGCCACAGACCGGGACGCGGGTCTGCCGTGCGTAAGCGAGACCACATTTGACGTCTTCGTGTGGTTCGGCTGGACCAACTCCTCCCTGAACCCCGTCATTTACGCCTTCAACGCTGAATTCAGGAAGGCCTTTGCCAGTCTGCTGGGCTGTCGCTATTTCTGTTCAAACACACCTGTGGAAACTGTAAACATCAGCAACGAGCTTGTCTCTTACAACCAAGATACCCTCATCCACAAGGAAATCGTGAACGCATACGTGAACATGATCCCCAATGTGGTTGAATGTATTGAACATGACGAAACTTTTGACAGGATTTCACAGTTTTCTCACAACAATGAAAACGCCACCGACTCCGTTTGTGACTTGGAGGACTGCGAGGCAGACATCAGTCTGGACAGGATGTCTCCATTCACACCTAACGGATTACACTGACTCCTGCGTCCTGTGCGTGACTGGATATATGGACCACTTCATCATCCATTCAGCTCCTTTTCCCCCAGAAGCTCCAAGGAAGCCATAGGTCAGGGCTGTCTGAGCTACTGAGCAGCAGCCCTTGCAAGTGTGATGAGAATTGGAGGGAAGTGGGCTCAGCTGACCTGCTCATTGACACTTCAACAGGACATGTCTCTGTAGCCACAAAGCCACCCCGCCACTGCTTTGCGTCATGTATGAGATGTGATGTTGTCCTGTCCTGGAAAAAAAAAGTGATGTGTAGGTGTTTATTTACATGACAAGTAAAGTCTGTGTTAATTTGTTCAATGTTGCTGAAGCTGTCGTTTACTTAAAGGCTTTACTTGGAGCATAGGTGTCTAATGTCCGTCAATTTGGAGGGGAAGTGTAAAAGCTCACAGAGGATCCATAAAAGAAACTTTGCTGCTTAATAACCTCATGTGTATCTAGTGCCCGCCTTTCCACTGAGTATGAAAATTGAGGGCAGCCTTACTGACAGTGCAACTAAGATAGTCAAATGCAGTCATTTCAGCGCCTTACAGTGAAAGACAAGTTTTGAGACATGCAAGGAATGTGTCCCAGGGAGTTTAAGTTATACGATGCCAAAATGCATTATTGAAGTGTTTTGCCACTGCAACCACTCCGGTGACTCCTTCAGCACACCTGCTCTCTTCCAAGTGGACTATTACGCAGTTTGATGCAAACATAGAAAGCCACAGGCTTTGACAGCGTGAAGTGTGATGCTAAAGCACAAAATCTAATGTGAATATTGGCTAAAATCAGCCTGCATGTACTGGCGTCTTTTATCCACAGTGAAAATGTGAATAAAACCAGCAGAGACATTTTAACATGTTTAATTATTGCTCTTTTCTATTCTGCTTAATTTGTTATCGAGGCCAAAACAAATGTAACGTTTCAACCTTATCAGCCACATTCATCTTCTACTGAGCAGAAAAGAGAAAAATCTGAGACTGTCTGACAGAACATGACTGAAGACTTTAAGGAGTGAATCAATAACACAAGACACATTTGGTCTGCAGAGTTTTGTCAGCTTGAGGAATTAATTCTCTGGTTTGCCCACACATGTGCAGCCTATGGGCCAGCACAAGTGGATGTCATATGTCACCTCTCCCACATCTTTATACTGTGCAGATGACCTGATCTGAATGTACTGCTGTCCTTTAAATGGTGAAGTGTGTCATCATTTGTCTAATAAAATACTGTCATGCAGAGAGGAACACAGTGAATCAGTGTCGTCCCAAACTACTGTATCATTTGGTTTTACAAATGGAAAAACAATTCAGGCTGAAGATTTTTCAGGCTTTAGGCTAGCTTGTATTTTCAGTTGTTTAAGGAACGACTTTAAAAACATTCCTTCTTTTGGTGTTTTGTCCTTTTTGGATTTTTTTCCAACAGCAAATACTGACAGGAAATGTCAGCAGAGAAACAGAGAGTGAGGGGGAAGAACATGCAACAGAGATCTCCTGCAGGCTCAGTGGACATTGTGGTTTTGTTGTGCTTCTCCTCAGGACACTTTATTAGTCTGACGCGTTTTCCACAGGTTCAGAAATCTGATCTTTCCTCTGGCACACGCAGAGCGATCTGAACCCTGCATGTGTGGCACAGTTGTGTAATTAAAAGAGCAAAAATGGAGGAAAAGTAGAACCTGAAAAATATTCATTCTGCTTGTTTTTGGTCTCTATTACTCATCATTAATACTCCTTTTGGAGCAATGCCACAACTTTATGTAGAAAAATAAAAATACTCAGAGCAAATGAAATAGCATCATGCATCTGTATATCCACTTTGTTGAAGTGCCAGCAGCATCTGTTGGTTCAGCCTGTTTCTACAGAAAAAATCCACTGTGTGCAAATCCCATCACTGCTTCACCACCATGTCTTCAACACACACTCTAACAAACCACAAAGAAACTTGAAGTAAATCCAGATGAATGCATTTAACTCAAACTATGTGCTGCAAAGCGGCTCTTTGTTGGAAACTGACACCCAGACTGAACCGCAAGGTTCAAAGCAGCTATAAAGCATCGATGGCTGACAGAAAGTGGACAAATTAATATGTGAAGAATGCTGAATTAACAACGCAATATCTTCCTGAGAGACATTTCAAAGCGACATGGAACAAAGAGAAACTAGAATGCTGCTAGGAGAGAGCATCCCCCCGCCGAAGCCCCCTGGGCTTCTTCGTCACCTACCCAACGATTCCATTAAATCTGGCCTCACATTTCTTGTGTGAGCTTAGAAAAAGACAGACAGAAGGAACAGTTGTTCTTGAAAACATTGGCTAACTCCTCTGCCATCCAGAGGGAGAACACTACCTGTGCCAATTATTTCGGGCGCTGCACTCGTCTCCTTTAAGTCTGCTTACTGGAGGACATTTACTGCAATGTGTTCGCTACAAAAACAAGATAAGCAGTTGTTTTCCTCACTTTTTAAAACTTGTTGACCACTCAAGTAGGAAAAATATCCATTCACGCACTCATCCTTACAGCAGAGGACAAAGCTTCGGCGTTCTGCAGAGGAACACTTGACATGTGGAGAGAGCTGGGATCTCTTGACCTTCATTGTTGAACACCTGCTCTGACTCTTGAGCATCTCCCACCCCCTCATGCAGGTGTCGGATGAACTAATGAGAGATTTTCATCAAAGAGAAACTCTACTGATCCAACACGTTAAAGTCTCTTGATAAGCCATGAGAAGTTTGTAACAAGCAAGTGCAGAAGAATACAAAACTGTAAACTTTTGTAGTTTCAGTGGTTTGGAAATCTGTGCGCGTATGAGTTCGGTGACTTCTGTAGTCTGGGGGCTTCTAATTTTAACCCCCCAAACTGTACAACCAGTCGGCCAATAGTCAAATTGACTTCTGGGAAATCTACTGGAACCATTGAAACATGTTTCTTCTTCTCATCATATGAAGATATAAACATATTCATGTAACTTTCAGGAAGTATTCATCTGCTGTCAACTTCCAACTTAAGAGAACAAAATGCAAGAACCAAAAAAGGACTTTAGCTAGGTTTTAATTTCCAGCAAAATATCTTTATGTAGCTAATTTAGCTTGAAGTTTTGGCCTTTTTTGGATTTGGTTAGTTGGATTGTATGATGCTTTTTTTTTTTTTTTTTTAGATCTAAAAACATTTTCATAGACATTTCATCCCCCAATTTTAATAACTTTTTTCTAGAGGAATAAGCATAAAAATAACATGAAATGAAAATGTTTAAGTATTGTAAAATAACTTAATTATGTTTTATTTGCTTTGAATCTTTATAGAAATATTTTTCACATCCATGTCTAATATTTATTAATAAAATGAAACTAGATCATATTTGATAATATTGTATGTATACTGATTGAAATCTTTTGAGTTGAACAAGTTTTAAACAGATTTGCAAGTTAATGTTTCGGAGGAAAATGCACAAGAGAACAAGCATAAATTCTTAAATAAATAAACTTGCACATTTTGACACTTTGGTCAACTTTGTTGTTTTTAAAGTGCATTATACATAAAGTTGCATAAAACAGAAACACAGTAGATGCATATTTCCTTTAGCTGAACAAATCTTATTCGAGAAAATCTGAAAATATCTGTAAAACCTGAACATGGCAGTTTAGTGACATATATGGAGCTTGGAACTTGGACGAAAGCACATAAATTGTCCGTAAGTGAGAGACAAGCTGAAGCTCTGATGCTGTTCTTCATCGTTTTCGCCTCCATCCTAATGATCAGCGTTCATCCCAGAAGATGAAAGAGATGAGAAGAGGGGTGGCGAGTGTTCAGCAGAGCACAGTCGAGTTTGTTAGAACTGAAACATCTCACTAACAACTCATCAGCTCTCATTAAACTCTTGATCACAGGTGAAAAACTGGTGTAATTTGACTCTGCATTTTTAAGTCCTGCTTATCTCGCTGCTGTGATAAAGGGAGAAAGTTATTTTTGATATCTAAGGCTAACACATTTTGCACATAGCTACAAATAAATTACTTGCAGTGAAACTTTAAAAATAAACAGAAGATTAAATCATTTAAAAAAAAAATTTCTGAGCTTTTTAAAAAAAAAAAAAAAAATCATTGATTAAATAAGTAAAAAAAGAAAAGAAGCTAAAACAGCAGCCTTCCCTGCAGGCATGCTGTTGACAAGCTCTCTGTGCTGTGTCCTTGCAGTGCAGAGCAGATATGAGAGGTGGTTTGACCTCGATATTCAGCCATGACAGGAGAGTTGGAGAGGATGAGGAGGCTGGCTTAGGGGGGTTACACCATCCGTCAGGACGCATTCATCAAAATCACTCTTTTCTTCAGTACACACATGCACAGACGAGCGAGCAGCGCACACGTTTAAACAAATAGTCGTACCATTGTTTGAAGAGATTTCGTTGATTCCCCCTTCACTGTGTATTTTCTCCTCTACAGTAAGAAAACACCTCACTAAAAGCGTTTGTCTCTCAACTGTTGGCTCTCTGTTTCCAGCACGCTTCCTTTCTCTATCTAAAAAAAGAGCAGTTCTATCAGGAAAAAGAGAAAGGCAGTTAAACTTCCTGTTTCCTTTTGCTTCCAAAGTCACAGAATCAACTGAGTTTACATCATTTGGAGTTTTTCAAACAATGAGGTCTGAAAATAAAACCCATAAAGAAGCTTGTTACATGAACATTTTACCAGTGGACTGAATCCGGACAAGTCCCAGAAAATCTGTGCTTTGTCAAAAACTAGTGGAAACCATTTTTACAAAATCCTTTGGATAAAAACAAACAAATGAACAAACTGCTGTTAAAGTTAATAAAACACATCATGTGGACTGTTTCCTACATGTACGCTTTCATTACACATTTTAGCTTCATGCAAAGGATACAATGCATGCCATGTTGCATTAGTGTGTTACATCATTCATTCGCAGCACTGAACATCTGAACAGACTCATCTCCCTCACCGACAAAGCCGACACAGATTCACTGTGTTGCATTAGAGCCAACAAAAAGACAAGTCACAGATGCTCCAGATGAGCTGACATCAGCTGATAAAACTAACTAAATAAATAAGTAAATAATCAGGGTTGAGGTAGTTTAGGAGGTTGTTTCCCCCCCACAATTCACATGTTGAAGTATCCTTCAGAAATATAATAAACCTTTCACTGCCCCTATTTTTCTCTCTCTTAGTTACTTAAAAAAATTATGTAAGTGTTCGGCACATGACACTTGTATTGTTGCATGGTCTAACCAGCTGCAACTTTGGGACCAATTAGCAGTTACCTGCTTCACTGTAAACGTGATGTGACTGTTGCTTTCTAACGGCAGATGGACCAGGATGTGCAAAGGAACTGGTCTTTGGTCCATTTCTGTCCACGGAAACATGGTAATAGCCCACTTCTGGCAAATGATGAAAAATGTGTGTTTGAAACGACATTTCTTCTGATATTCTGGATGAGAGACTGAACACTGGGTCAAGAAAGCACTGAAAACCGTACGCACAGCACAACACTTATGCCATCTTTCACTTGTCAAATAGGCACAATTTCTGCTGTTTGTGGCATGGCAAGTCTGTCGCACAGTTCAACAATAGAGCCATTTAAAGTGCTTTACAGAGAAATAAAACATTGCAAGATAAGAAACATAATTAACAATGAAAAACAAAAGATAAAGGAAGAAAAATCAGAACATAAAACAGTATTTGAAACATGATCAAGTTTAAAATTCCTTTAACAAAAAGTGAAGTTAAATCACAGTTCAACCATTGTCCTCTCAGTTTACACTGTAAAATGCTACAAAACTGTGTACTAAGAGCATTACGTGGTATGAAATAACCACATTTTTATGGGATTAATTAACTGAATTTAAATGAAAGTATCAAACGTCTTGGATTAAACTGTCAATGATAAGAAACTCAGACAATGAAACAGTCGCTGAAATAACATTTCTTGGAGTAATAATAGATAAAACCATATAAACTATGTTAACTTAAAGTTTCTAAATCAGCTGCAGCCTTTAAACAAATCAAATATGTTTTAAATCAGTCTTCATTGTGTTCTTTGTTCCTTCATACGACCAAACATGACTAAATCTGTCATGTATGTGTGCAGGGAAAATACATTTTAGTCTTCTTAAAAAAGTGCATAAAAATAACTATTACAATTCAACAAAACCAACAAAGTTACTGTTTATTCAACTGAAAATACTGAAATCTGAAGAGCTGTTCAAGTTTAAATCATGTACATCAATCACCAAACAGCATCTAAAGGTTTATCAAATCAAGTAGAAGTAAATAAATCTAAAAATTAATGTTCAATAAAACAGCAGTACGAATAAAGACTTAAATAGAATGCATCTCTACTCAAGATTCAGTTGCACGGTGAAAAATGATGAAAAATATAATTCAAGTAAAAGAAAAAAAGGCTTGAGAAGCAGGCTTTTACATGTGATTAAATAAAATTACTGGCTCCCTTGATCCCTGGAGGGGACACAAACTCAGGATTTGTGAGCTACGTTGTAATAATGTGTCCATAAGTAGAAAATATGTGTCCTGTGTTTGTCTGTTAAGATGATGACAGGTGTATAAACAGAAGATTTGCTTGTGTAAAACTCTGGACACTCCTGCTTATTGGGATAAATGTTTCCACAGCATGAGCATGCATACTGTCTGCAGAGTCTCTTTTAGGTTTAGCTTCTGCAAACTTGATAAAAACTGCAATTAAAGAAATGGGCACTCAAATCTGTCAGTAAAAATCCTTCAGTCCCTTCAGATCCTGATGTTTAAACACTTTCAGTGATTGCTATGTAGAAGCATTGGTACAGATGTCTCTTTTAAATATGTTTGTATGTCTGTACTTCTTTTTATGGACCTAGAGTCTGAATAAAAAAGAAAGAAAGATTCATTCCAACTCAGTAGTGAGCATTCAGACCTAAAAATAAAAATGATGCATGACTAAGGTTCTGACTCTCCACAACGGTGCTTGCAGCATCATCACTTATTAGCTAAGATCCCTTCCTGCCTCCAAAAGCATTTAAAAGTGAGGCGTAAACACAGCATGGGAATGGAGCTGAAGAAATATGGCAGGAGGTGAATTCTTCTGTTCCAGGGAGTAAATGAGTCAACACTGATGCTACCGATGCTGCATGCTTGCCTGTGCAGTGACAGCAGCTCACAAAGCCAAAAGTGTCATGAGAGTGCAGCCAGGAGGGGAAATCAGATGAAACCAGGCACACTAAGGACATGGCTCTTTTTATTCATCTGTTCTTTTGTCTGTCAGAAGGAAATATTTGATTTTTTATTTGCAAATGATGCCACTAAAATAAAAACTGGCTGGTGTTTTTGACCGTTACCATGGTTACGCAGGGTATAATTTAAAGTAAAATTGATCTTCTGTACGCTACTGAAACTGCCGGCTTTGCATTTTGCTAATCTCAGAGATAATAACTTGTTGTGGAAGCTCAGTGGTGATTTTCTTTTTACCTTCCTGGCTCTCTGCAGCACGCACCTACTCCTTCAGATTCCACTTCTATGGTAACACTTTCAACTCCATGTTCGTTTTAATGATTTCATTCTAAAAAAAAAAAAAAAAAAAAGCATCAGAGCCAGGAGCTTCCTTTTTATCTGCGTTCAGGGAGAAACTTCCGTCATATCACTGAGACATTGTTGAATCTCTCTAATAAAACAGAACAACTTTGAAGATGTGATGTTTTGCTCTTTGAAACTCCTTCCTCCACCTCTTGCTGCCGTTCCGTCTGCTTCCTTTCTGGGATGCACTCTGGTTTTGAGTTACTTCCTGTGAGCCTGAATGGAGAAAAAGACCGGTGTCTGTTTTCCCAAAAGGCCACACGGTCCACTGTGAATATTTTCTCTGTGTTAATGTGCACACGTGAACAGAACTACGTAGTCTCTCCTGGTGACGCACAAGGCTCAAACGAGTCAGGCATTTGATGAGGTTTCTTATTGAAAAAGGTCTCAACTCATTTGTCTAATCCTTCTGCATTAAGTTACATTTTGTGACACCTTTCTGTCAGAATACACACACGTTAAGGCTTTGCAATGTTTCTGCAGCTTTGGTTAAAGGAAGACAAATGCACTATAAGATACTTTTGATATGGATTTAAAACCTTAAGCATATTAATGTGTCTACTCAGGTAAAAATCCTAAACCTTCAGGAACTTCTCACATCTTATAATTTACAATAAAATCTTAGAGACTAAAATGCTAGAATGTGAATGAAACATTTAATTTTTTAAATCAGTTTTGCCCCCTTTTTTGTCCCCTTGCATGAGATTAAGTTTAAAGAAGTGGGAACATTGGTCATTATGTTTCTCTGCAAAGTTAAATATTGATGACTAAACATGTAACAATCAAGAGCTCTTATTCAATCAACACCTCTGCTGGGAGCTTGCAAGTTCTCCATTTTGCCCGCGTGTATTTCTCCAGTTTCCTCCCACAGAGAGTTTAAATGTGTGCATGCATCTCTGGATTAGCCTTGTGATAGACTGTTGCACAGCCTGTCCCTTTGTGGCAGTTGGGATGACTTTAGGTGATTTTCAACAGGGTGAAGGAAGTACAGATGAGGAGTGAAAGGATTAAAACAAGAGCAACAACCACCACAAACAGCACGACAGATTATTTTCAGGTGGTCAGGCATACCCAGGACAACATTGCCCCTTTTTAACAGATAATTAGAAAGTTTTTTCTTTTCGTTATGTAAATTATGTCTGAAATTTTAAAGTTTTTTCTTAAATTATGTCTGAAATTTTAAAGCAACACTAAAGAATTTTGGCCGTTTTTCACACTTTAACCCCGTTTCCACCAAGGCTGAACAATTTGCAGCCCACCAAAGCCCTACCTACGAGGTGGAAAAGCCAGATAGTGACAGGTGCTTTGGCTGTATAATGGCCTTTCTTTAATGATAAGTGACCCAAAGGAGGAGAATGGAAGACGTCCAGCAGTTTTCTTTGCTCTTTTTTGGCAAGCCGGTTGAGAAGTTTTAAACGAGAAAATGTTTGATAACCACGGTAAATTCAAACCCGATGCCATCCCACTTTGTTCTTACGGCCAAGTTGCACGATTCTTTCAGCCAATCAGAGGTTTACAGGGTGTCAAGCTCCACCTTGCAGCATTGGACTGGCCATACTGGGACTCCAGTGGAAGGGTTAAATGGTATGATAAGGATGGATATTCCATTTGAAATTCTAAATCTGTAAAGTTTATTTTAAGCTTGAATTCTTTTTTAACTTGATCATGTTTTTAATACTGTTTTTAACTGAATGTTTTTTTTTCTTTGTCTTTGATTTTTTTATTATGTTTCTTATTTTCTAATGTGATGGACTGGCGACCAGTGCAGGTGTACCTGCTGGGATAGCATCCAGCTCCCTGCAACCCTGGACTGGACTGGACTAAGTGGTTAAGAAAATGGATGGATTTTCTAGTCTTTCCATTTTTCTGAATAATTTTGAAGTTATTGTGTCTAAAGATCCGTTTAGTTTTTGACTTTTATTCAAATAATACAATAAAAAAAAACCTCAAGACTGTAATTATAAAGAGCTTTACATGCTTATCTTTAGAGTTCCAGAATAATAAATGTAATACTTTCTTCAGTACTTTCATCATTTATTATAAGTTTTTCCTCTTCAATCTAAAAAAAAGTCATTCTTTGTAACGAACAAAGCCAATCTTTTCCGTGTCTTTAGAGCAGTGTCACTGCAGTCTGAGTATGTCACCTGAGGAACCACTGGGTGAATTTAATTACATGCAGAGTTTCAACATCAGAGTGCAGGCAATGAGGCAAATGCTGTTAAGTTTTATGAGATGGATTAAAAGACACTGTATGTGTAATAAAATGCTCTCTGGGTGCTGAAAGAAGGGCAATCATGCACCGAGTCTCCAGAGTAATGAGCTGCAGGTCAACAACCGAAGCACCTCCAGTGGTTGTTAATGCCTTGTCATTCTTTTCCTTCTTGACTCAGCTGTACTCAGGAACATAATCAAGCATAAACCAGATACAAGCTTTGTGAGAAGAATACAGGAATTGAAAAGTCATACAACAAGCCGAGAAGCAGCAAAGAGCCTGGCTGGTTGTTTGGGGAAAAGCCGTCTCAGCTGCAGCTAATTAACACAATGATCCCTCAGTTAAATGAATCTGATCTAATTCACGCAAGAAATGTCTGAAAGTTGTATCGAGCATCCTCTTCTGTTTCTTGAGTAATTCTTATCTGGGTGTCTTTGGTTTGAAGTATAGTTGGTATTTTTTGTATTTTTAAAGCAAACTTTAGTAAGAAAAACAATATTTCAGTTTAAAATAAATTAGTTTTTGTGCTACTTTTTTTTTAATATGTTGACATACTTTAGCATTACTAAGCCTTAAAATGATGAAAATTGCGTTTGTGTTTGCTGCAGAGGAAGGCTGGGAGCTGAAACCTATATGTTTTCTTTACTTGTATGTCTTTGATTCGTCATGTTGGCGTATCGTCAACGTCAACAGAAGCCCTCGTGTGGGGCAGCAAGGTTGCTTTCTGCACGATTCTGACAGGTCAGATGTGATGAAAAAATTCCACATGGCATGCGTCCATCATAATTCTGTTATGAAACAGAAAATCTACAAAGGTTAGCCCTGCTCACCCACATCCCAGAGGTCTTCCAAGAAAAGCACGATCTTAACCATCACGCGCTTTTATCCTGAAGCGGTGTGGGGTCAGCCGCCATCTTGTCAAGGGAAACGACAACGCTTCCTGTCAGACAGGTCATCTCCTTCAGGTTAATCGCCCACAAACACAATTCTGCTTGCCAAAATAAGACAGTGACAAATGCGAAAGCAGCTGCAGCCACGAAGCACAATGATTCATTATCATAAAAGCTATTATCTGAGTGCAGCCCAGTTCGAGTCAGTGTCTCTTTGTTGTGGGATTTCTTTGGTGATGATGGGCAGAGTTAATTTAGCATTAGAGGACAATGAATGCACCAAACTGTGTGTTGCTCCTCCGAGTGTTTGTTGGTCACTGATTATGTCAATAATATGAGTGATTATACGCATCACATGTTCTTAGACTTCAGCATCAAACAATCATTTTATTTAATTATATAATTATAAATAAATTTAACTTACAATCCCTCCACTAATCTAACTAATAAACAGTGTTTTAGAACAGTGTGTATCTTTTTTAACCACATGACTGTGCGTGTTCCTCTAAAATCTGGTCTTGTTGACATGTAGTGCAAATATAAAAGGCATATGTGGGAATATTGAAGTGTTCTTTGATGTTTATAAGAAAAGTGTCACAACTGGTGTCTAATAGAATGACAAACTAATGCAAACAACAAGGAAGATTTCATATGCTCCAACAGATATTCAATACTTTATTTTTTGCATTGTTCCAAAGACAGAAGTGTCCTTAGCTGTAGCATTACTGCTGGCTGTTTCTGGACAACACTGTCTAAAGTTACACGTCATCCTCAGGGATACAGTCTCATGAGAAAGAGCTCATTGAATGCTAATTCTTCTGTTGCTTCAAGGGAAGCATTGTCTGCCCTTTCTGTCTCAATGCATGGATTTCTTCAATGACAAATAAATGAAAGTGAAAAATCCCCCTGGTCTTACTAATAAGCCCGCCCTTGCTCCTGCCAAAATGATTCAGTTGATGTCAATGTTTTCCTCGCATTAGAGCTCACACCCCACTTAATATGCTGTTGAGGGTCTGCAAAGAGCATCAGTCGTTTTTCTCTGACAGGGAACTTGAGTATAAGTTGAAGAATTGCATTCTGATGGACATTTAACCAATGATTTAGGATCAGTAACGATGCCTCATCACTACCAAGAGTCAAATGTATGAAATAGTGTCTTTAGCTGGCTCAGGCTTCTATGCCAGCCTTATATTTGGATTCATGACATAACTGAACATCATTCTTCTTATATTTGTCATATTACTTAATGATTAACTTTGAAATTTGCATTTAATTAGAATTCCTTTATGTGATATAGATCATATTAACACAGAAACTACCACCAGATTATCTTTACTATGAGTTTAAGGCTTATCATAGCAGAAACTGGGGCAGTGTGATGATAATCTTCAGTAATCTTTCAAACAGTATGTGTCCAGGCTTGTATGGATTCTCAAGAATAAATCCAGTTGATGGTTTAGATAGAGATGCTTACAATCTGAGTCTAAAATGAAAGTTGGCTCAGGATTATCCAGGCCTGAGTAATCGCGGTGTTCTGACAACAGCAGACGTTATGGTGCAAACTTATCACCTCGATTTGAGCTCAGAGATTTCCTCCTATACCTTCAGCACTGAGCTGGGTTGTTGACTAAAAAGCAAACCAGTCAATTTTCTGGACTGCTGCTGTTGACTGACACAGGGCTGCTCTCAACATTGTGCAGTAGGCTTTGCAGAGATGTAGGGTCTCATTCAGTAAAATTTCACTTCTACAATCTTTATCTGCATTTATAAATCCTCCACACAAAGCAAGTAGCATGTCAGAAACCTGAGCTGACATACTGCATCCTTTTTAATAATTTGAAAGAGGTCTATTACAAAGACTAGAGTCATTTTTACAAACCCTGTAGTCTGCAGGTTATGCAAAAGTAACTGCGAGTCAGTCCCATACGACCATCACCGATGACATAATCTTTTCACAGGCCAGGTCATATTTACTTTGTATCCTGCCTCCCTTGGTCCTCAGTTATCAGTTAATTAACATAATGTTTTCATCCACAGGCAGACAATATGATCCTAATGGAATTAGATAAGGTTTTATAACAATTGAGTTGTTCATTAGTCATCAACAGGAAAATGAAAAACGTGATGTGATCAAGCAGCCATGCAAACAACCACTGGCAGACTCCTTCTCTAAATAATGCCAGCTTCTTGTGCAATAAGAAGTTGTGACATACAAGCATCAAGTACTTGGAATATTTGCAGTCTCTTGTTGGACATATGCAGGTCATGAGTTTATGCTGTTCCCCTTGTATCAGGCTGGAATAACAGACAGTGGTATTCAGGGGACAAAGATTTGGTTCGCTTTTGTTCTAAAGTCGGTGAATGTCCTTAAAATACCTGAAAAGGATGACAAAGACATGATGAAAAAAATGCCAGTCCTGGGCATGAATAATTCATTTCCATCCTGCAGCCAGAAACCAAATTAATTGTCAATGTGGTAATAACTCTGTAAGAACGCTGTCAGAAACTCTGCAGGCATCTCTCTCACATAGCTATAGGAACGGGCTGGTGCTGGAAGCTCATAGAGATTAGAGTTGGTGTAACTAAATCCATGTGGCTGGACTGCCTCTCTGAGTGCTGACCTGTGACGACATGCGGAGTCAGGCATGTTTTATCAGGGGCAGGTTGGAGGGTAGTGGCTAGCAGCTTGATGCCTGCTGAAACCGAGGAATCAGGTTGCAAGCTCTGCCAGCTGACACAGCGACACATATTTATGCATGTGCATGTTTGTGTGTAAGTGTGGCTGCATGCACAAAGTGTAAGAAGCGAATGTGTTTTATGGCGTTTGTTCAATGACAACAAATTGTGAGTGGAAATGTGCAAGGTCAGATATAGGAGAGAGTGCAGTGCATCGCATATGTGCATTAAGTGGAGAAAAGAAATGAACAGTTCCTCTGGTTTAATCTTTGATAGTTGCAAGTTCTGGTGAAATAAACAGTTTTGCCTTATTTTTGTAACCATGTTTCTCCCATTTCTAAAATAAAACTTGTTCTGCTGAGCATAACTTTAAATTCTTTTTGAGGCAGCAAAGACTGATCCACGAAGACGGAAGACAGGAAACAGAAAAATTTCATCTTCACTTTTAAACAAAACTGAATAAAGAGCATTCAGATGTAAGTATTAGTTAAAATATTTCCAGCTTTCATGGGTTTTGGCATGCTTGGTGCCAGTTTTTCACCTTGGTCTTGAGTAAGCTTACAGCAATCTTTCAGAAAAAAAGAAGCAAACTGCTGAGCTTTGCTCGGTGGTTTGTGTTCATCCATCTTCACTGTTTTGTCGTTTAAGAGGTTTTCAGTAGGATTCAGACCTGAAGATCAGGCTGACCATGACAAGTTCTATATGTGTTGATTTTCCATCCTGACCTTGAGTCCCCGTCCCGGCAGTGTGCTGTAAATACCATTCCTTTGAATTGAGGAATGCAGTCTTAGCAGAAGAAAAATGTTTTTTTTTTTTTTTTAATGTGGGTGGTTTTTTATTTCTTCTAATTTTTTTTTATTTTATAAAGGCATTCTTCTCAAATGCACATTTAACCGATTCAACCTCTTTGAAACACCCAGAGAACATAATTTACCCTTCATCACCAGGTCTTCGTCTATCACATCTATCCAATCCACTTTATCTATAAAGCACATTTTTAAAAGCAGAATGTTTTCAAAGTGCTGCATAGACTCAAATATCACAAAATAAAAATAAAATAATTATGTCATTAAAATAATAACAGCTAAAGCAATTTCATTCATTCATTTTCCGAACCGCTTATTCCAATTCAGGGTCGCGGGGAAGCTGGAGCCTATCCCAGCTGGCTTTGGGCGACAGGCAGGGTACACCCTGGACAGCTCGCCAGTCCATCACAGGGCCTAAAGCAATTTAAAATAAATAAATACCAAATAAAATAACTGAAAAGAAACAAATAAAACAACTAAAAGACAGAGGACCACACAACTCACGCAGTATTAAAAGCCAAACATAAAAGTGGGCCTTTAGACGAGACTTAAAGCACTCCACTGTGGAGACAATTCAGACATAGAGCGTCATTCCAGAGTCCAGGACAGACTACGGAGAATGCCTTGTCCCCTCTAGTCTTAAGACTAGGTGTTGGACAAATCTGGAGACTGGACTCATCAGAAAAGATGACCTTAATCCAGTCTTCTACAGTCCGATTCCTCCGGTTGTCTTCCAGCCTCCACCTTTTATTCTCACTAATAAATGTTTTTTCTGGCTTTGCATGACCTCTGTCCTGCCTGCAGGAGCTTGTTCCAAACTCGTCTTGCACCTCAGGTTTGCACCGTGTTTGAAGGTCATTTGATGTCGGTGTGTGAGTTTGTGGTCATTCCTTTCAGTGCCAAATTATTTTTATCCTCTGCTGTACCTCGGTTGTCCTCCTGCAGCAGGATGTGTGATATGTAACATTAATATATGTATATGTATGCGTATAACAGGTGCAGTGTTTTAATTGTCTTGTGTGTGTGTAATGGTGCCTTTTGGCCAGGCTCCTTTGGAAAAGAGATTTTCAGATCTCAACGGGACTTTCCTGGTTAAAGAATGGTTAAATGAAAAAAAAAACATAATACTATAACTGAATAAAATAATTGGTAATGATTTTAATTGATAAAAGCAAAAACATTTCTGTTTTCAGTACTTTACTTCAATCAAAACTTGCCATAATAACTGAAGTCACAAGAAAAAAATAGTCTTGATCTTCGACAGCAATAAACGTTTACTTTAAGTTTACTGTAACTCATTTCAGCATGTGGATTTTTAGCCAATTAACCCTTTAAATACAATAGTATAAACAACAGGTGGTGTTTTAAATGATGCAGCAGGACTTAGAGGGTTAAGTGATTTAAAACAAAATGAAGAAGAAAAGACAATGTGTTATATCTTTGTGTCACATTTATTTGTTTGCTTTATTGAAGAATGAAACGTATAGCTATTACAGTAAACCAGATAAACAGCAGCACAAACAGACCAAATTTAGACGACATGAAGAACATCAAATCTGGGCTTCATGCCTCAAAACGTTCATGCAGATATAATCTGTTTTTGCCTTAATTTAACTCATTATCTCTCTCAACTATTACAAGATTAATGAATCTGCAGCAAGAACAAAATCTAATTCATAAAGTTTCTGAAAAAACCCCCAGCCTATTTACACATTAAAGAGAAAACTTGGTGTATTTGTCTATAATCTTATTAATCTTTGATAAAAAACAAACTGCAGCAGTGCACAATAAGGCCAATATATTTTGTATATCAGACACACCAAATGAATTAACATGTCAGATTGATGTAGCTTAAAAAAAGTAGAAATGTCTTCTTATACATGGTAATATGGCCACAGAATTGTAAGGAATGCCCTTAACTGAGGTGAGCTTGTTAATTGTAAGTAATTAATTAACTTCCATTCATAAATGTTGTTAAAAGGTTTTCCCAAAGGCTTCTGAATCAAAATATCCCTGCATGTCTCGAGGCATCCTCATACTGCTGAGCCATACCTCGCTTATTTTAATATCAATAAATGCTCCTCACTCCACTGGAAGACAGTAATTATTAAAGCAGGACTCACTGAAGCTTCTGCATACCTGCTGAAAAGTGAAGAAGTCCCTGTAAGCTCAAGAACAAACAGCTTCTGCTCAAACTTTTTATCACTGCATTTAAACATTTATAAATGTCACACCAGATCTACAAAATGTCACTCTTTCCACTGCATCTACTGGGAAAACAATTACTGTCAGACTGTGACAAGAATAAAATAAGTCATTAGCAACAACAGAGGAAAAGCTGAACGATGTGGGATCTGATGGAAATTAGATTTGAAAGAGCGGTCCAATAGTTTAGATGGATATGCTATGTTTACCTCATCTCTGTCCAATAAAGATTGCCTGTTCAAAGCATTTTCTTGACAAATAGAGCCTGATATTACTTTGTCAAAGTAAAATGTTTCCATGAAGCCTTCAAGTCACTTAATGCAAACTACTGATATGAGACAAAAGGACACATGATGTACATTTAGTCCTGCAGAGAAAGCAAAGAAACACTGGTAACAAGTAGTATTTTATTAATCAGAAGTAGACGTAACTATGTACTGATGAGCACAGTGTTGCTCTTGACTGCCAGACAACAAGGGACATGCAGGTTTTACTTTAAATCAGAAATACACTCAGTGAACTCTTAATGCAAGGAAGAGTTATAAAAATGGACTCGTGATGGAAGGAAGGTTGCCATTTACATAAGGTTATATAAGATATGCAGCAGATGTGAAATTCCAGCCTTGAATTGAGTTGGGAGGCTTGTCAGCCCTTTTAAAAGACAATAACCCGACAAATCTGACTAAAAGACTTTTACTGCTGAGCTTTAGCATCGTTTGCAGAGAGTGGACATAGAAGCCCATTTCCACGTTGCTTTATTTCAGCTCATATGAATCAAATCTTCATGGCGTTAATATGACTGCTTCCGTCCAATAGTCTGATGGAGGTGATCATCTTGAAAAGCTGGATTTTTACCTGCATTAAGGGCTTTGCAGGCACTGGTTGTGGATGCTGACAAGATATGCTCAACTGCTGTGTTCTACTTTGCTCTGCATTTTTTTATTTATTCGTTTATGGGATTAAGATAATCTTACATTGCCAGCAAGTGCGACCTGAGATAATGTTGCTTTGGTAACACAGATCAGGTTATTCTATCTGAAACACGTGCACTGTTAACATTAAAACCAAACTAATCTTAGACCAAGTAGCTCTACAACAACATGGCAGTTGAGCTAAAAGCAACTTGCTGGAGAGGTGGCTCTCTTATTAGCTTCCTAAATGGCCTGTGACACGCTGAACAAGAGCAGGAAAGCTGAAACGTAAGCTGTGGAAGGATGTGTGCAAAGAGAACAGATGAAAAAATAAGCTTAACATTCATGTTCAAATCCCCCAAATAACTGTAGCATCTAGGATGTAATGTTCCCATTAGCATACTCACACCAATACAGGCTCTAATGTTGGATTTTGTATTAACATGTCAGTAATAAATAAACTTTATATTTCCAGTTAATAGGCTCTATGCATGGCAGCTTGTGTAATGTTTACAGAAACAGCATCATGCTGCTTGACGACTTCCTCCAAGCAAGAGTTGAGACCTGGAATGCTAGCTAGAAACTGCATCATGTGCGTTAGTTTTCCAACACATTTTGGTTGTTTTTATTTTTTTATACCGATGTTTGTGTTGGTGTTTACCTTATCTCATGCATAAAAAGCTAAACAGTCTTATCAAAGGAGGGAGGATGCTACGTCCGGACAGCACTGCTGTCTGCTGTTCTACAGCTTTTAAGTTCAATTCCGTTCTTGGTTTCCACTCATTTCCCAAAGACACGGAGTCACAGAAGAGCTGCAGAGTCTGCAGCCAACATTTTCAGGCCTGAGAGCCTTCATCTCCAGCCAGATGCAGACGTCTGACAAGTAGACCTGCTCCATGGCTCAGTTTGAACAGAGTGACCAGATGCAGATACAATTCAAACTACAGAACCTCCCTGATGGATGTACATAACCAAAACCATGACTACCTCCCCACTACTGACTGTGCTTCACTCGGTCTTGGCCTCGACTATACTGAAGCTCTCCGTGCAGAATTAACAGATGAATGAAATGAGTCTCAGTGAATCACAATGTGTCTGCCATCCTGCCCAATTCTTCTGCTCACGATCCTGCAGACCAGCTATGAACCCTGAAGCACAACATAGCCTAACATGAGGTTTCCAACATGCTGAGCTTATATCTGGTCTCATCAGCCATTATTCCACCTCCACATTACTTAGGTGAGCTAGGCAGCTTGGGTTTGTCCCAGTTAGGACTCTTATAATGAAAAATATCCTTTATGTATTTCATTGTCATTGTGTGGCATAAATGCTGCTCACTGTGCAGCACTGTGGCCAACATGTCCTGCTTAAGTGAGCTTTATTACTAAATTGACATGACAACTTGTCTCGTTGTTCCACATTGTCTCTTTATTAATGGAACCAAACTGTCCAAACTGGATAGCTCATCAGCTGTCAGTTTCTGGCTGGGAAATGGAATTACTTGCTCAATCAAAAGGCTATTTCTAATCCTCCCCTGGGGGTTGGGACTGCTATTAAACAATTGTCCTCTCCTGTTGAAGGGGAACATTTTCCTTTTTTTCCCCCCACATTTTTTCCCCCAATATACATAATTCATTTAATGAATGTTGTCCTGAGTGAGTAGCAGTGGAAGTTTAATTGCTTTTGTATGTTGCTGCATGTATCTTTGTTAATGTGGTTAGTATGACTTTAGGTTCTGTCAAATGTCTCCCGCCTTTCTGAGATGTGATTAATTTTCATTTCTTCATCTACAGGACAATAATGGAAACAATGCTGGAAAAATAAATAAAAAAAGTGGCTACATACTGTATAAGGTTGATTTAAAAGCTATCCTAGTCAGTCAGCTGGAAAATTTGAATAGAATTAGTTTTTAGATGACAGTAAACAGGGCTGTTCTCGGCTCACAACATCATCCTATTCTCCAGTGAACTGGTACATTTTCTTGTCATTTTCTAATCTCCATCTCTAAATTATGCTTTGAACATAAATCCACCTTATGTGATCCTGTATACTCTCATTTAGAGAAGACATCATCGATCCCAGAGACAGAAGGGATCATTTTGCTTTTAACTTGTGATACGTAGACGATCTAAATGCAGCCAGAGGACTTCACACACACCATCTTTCTTTCTGCCGAGTTGAGCTATTCTTGCTTTCTAGGGCTCTATTTTTGTTTGAATTCCTTGAGGTTTCTTTCAAGCCTGAGTCCTCCAAGACTTCCATCCTCCTGCTTCTTCATGTCTTTGAAAGTTTTTGGCATTGGATGCTTTGATAATCTTGGCAACTTTAATTCATTTAATCTCCGCTGATTGTCTTTCCACACAGACATTATATCTTCAGCTGTTCTATCCTCGTGTGCTCCTCTCCATGACAAGAAATGTCTAAGGCTTCACTGGTTTTTTTTTATATCCATTGACTTTCCCACAGTCTGATGCAACAAGAAGACAGATCTGATCGAAACAAAGCTTCGCTCTGTCTGTCCGATGATGGAATGCAACATACTGGGTCCAATTAAATGTCTGAGTCATTTTTCAGACACTAATTTTTCCTGTAGTCCGGTTTGTATTACAGTTCTGTTAATCTGTATATTAAACTTTGAGAGCCAGAAATATTCATGCAAGTCTCTTCTTACATTTTTATGAGGATAAAACAGCATTTCTTGCCGTCTGAAGTTTTTTTCTTTTTGCTACACCTGCATAAATGATTACTAAACACTGCCAGCTTATGTCAACTGTCAGCATAATGCGTCACGTGACTCCAAAGCAGCGCCTTATTTTGGACGCACAGTTTATTTCCCTGATTTGATACTTTGTAACACAGTTATTATGAAACTGAAATAACCAAAATTGCTGTAAATGCTCACAGAAGCAATATGGATAAGACACTATGGACTTGTACACTTAATATTTGTGCAACATATATTAAAAGTTTGTTTATATGTTTTTTCTTGTTAAGTATTTATTTTTTAAAAATGCTTTTTCTGCCTCAGTAACTGCATCCAAACTGCTGCATTGGTGTCCAAGACTACTTCAGCTGTCATTAACAGGTTGGGCTTTTCAGAATAATCTCTGACACATGAAAATTTAAAGTTTGTTGCTTTACAGCTGACTAATAACAGCTTATTAAAAGTCATCATTAAGCTAACCAGGCTTCCAAATCTTTGTGAATCATATTTGACTTTGCAACTATAATCATAACAACCGGCTATGCATAAAGTTTATCAGAAGAATGTGGTTGGACTGTTGTCTGACCCCGAAGTGGATAACACAATTGTTTTTTAAGTAACTATCATAGTTGTATCACCTCAAATGAAGAAGAGATTCTTAAACTGTGATTAAAACATTTTTTGGAAACTCAACCTTCACAGACTGTCCAAGTATGAATAATTCCTGATGAAATTTCTAAAACCGAGTCGCAAGCAGCCATTAAACTGCTTCAGAGTAGCAAAGGGTCAGACCCCTGATTCTATTTTGGATGTGTTAAATTACTCATCTGCTAATAGGCTATTACAATGTTTTATTACTACCTTGATTAAATGTGTGAAGGTTTTTTTTATTTTTTTAAATTTATGTAGCTGGAAACTGGTATCATTTGAAGAACATCTGGATCACATCTGATCCATCTAGCATAACCTGGTAATAATATATATATATATATATATATATATATATATATTTTGTTTGAGAGTCCTGCACAGTATCTTAGCTGTTCCTAGGACTGCACTCGTCTCGACAGAAATGTCTGGACAGAGTCAAGTCAGTGATGGATTAGTGAGTAGATGTTTATGCTAAGACTGAGCGGGTCATCAACTCACTGATCCACATCACCAGGATCTACAGTAGGGATGTCGGAATGTCATTTGGACTGGAGAAATGTGGGTGGATGATAACAAAAAGAGGGAAGGTAATCCATACGGAGGGCATTGCACTCCCAGAGGGCAGGATAACTGATGTGGAGGAAAGCTACAAGTACCTGGGAATGCCACAGGCGAATGGCAACCATGAAGAGCCACAAGGAAAGCTGCCACAGCTACATACCTGCAACGAGTGAGCCAAGTACTGAGAAGTCAGCTCAATAGCAAGAACAAGATCCGGCCGGCAATTAACAGCTATGCCCTGCCAGTGATCCGATACCCTGCTGGGATAATAAGCTGGCCAAATGAGGAAGCTCAGACCACGAATGTCAAAACACGAAAGCTGCTCACCATGCATGGAGGGTTCCACCCCAAGTCTAGTGTCCAGGGACTATACACTAAGTGCAAAGAAGGGCGTCAGGACCAGTGAGCATCAAGGCCACTATTCAAGATGAAACATCCAAGCTCCACGAATACATCAGTAAGATAGCACCGAGGGATGAAGCACTTAGTGAATGTCTCAGACATCAGAGTCTGGAGGAACACGAGATGGAAGAACCATCATGGGAGGAAAAGCCCCTGCATGGGATGTACCACCGGCAGATCACAGAAGTGGCCGATATAAACAAGTCCTATCAATGGCTGGAGAGGGCTGGACTGAAGGACAGCATGAGGCACTAATCATGGCAGCACAGGAGCAGGCCCTGAGCACCAGAGTGATCGAGGCCCAGATCTACCATACTGGGCAGGATCCCAGATCTACCATACCGGGCAGGATCCCAGATCTACCAGACCAGGCAGGATCCCAGATCTACCATACCAGGCAGGATCCCAGATCTACCAGACCAGGCAGGATCCCAGATCTACCATACCGGGCAGGATCCCAGATCTACCATACCGGGCAGGATCCCAGATCTACCATACCGGGCAGGATCCCAGATCTACCATACCGGGCAGGATCCCAGATCTACCAGACCAGGCAGGATCCCAGATCTACCAGACCAGGCAGGATCCCAGATCTACCATACCAGGCAGGATCCCAGATCTACCATACCGGGCAGGATCCCAGATCTACCAGACCAGGCAGGATCCCAGATCTACCATACCGGGCAGGATCCCAGATCTACCAGACCGGGCAGGATCCCAGATCTACCATACCGGGCAGGATCCCAGATCTACCATACCGGGCAGGATCCCAGATCTACCATACCGGGCAGGATCCCAGATCTACCATACCGGGCAGGATCCCAGATCTACCATACCGGGCAGGATCCCAGATCTACCATACCGGGCAGGATCCCAGATCTACCATACCGGGCAGGATCCCAGATCTACCATACCGGGCAGGATCCCAGATCTACCATACCGGGCAGGATCCCAGATCTACCATACCGGGCAGGATCCCAGATCTACCAGACCAGGCAGGATCCCAGATCTACCAGACCAGGCAGGATCCCAGATCTACCAGACCAGGCAGGATCCCAGATCTACCATACCAGGCAGGATCCCAGATCTACCAGACCAGGCAGGATCCCAGCTCTACCAGACCAGGCAGGATCCCAGATCTACCAGACCAGGCAGGATCCCAGATCTACCAGACCAGGCAGGATCCCAGGTGCAGACTATGCAAAGGAACCCCTGAAACAATCCAGCACCTCACAGCAGGGGGGTGCAAGATACTGGCATGCAAAGAATACATGGAGCGCCATAACCAAGTAGCCAGTATAGTGTACAGGAACATCTGTGCAGAATTTGGACTGGAAACCCCAAAATCCCAGTGGGAAACTCCCCCCAAGGTGGTGGAGAATGAGAGGGCTACACACACTCACATACATATATTGCCTTAAGGCAATAAATTCTTGGCATTTCCTTTCAAATGGACACAGACACACATTTGTTGGGCATACATATCCCTCCAAAGTTTCCCCAGGTAACTAAAATTATTTTAATCCCCTTTTTTGATGAAATAAACAGGATTTGGATAATTGCAACATCCTCCATTTGTCCTGACTAGACAGATTTTTCCTTCTCTAGATGAACATTCTTCCTCGCCCTGCTGTACCTAAGCTGACTGATCCCGGTCTTAGGGGTAGACTGATTAAACTCTTTTGTCTGGAATAAATAAAGAACCTCTCATAAAGATGTCAACCTTGCAGATTCCAAATGATAAAGAGGGGGCTCAACCTTTCTAATAAAGAAAATAACAACTGGCTTCTCTTTTACATTATATAACTGATTGGGCTTGTAATGAATCTTCCATTTGGCTTCATACTGAAGCCTGACTGTCTCTCATGTCTCTCTTTAATTTGCTTTTCATTTTAAGGGGACATGAAATCAGAAGGGTTTTTCAGGAATCCATTACGTGGTTTAGAGTGCAGTGAAGTGGAAAGAAGAAGATTTAGCTACTCTCAGATGTTTTGTCAACAATCCTGAGTTTTATATTGAGTCACACACAATCCCACTTTTAGAATGGGACCCTTATGATCTTTGCCCAAAAACAACTAAAATATGGAGTTTTACTGTCTTTCATAGAGGGGACTAGAGGGGACTTTAGTGGAAAGCCTTTGTCTGATCACTGATTTTGAAGTGTCCATCTTTGAAAATCAGCTTTTTTATTCAAAGAGAGACACATCCATCAGTTTACATCCATCATGTTCTCAAGGGATGTTTTGTTCTTTATATGGAGAAACTGAGGCTGACCCGGGAGAGAAAACTGGAGGTGTTTTCAAAAGCGATGTTGGGAGGCCTTTGAGAAAACAACCAATCTAGGGCATTGCAACCAATATTTTACACAGAGAATAATGATCAAATCTTTATTGCCTCCTTGAAATAATCAGCAGTGAGGCGTTTCCTTTTTAGTCTTTATTCTGAGCTTAAAAGTTTAAAATGTAAGTACAAAGCCAACAGTACAACCCCTATGAAACACACTGGGAAGGTTAAGTTTTAAAACACATACGATGAAGAAGAAGACACATCTCCCATCTGGCAAGTGCACCACAGCACTTCTCACCCAAGAAAGCCGCAGGTCCCCTTGTTAAAAATAATAATAAATATAAAAACCCATCAAAGTCTCACACTGGTTTGGGTGGCGGGCCACGTGGCTCGTGACTTCCACTTGTTTCAACAGGAGTCAAGAGTTTATCATTAGTGAGATGAATTAATATCTTGTTGTATGCAGTGAACTGAACAGCATAAAAAAACATTTACAACACAAATGACAAGATAAACGGACTGGAAACATCTTCACTCACTTTTCAGTCCAAAATACCTAATAGCTCTGATCTGTCACAGGAGGCCGACGTGAACTACAGACTGTCAAGAATCAGCTTTGACTGGATCTTTTTCCAACATGCACGTTAGGAATGTGCACTACAGATGATTGTTAAATGTACCGACCTTTTGTACAAGGAAAAACATACAATAGGGGAGTCAAACTCAAATATACAAAATTTAAAATTGGACAAACTCACAGGCTAATATTGATATTTATTGAAAAAAATCTTCTGGATATAACAATAAACTTCATAGATTGGTGGTAAAATCACATGTTCAGCTCAGGCTCTCATTTGAAAATGCTTGTTTTTTTCTCTGGGCTCAAGAACGCACAAACGTTCATCATGCACTTCTTCACAAACACCTCCTAATTGAAGGGCTGGGCTTACATCTCTGCTGCAGCTTGAAGTTGCTATGACTACTGTCAACATGGGAGAAGGTCCTGTCCTGACTGTTGCACCAAACCACTCCCAAAGCATTCTGGGGTTTGTAGTTTTGGCAGTACATGCTGAGTATAATACTGGTGGGCTCTAGTAGTGATTTGGTATTACCTTGTGTGCTCTGGATTTGTCATGAAGCCTCCACAGTATCTGGCTTGTTTGATAAGAAGGAAACACATCCCACTAAACATCCTGGCATGTGGAACAAAATCCAAGACTGTTAATAAAATGTAAAGACCCTTTCTGGACCATTTTAGTGTGAATGTTTCTGCTATTCTGATGAAACCTTCGTCTAGGTCTGAGGAGACTCAGTTTCTTTTCTTTCCATGGTGTTTGCTGTGGTAACTTAATTGTATGTGGGGTGCAACATTTGTGTAGACTTTGTCAGTTTATTTGTGCTTTTTTTGTATGATGTTAGAACAAAACTAAAACAGATTGCAAATGCTGTCATGATAGGAAATAAAAAAAAAGAGGTTAAGGTTGAGCTGCATGCACATCAATCAAGTCATTAAGACGCCGATGGGATCTGTATCACCTTCTATCTAAACTGTAATTATGGAAACTTCTGCAAGAGAAACAATGCTGTCGCTCTGTGACCGAACACGACATTGTCCTCTTGTGTGTGTGTGTGTGTGTGTGTGTGTGTGTGTGTGTGCATGCATGTGTTTCAGCTTCAATTCAAGCGTGAGAAGAGCATGTACTATATAGCAGATCCTGTTTCCAGCAACCTGTAATTAGATGAAGACCGACCCATCACACTACTGTGACTAATGTTCTCCAGACCATTACATGGTACATAAAGCATATATGTCAGCCTGGGATTGTGATAGCAAGGACTGACACAGGATATTTTATTATATATATATATATATATATATATATATATATATATATATATATATATATATAAAATATCCTGTGTCAGTCCTTGCTATCACAATCCCAGGCTGACATATATATCTATATATCTATATCTGATTGGCACTCATTTGATTTAGCCATCCCAACAACGGCAAATTTCTGCAAGGTAAACAAATATTGTTTATCTTTTTTTATTATACCTTATAAACAACGTTTTCATTTTCAAGCTTCGCAAATATTCTTTGTGAGAACAGAAACTCTTGAATCAGCTTGTGCTGCCTCTTGCTTCTGTGAAGACAGAGATACACAATTCCAAGATAATCATTCATTCATTATCCTTAGCGGTGAAGACACAAACAACCACTCACACCTATGGTAACCAATTTACCTAACATGCAGGTCTGGGTGGGAGGAAGCCAGAGTCGAGAACCCACACAGGGGCTCAGCTTAGCCGAGGATTGAACCTGTGACCTTCCCGCTGTGAGGCCATATAGTGCTACCACGATCCCACTATGCAGCCCTCCATGATAATCAGCATGTCAAATAATGCAATAAAATGCTTCCTGGCTCCATGAAAGTTGCCGTGCATTATCTGACCTTTACCAAACCACCACAGCTGCCTTACCTGCTTTGAGCTGTCCAGTGTTTTTCTACATAATGTCTTGGTCACTGAGGAGAGCAACAAATACACCGCTGAAACCTCAAGTGTACAAAACAACATGCCAACTAACTGTTCAGTGGTACAACATGCTTCATTCCCCATGGTTAGTTTGTTCCAAGTCTGTAGCAGTTTTCAGCTTCTTCTTTCATTCTCTTGTTTTTCTACAAGGGCAGGATTGGTATGACCATTGTAAAGGCAGATTCACATTTTGCTCAGCCCCTAAAGTGCAGCTAAATTTGAAAATTATTGCTTTCTTCTGTGCTGAATCAGCCTTACCCCCAGTGTATTCAGTTTTGTGTTATTTGCTGCTGCTTTTGTAAGGCAGATATTTTGATGAAAACCCCTTTTTGAACAGCAGTCTCCGCAGAAGGCGGTGATTCAGCTGTTCATCATTGCTCTTCTCAACAGCATTGAACATTTTTAAAAATATGTACAGCTTTGACGGAAAAACTAGTTAAAACTAGACAAACATGAAGCCTGGAGAATAATAATAATAGTAAAGACCTCTTCAGGCACCAGCTTATGTGGACGGTGACATACTAAAAATATTTATCTATTCACCAACAACATAAACTTTGGAGCCAGTTCTCAATTGCACCACTTACTAACAAAGGACGTTACATGTTTACATGCATGTTCATGTTGCATTTTTCCACATGGAATTTATTGTTTCCTGGCTTGTAATTTTATCCGTCATGATGCAAAGTGAGAAAAATAGCAGTAATTTTCTGTCTCGCTGAAAGTAGGCCGATGGTAACGGAGAGCAGGATGATCCTGCGTACACTGTCTGCGGTCATCGTTTCCTCTCAGCATCCCTCAGTCTTACAGGGTTACTTGTAACAGGCTGCAGGGGACGCTCAGCTCAGTTTACACTTGCAGAAGCATATTATTACCCAAAGTCTACTGCAAAGATCAGGTGGCATTCAAGGCAACCAAAAAGCTTGGTTAAGTAAGCCTGACCCGCATGGCCGTTTAGGAGTGCTAAGGCTATGTGCCAGCTTCTGCTGGATAAAACAAGAAAAGATGAAGAACACCCTTCTGTTCTACGGATGGAACGACAATCAAAACTGAAAATAGAGACAAAATAGATAAGTCTCTAAAAGAGACATGGACCTTGATCAGCACAGCGTTTCACCCGATGCTGACTGAAGGTTTTTCACAAAGAAAGCTGAAAAAGTGGAACCAAGCCGGTACGTTTGTGGAGTTATTCAGACATCTGTTATGTTGATGATGCACAGCTTCTTCAACTCCTCTTTATGTCGCTTTTATGATGAGAGCTTTGCATTGACAAAAGGTAAGAGTATGTCATCCAATGGTGTGTTTGGAAGGTCAGCAAAGTGCTGCTTCCATCAGAAGATGTAAGATTTAAAAACAGAACTAATCAGTCACCAAAACAAAATAAAAATAAAAAATAAAAAACCCAACAACATGACCTTTGGTGTGAAGGTAAAACTCTTAATGCAACACTGAAGATTCCCATCATTCACTTTAGTGGCTTTAAATCAAACTTATTTTCTTGCCTTTTCAGCACTGAAATGCCAGATTAGCAACAAAGCCTCAGTCAGCATAACTTCTTATATTTCTCTCATATTTAGTCAATAAATCACTTTCTACACTGCACATCACAAAACAACAATTTATTGTTATCAAACTTTTCCATATGAAATAGAATATTTCTACTTCTGTGCCTGCATTTAAATTTAAACAAATTCAGATGTCAAGGGGCCAAAACACCCTCCAGGTGCCGACAAACCCCCAACGACTCCCCTCAACCCAGTCATTCCGTCACTGTATACTCCTGCTTTCTCCTTTAAATGAATAAATGTGTGCATGTAGACAAATAAAGAACAGGTGCCACTAAGGAAAAAAACAAACAAGGAAAAAAGGGGAAAACAGAACAAAACAATCCACCATTAAACACCAAATAATTCAAATCAAAAGTAAAATTTAGAACAAAAAGATTTAAGTCAACAGAAAAAAAACAAAAAAACAAACAAACAAAAAAAAAAACAACTGTAGATGTTTTGTCTCAAATTAGCAACACCAGGCATCAAGGTGTTAACATACAATCCAGCATCTGGAGGATTATTTCACTTTAGATGTCTTAATTCTAGTTTTACACCAATTCCTCACAATTATTCTAAACCTTTGTTTCTTTTTACAATGAAATGTCTTTTCTTGTACAGTTCACTTAATAAATACTTCTTCTTCCATATCAGCTTTATAGTTTTTCAAATGAAACAAACAAACAACAGAAAATTAACGACAGGTTGTACTGCAAAGTAAATAAATAAATAAACACCATGGGAGGGGGTGATTAATGCTTTCACAAGTCACTGGAGCTTTTACTAATTAAACCTTACACTGAATGTTATTTACAGAACGGCACATCTCTACAAAGTTAATATAACAAGACAATTAACAAAATGCAGATTCATGCTGAATATTAATATTATATGTCATTTATCTTCCAGTGTTACATAAAGTCAGGTACAGCTGGTAGAATAAATGAGATAGATAAATAGAAATGACTTCGTATAGCAAAGTGGAATCGAGTTGAGTCATGAAAGTTCGCTTGGAGAGAAGAGCTGCAGAAAAACACTTGATTGATTGCTGCAGTGAGTTTTGAATCCCTCTCAACTGTGGTTGTCTTAGAAAATGTAAACTTCAGGAGCAGCCTTCTTGACAGCTCAGAAACATTTCTGCTATGTGCACATAAACAGAGTTCTCCTGCTGCTTCGTATGTTTTTAGCTGCAAATCACACAAGCCTCCTGCCAATCTACCTTTATTCTGATGGAAACTATACATAGGCATGTAAAGTGCCCACTTTGACATTCGTGCAATACTTCTTGAGTGCAACTTCTTTAACTTGTGATTTTCAGGTGGCGCTTATTTTCTTGTGATGAGAGAATCATTTAGAATGTTTTGCTGAGATAATGAGATGATTAAGTTGGGTAGGGATCCGTCCATCAGAAAAGTCTCCTAGACTCTGTCAGATGCGGGGCCACCTTATCCTGGACTGAGATTACATTTACGCTGCAGTTCTCAAACAATATGGATCTTTTCTTACAAAAAGCATGTTTCACTCTCCGCCAGAAGCAAGAAAAGATGGAGCTGCATCAGATCTTTGTGGTCTGAGCTGGTGGGTGGTGGTTGGAGGGAGTCTGCATGTTCTCCCCGCTTTCTGCCCACAGTTCAAGTATCTTTGGTTGATTTGAGTCTCTTAGTTTCTGCTACAAGTACGTCTGACTGAAGTTTTGACTCTGTTGGTTCTGTGATGGACGAGCAACTTTTCCAACCTCCTCCTGCATTTTAATATTCCATTATCTCGAGAAAACAAGGTTTATTTTCCCACGATAACAAAATAAATTCTCATTATCCTGAGAAAACAGTATTAAAAAATTATGCGAGCACGGCTGCTCTCGGCCTCCATACAAAACAGCTCAAATTGATTTACATAAAACATAAGAGCAATGCAGCACCGTGGGAAAAAAGTTCAAACAAATGATAAAGAGGAGATGAAACATGCAAGATATGATACAGATGTCAATGAGAAGTACATCATCATGGTCGTCATCTTCACAATAGTCATCATCAGCATCATTATCCTCCTAACTGAATGTACATACGCATGAAAATACAGGCAAGAAGAAAAAGATTAACTCTCCAACCTTAATGACAAGCAGCCGAAAGCGAATTGTATTAAAGGTCTGATTTAAAGATCTAATGCTTGAAGCAGAATTTGGGTTTTCTGGTAGTTTGTTCCAGATATCAGCAACAAGCTGTTTATTCACTTTTATTGAAATGGGTATCAAAAGTACTGTTTAAATTAAAATTTTAATGTGTTGCACTTTATATTCCGTTTTCCTGCTGTAAAGCAACCGCGTCTTGAAAGGTGTCCTATCAATAGAAATAAAAACGTTTTAATACTTAGTGCTGACCCTCTTTTTTTTTCTTTTTAAAAAGAGGAACCTGTAAAACCTCCATAACAGTCAAATCTACTGAAAACAAGTGCATGAACAAGGTTTTACAAATCATGTTGAGCCATCAGCTCCTGTACTCTAGAGATCTTCAGGTGGTAAAAGGCTGATTTGTTTCCTTTTTAAAAAACAGATGTTAAATTTCAGCTTGGTGTCCTAAATGATGCAGAGTTTTCCGGTTTTATCTGTTGATTTTAATATTAAATTAATCCTTGTTTCGAAACACAATGATTTCTGTTTTATCTTTGTTTAGATGAAAACGTTTGACAGACTCAAGGGAATAAGTGATTAAATTATGTAACCTCAACAATGAGGGTCTTCAGTGGTAAAGCCTGGTGTGATGCTTCATTAAAGGAAAGGAAGGTTGATTGTACGGCACATTTCATACACAGGACAATTCAAAGTGCTTTACATAAAACATGAAAGCATTACAGCGGGGTGCAGAAAAAACATTAAAAAGTTCTAAAAGAATATAAAAAATACATATTAAGACAATAAAGATATAAACTCCTGTAAAATACTAAATTAAACCACTGATAAGCATTGGACTGTGGACTGTGCAGATTTCATGCATGAAAAATAAATGTTGTAAACCTGGATTTAAACGTGTCTGCATTTGTCATGCAGTTTGTTTCACTTGTTTGCATCATAACAGTTAAATTTTGCATCTCTGTGTTCAGTCTACTGGTGTGAACTAGTTGACCTGAGAACTTAGATCTACTTGACTATTCATTATCCACATGAACTGGCATGCCATCAGTGCAGCTAAATTCCAACAAAGTGTGGCTTTTATGTTGTTCTGCATGGCAGAAATAATAACTTACCTAGGTGTCTTACAGTGTCAGCAAAAGGGAGGCTAAATAAGTACGCAGAGGGAATACAATTTTAATTAGTTTCTTCTGATTGTGACTGTCCTTCACAGTCATGCCAGTGGATCATGTGGTGGAAATCTGCATTGCAAATTTGGTTGCCTAGTGCTTTTCCTTTGCTATAGAGGTCAGTCATGTGTGCAGGTCTGCAGCTCTGATGTATCTGCACACAGTGCTGTACAGTGAAACAGAAAACTGGGCGTTTAGAGAGGCAGACAGCTCATATGACGTATGTGATGATGTTACTTTGCTTCAGTAAGTGACATCTGTGGTTCAAGTGAGTAAGAATTTCAATGCGGGACGTGATTAGACTGTTGGCAAGAACACTAGATCAACAGTTAAGATAAAAGGGGTTATTACAGGAAGGCTTCAGAGCAGAAACCCTTCATTACAAAGATGAATGCACATTTCTGAGTTCAGCAGCGTTAAAACCACAGGTGCCATCAACTTCAATGTGTAAAAGAAAAAAAAAGTGATATTCTTAGATGAGTCATCAGTCATATTCTTGACAGCCGAGCGACTGCACGTGTTGCATACACATAGAGACAGCATCAGCCTGACACTGTGGGTCTTTCTGTCCTCTGTCCTGTCCCAGTTTCCTTCAGGATGACACCATCTTCATTCATAAGACACAGGAGATTTCTACGTCGTGATATGACCTACTGAGTGGTCAGATCTCAGGTGCTGCTCATCCTTCAGGTAGAGTTCCAAGGACTTGATCAGTATCCAGGCACATTGATGATGTTCCTTTGACACACAAGGATAAATCATCTTTCTAAAAACTTCATTTAAGATTTTTATTTTATTTTAATGTAAAAAATCATGCAAAAAAAGAAGCTTTTTTAGCTGATGTTAATTGGAATACAAAAAGCTTGATGATGCCATGTTTATTCATAAGTAATTCATGTGGATCAGAGTGAATCGCTCCTCCAGATTCACAGTTTTACTGTGGATTATTCTCAAGCACAGTGTGAATGTATTTATGTGTATGAATCTTGTGTTAGGTCCCGGGTGGTTTCGTTTCTGTTATTAGCCTTTATTATGGTGTAACTGTGCCAGCATATTTCCACCATACCACCCTAAGTACCTGCAGCGGGATCAAATTAGCATCTCTCATCAAAAGAATGTAATTAATCAGAAGAACAAAACAAAGTAATTTCCAGACATGAATAAAAAAATAAAACAATAACCTGGAGCCCTCTGCTGACACCCGTTTGTGGGAATTGCTATGGCCGAGGCTAGGTGGCCATGTTGTCCATCAGCTGTAAGAAAGACACTGAACTTTAGGTGTTTCCTGCTGACATTGTACCAAAGTAGTCCACGGTAGCTCTGCCATGATTGGTGTGTGGTGCATGTTAGTTTATATGGATAACAGTCAGGCATCTGTGCTCTGTAGGACTTAGTCCTGAGATATGCAGAGTAACCGTGGATCATCTATCAGTATGTACAACAACAACTTACACATACAATATTAAAACTCACTGTTCTATTTTTGAACTTTAGTGAAATAGCCATCTCTTTAAAAAGTCATGAGTATCAGTATCCGTTTAATCATAAAAACATTTGACTTTAAAGTTTCCTTTGTTGTTGTGTTCTATGCTGAAAACTGAGGCAATTTCCGCGGAAGTTACAGGATAATGAGGCCTCACCAGTGAGAAAATGTACAACTTGGTTTGGCTTTGCTTTCATCAGAAAGTTTTCAGTCAATCATACAATTCCAGTTAATCTAATTCCAGCCTCAATGTCAATAAATAAATTTAAAAAAGCAGAAAAGAAATGTTCAACCGTAGCGATCATTTGCAGAAGGATAAAGTGAAAGTTGGAAGTTTTACTTTATCCTGTTAAAAGGATATCGAGTTAATTATAAATGTTTCCACATAAATATACATTTTATGCTAAGTGAGAGACTGGTAGTCATCCGATATTGAAGTAAATCACTCAACATGCTGCGGCGGGAACTCCTGATTGACTTATTGGGTCATGCCTGTTTAGAGTTCTGCAGAATTTTAATAACTGCATTCCTTTTTGCTTCTAAAACTGCAGTTTTTCAGCACACAGCTCATGGAATAAATGATAAGGTGACATCTGAGAATATGAATTTAGTTTCTCATGTTTTTTATTTATTATTTTTTGAACAAAACAAAACAGATATTTCACAAAACTTTCATTTTACAGTTGTACAGTCTGGCTCTAGACAAGTGATATTTTCTTTGCATTTTGTCAGATAAGAAATTATAGAATGACAAATAATGTCACCTTTTCATTTGCAAATATTTGCATACACCTGCAGACTTGGATAGGCACAAATTGATATCAGTGGAAACAATGAAGAGGATCAAAAAACTCTTTAAAGGTATTTTAACTTGAAGCATGCAGAAGTTGCTGTTGTCCCAGTCAGCTGTGTCTAAAACATAGAGAAAGTACATAGAAGATGGGAAGGTTATAAAAAGGTAACATAAAGGTAGACCAGGTAGAAATCAAAGCATCATGACAGAAAATTCCCAGCAGTATGCCTTTAAAAACCGAAAATACTCAGCACAAGAAATTAAACACAAATGAGCAGAAACCAGAGTGAAGCAGCAAGAGTATAAAGGTAAAACAAAGTTCCACTGACACCTGAACAGAAGCTAACAAAGCGAGTGAAAGAGAAACCAGAAGGACGTCTGGATGAAAGGGATCGACTCCATAATGCAAAGAGATGAAGTCAGAACTCTTCTTTTTATTCCCTCTCTTTGGTCAAAGTCCAATGAAATATCTAAAGAAACCTCCATGAATTAAACAAGCAAGTTACTCCATCATTGATGGAAGATCGATCCCAGAGGAGATGGGATCCACATCCACATCTGTCCTCCACACAGATGCACCAAAGAACATTTAAAATTTCAGACACTTCTCTTCTTCTTGATCAAAAGGAAGTTTGATGATGATGAGGTAATGATACAGGTCAGGATGATACAGAACAATCAGTGTTACAGTTTTTTTTCAGGAAACAAAAGAAAATCAACCTCAATGTTGTGACCATTAAAACAGTCTGGATGTTAAATGGTGGAAGAGTTTAAATATCTCGGGGTCTTGTTCACGATTGAGGGAAGGATGGAGCGTGAGATCGACAGACGGATCGGTGCGGCGTCTGCAGTAATGCGGACTCTGCGCCGGTCTGTCGTGGTGAAGAAGGAGCTGAGCCAGAAGGCGAAGCTCTCGATTTACCAGTCGATCTACGTTCCTACCCTCACCTATGGTCATGAGCTTTGGGTCGTGACCGAAAGAAGGAGATCTCGTATACAGGCGGCTGAAATGAGTTTCCTCCGCAGGGTGGCCGGGCTCTCCCTTAGAGATAGGGTTCCCCTTGGCAAAATAAATTTGCTCAGCAGAACACAGCATCCAGAACATCAGTCTGCTTGCTTAAATGCTGGACAAGACAAAAAAAAAAAAAAAAAAAAAAAAAAAAGAGATAGGGTGAGGAGCTCGGTCATCCTGGAGGGGCTCAGAGTAGAGCCGCTGCTCCTCCGCATTGAAAGGAACCAGTTGAGGTGACTCGGGCATCTGGTCAGGATGCCTCCTGGACCTCCCTGGTGAGGTGTTCCAGGCACGTCCCTCTGGGAGGAGACCCCGGGGAAGACCCAGGACACGCTGGAGGGATTACATCTCTCGGCTGGCCTGGGAACGCCTCGGGATCCCCCCCGCAGAGTTGGCAAATGTGGCTGGGGAGAGGGAAGTCTGGGCTTCCCTGCTTAGGCTGCGGCCCCCGCGACCCGACCCCGGATAAGCGGCAGAGAATGGATGGATGGATGGAAGCTGAATGAACACCTTCTGCATTATTTCTGCCATTTGTTATATTAGTAGTTCCTGTCCTGAATCTCTGAATTCCTCTCTTCTTAGACCCACAAATTTGACTGACAGATGGCAAATAAAATGCTCAGGCTTATTATGGATAGAAAAGTGGGTTATTTTGCGTGTGGGTGCATGGAGCAGCAGAAAAAGAGATGTGCGCTTCTTTTTGTATGACTATTCCAAATCACCCAACTGTGTTTTAGACAGACAGGTGGCTTTTAGGTACAACCTAGAAAACCATGGCCTAAATCCCTGGCTCATCATCCTCCAGCGATGTGTGCATTCTTCCACAAAAAAACACACACACACACAAAAAGTGCACACAGCAACACAGGAATACAGCTCAAGATCAAAAGGGTTGTATCTGATGCCTCTGGTGCAGGTTTCCACATTTAAAAACCTCTTGATGATTGCTTGCTCTAGTAAAAAAACGACACCCTTTAAATGCTTTTCTCACTTCGGCTCTATGAAAGTGGAAGGGCGAGGGAATTATGTGCGCTGAACATTTTGTCTGAATGTACTGCATCAATGTGACAGCTTCTTGGATGCTGGAGGCTAATATCTGTCCTCTTCTATTGTTATCTCACAGTCCTGCGTGGAGCAAAGTCTCTTCATAATGGTCCATTTCCTGTTTATTCTTAAGAATGGACTTGATTCCATGTCAAACTGACGCTCATATGAGTGTAAATGGCCTGCCAATCATATCACGGTCCCTTGCCATGTACTGTTTTATGTATGAAAACCGATTGTTTTGTGGATTTATGTTTAATAGCATATATTGCACTGATGTGTTAAAAGATAGCGTTTCAGACTTGTTGACATGATACTTGTAAATAAACTCTGCAGAAAGTCAAAAGCAGCTATGTGGAGCAGTTTCCATGAACAGTTCAGCCTTTGTAAAAAGAACGAGTAGGAAGAACCCTGCAAACTCTTGTCTGGATGGTGTCAGTTGTCAGTGCTATACTGCAAAGCACTGTCTACTTCCAGTGTGCACTCAAGTTACAGTGCTGTGTATTTGCCATATCGTTATTATGGAAGCTGATACACAATTAGTTTGATGATTTATGAGGATTATATCTAATATCAGAAAGGCCGAAACCCAGCTGACATCATGCTTACTGGTTTACAGTTATTTACTCCCTACTAGAGGTAAACTGGATCCTAAATGTTAGGATAAGGGCTTTATGATTTCATTTGATTATAATCCAGTTGACTATCAGTATTCTTCAAAGTGGGGGTTAGGATCCCTATTGTGGTCACGAGATAATAATCGCCAAAGTGTGTTAAATGAGTCCAGTAATATATTAATTTATACTTTTGTTCAGTGCTTTGAGCTAACTTAAGCTGAGCACCTTTACTGAAGGAGAGGGCAGCACTGAATCAACTTTCCTTACTGACGTCTATCGATCCAAGTCTGGATGTTAAGTAAGCAGATTCCATTTCAAGCCATTTACAGGTATGTTGGTGAGGCTATAAGAGGCTTAATATCTTGCCCAAGAATATTTGGACATTCACAGTGGGGACTGATTCAGCTGGTTGCTGACTGAAGGATAGTCACCTGAGCCTGAGTGACAGCTGTCATCACATGCCAGAACAAGACTTGAAAAACTCCATTAAAATTGTAAAAGTTTACTTCTCCTGTTACTTGTCAGAATATAATATATTCTACTGATTGCAGATTGTGTGTGTGTGTGTGTGTGTGTGTGTGTGTACACATTGGATGACGACACTGTTTAACAGTCACATGGACTACTTTGATATCTGTATCTATGTTTGATGATGATGTTCCTTTTATATAAATGGACCATTGTGTCTGTGTCAAATAAATAAATAAAAGAAATTATATAATATATTGGTTTCACTGATTTGCAGTCTTATTTCTAATCAGAAATTGATTAGCAGGAATTATTTGACTTCTGGATAATGACATTAAAATTACCCATGGCTGGTATTTTCTCACCCTGCATGAACAGAAATACTGTGTCTTCTAGGCCAAAGATTTCCCTGGTTTAAATGTTTTCCTATCCTTGCGAAATCCTCATGACTGTATTTTCCCCCTCAGTGCTGAAAGATTTAATGGAGGTTAAAGTGCAAAACATTTGAATGTAAAACTTTAAAGTGTTTCAGGTCTTATTCAGCGCTTCGGGTCCGTTCCGGATGAGCACTGAGACTGAAGGGGACATGAGTCAGACAGTTGGCTCTGCTCGGCCTGGAATCCCTCTGGAAAGCAAATCTGTGTTGAGCCTGCCTCATTTACCAGCTTTCTCTGCTTATTTATGGATGCCCTATTTATTTAGTTGGAAGGTAATGAGTTAAATAAATTGAATGACAGGCAAAATTCAGCTGTGGAATCAGTCTTTTTATGAGTTTGAAAAGCAGACAGAACTTTAAGAAATCACCTTCAGCAAATTAAGAGGTTTGTGACAAACTGGTGTCTTTTCTTGGGGGAAAAGTATATTTTGTTTGGAGGTGAAGTCAAAAGGATGACTTTGTGATGTTTTTAGGAAAAAATAAGAAAATCTAAGGTAAGCCTGACACATCAATCTATGTTAATGTTGTTAGATTTCTGGCTATTAAAAGCATTGAAGTGCTAAGAGATAGGATGTAAGACGTTATTGTCGACATGATCCTTGTAAATAGACTGAGCAGACTTCCAAAAGCAGTTATGTGGAGCAGTTTCCATGAACAGTTCCATCTTTGTAAAAATAAATGTGGTGTAAATGTGTGCAGGAAGAGGACGAGGTAAACCTGATGCATCAATCTATGTTAATGCTGTTAGATTTTTTTCTTCCAATTAATTCACAAAATGCTGTGGTGCATTGCTTCAAGTTGGTTTCCACCATCGAAAGTCCAAGGTTACATTCCTGCTGGCACTTCTCTTCTACATCATCAGCTTTAAAGCTCCAAATAGATGTCAGTCATCCTTTGGAAAGATGAATTTCACTGAGCTGGGGTTACAAGCTCAGGGATGCATTGTGCCCAGGCAGACTCATTAAGGTTTGATTTCTGTCATTTCTGTGAGGATTATGCCCTTCATCTGCACCTGCACTCACCAATATGAGAGAAAGGACAATAGGGACTTATCGTTTAAAGAGACATCGTGTGTGTAGCATCCCTGGCGGTTTAATTATTGTTTATGCACTACACAGACCCTCAGTCAGGGTTTAAAGAGATGGAGGCAGAGGGGAGATTGTGCACTGAAAAGCTAATTTTGAAACAGCCGCTGACGTGAATCCACATCTGGTCTGATATGGATTTTGCTAAAAAGGTGGAAAGATGTGCTTCACTTTTAGAAAAATCATGTCATATTTTTTCCAATATGTTTGCACATTATTTCACCTCTTGAACTACTATCAGAATAAGTTTTTCTGTGTCTGCCCTCTGCTGCAAAGGCATGTGTAATTGTTGCTTTCTTCCGATCAGTACAGAGCTAGAAATTCAGTTCATCTATTATTCATCAGAGCTGGTCTTGCTGGACAAAAGATTTCCCGTTTTCCCTTTAAACCAACACTTGTGCACTATGAGATCTCCAGCAGAGAAGAAAAACAGAATTTTACTTTGCTTTTTGCTGTCTGTACTCTTGTACAATTCTTCTTTGACAATAAACTTAAAGTAAAAAGTTTCCCCTCCATTAAACATCACCAACAGTACTGCTTAGTTTTGCTCTTTAAGTTTTTCTTGACTGTTTGCCAGGTTTTAAACAGCATGGATTTTATAGATACAAAAGACTCTCAGAGGGGTTTGGGAACTGCTTTTATCAGCGCATCTCTGAGGTTAAAAGAAGAGACATTTCTTATTATAACTGTGAAAGGACCAGTGGGGCAGAATTAACTTCAAGAAATGTTCAAATGGGCCATTTATACCACAATGCACTGCACAACAACACTCTGAAGGCACAACACTAAATGCAGCACAACATTTATCACAACTATGGCTGTGGCTGTACAAAGAGCATATTTGGTGTTATTGGGGAATGCAGCTCCTCAATCTTTGCCCTTTTGACAGTCTTTACAAGCCTAATGGAACTGAAATTGTCCAATATTTTGAGACAAGATAAGGCACCTCCACTTTTCAATAACTCTGCGTATCCCCTCTTGACCAGTGTTTGGAAAGAAAAAGCAGTTTTCTTTAATTCCTCAGAAAGCTTAGTGAGCTGCTAAAAGGCATGCCCTGGGAGATCTTGTGATTTTTGTTGTAAAAGTAGCAGTTTCAGGAGAATTGAGTGGGAAAAGGCCACTGCAGCATGCTGAATCAATACCAGAGCTGCTTTTTATAAAGACAACTTCTCCATAATTGGACCACGTTTGGATCATCACAACCTGATCAATAGCAGAACCGCATCTCATTCAACATGACATTGTCACCATTAATGAAAGAAAAAGGGCAGGTTTTTCATTTGCACCCACTTTAACAGTAGAACCAATTTGACACTCTGCTAATGTCTGATACCTCCTCTTACCTGTGTGTGTTTGAGTATGTGTCTGAATAATAACCCAAAAGACTCCACAACAATGCTTTGACTGGGAAGGGTCCTTTTAATTTCTCCTCTTTCTTCTGCACCACTTTGTTTTTTTTTTTGTTTTTTTAACCCCTTAACCCCTGAACAGTCACCTCCCCAAAATGCCAAAAACGCCTAAAAAAGACATACCCAAATTAAATTAGATGCTGTTCTTGAACCCTTTGGAGTATTTTCAAAAGCATGGTCTCTTTATAAAGATAACACTCTGATGTTTTACCTTGAGCTTTCAAATTTATTGTAATTGTAACCACCATAAAGTTATTGAAGTTGGAATACAAGGAAATTTCAGTTTTTTTTCCCATGTCTGGATTTCTCTTCTACTTAGTCAACATGCTGCACATGGAGAGATGGAGATATAGACTGGAAAATCATATGTAGCTGTAGCATGAAGTCTTTCCTATGATCAGTTAAAATTTAGTGCCAATAGTAGCCAAAATGATTATTCTATGAGTGCTTTACTGTAAGTATGTTCACATGCTCCCCAATGTGGCCATTTGGAGTCTCCAAATGGCCACTTTGGATAACTCCAACTTCAATAAGCTAGGTTAAGTTAGGTTTTTAGCCCACATTAGCACTGCGACTGTAGTGAGTGTATGTTGGTCTGGAGGGTGGGCCGCCGCCAGTTCAGGGGTTAAAGAAAATAAATGTTGTTTATTTCACACAAATTGTGATCTATAGAGAAAATATAATCTTTTCTGCAGACAAACATACGTGTGTTCTCAGTCAGTGTTGCTTTATGCCTTCTTGTGTATGAAGGCAAATTCCGAAATATGAAAGAGCAAAAATTTTCCACACTACAAAACCAGTTGCATTAAAATGACTGATAAGTATTAACCTTCCCAAAATTTGAAGCTTGTCTGAACAGAAATAAACTTGCAGTGATTTTCTGGTGTTTTTATTGACTGACTTTATTGGATATAGAGAATGTAAACAAATAAAAATGAATGGAAAATAAAATTGTCTAACGAAGTGGGATTGAGGCATATTCCCCTTCCTGTTCAAACATCTTCCCGATTGGAAAACTGGGTATGAATCTCTGTTCCAGTTCAGAACTTTAAACAGTTTTGCTGGAAATACAGAAACTGAAATTTACTCAAATCAAGATGACCTGGAAAGTTCCACTGGGCTCCATTTCTGGCCCCTTTGGGATCTACATGCTCTCACTAACTTGGATAATAAAACAAAATATTTTACTATATGCTGATGACATTAAGGTCTATATTAACTTGGGGCCCCATACAAAACTGAAGTGTGTAGTTTAGTCAAGGTCCATACTTCGATGAGCAGAATTTTCTTCAGCTAAATAAATAGGTAAATCTACAAACACTGTATTAAGAAACAAAGATCCAACAATCAGCGCCCAGTTTCAGACAGCTATGTTGAACAACTGATCAGAAGTTTTAGCATTATTTTGAACACTAGCTTTCAACAGATTAACCAAATCAGCCTTTTCAAACCAAGAACATACCAAGAATAAGGGGACTAATGACTCAGCATGATTCAGAAAAACTTTTTCATGCATTTGCTTTCATTGAGTTTGACTACTGCAAGTCCTTCAAAAACACAAAAATTCCCCAAATAACTGCAACATATTCAGAAAGCTGCTTGTGTACACAAAGGCCAAAAACCTTTTCAGATTTTTACACTTGCTTCCTGTATATCTAGAATGATTTTCAGAAGTTTGTTGCAGATGTATAACACTGAAAAAAATCTGATCTGAATCTGCTGACGTTATACGAGGCCCCAAGACTTCTAAGATCGTTCAAGTCAAGTTTTCTTTCCATCCCACAACTACGAGAAAACCTAAAAATGTTTAGATTATGAACTGTCACCTGATGACTAACACGACGTTTTCCTTCTAAATGTCTGTAAAACTGTAACAAAAAGGTGCATGCTCTGCCAATGAAGTGTTCATCTGAAATTATTATCTGCAATTCATATTAGTCACGATTAACCATTTGTCTTACCATATAAAGTAACACTTCAAGCTCACAAATAGTACCTATTCAGCTGTTCCTTACACAAGTATCCTTTGTTTATGTACTTCTCCAGTTTCTGGATATGAAATATTCGATAAATAGCATAAAAAAAAATAGTAACACTGTGCTGCTGTTAGTATTCATAATTTAAAGCAAACATTCTATTAAAAATTAGCTGAATTGATTGCCTATATCTGTATTTATTCTAAATAATTTTCATCCACAGACTTTTATCTCAAGATACTGCGAATGCAGGATCAGGAAGTATCTGCTCTCATGAAAGAAAAAAAGTCTTTCATACATCCACTTTGAAGGACATCCCTCTGGTGAATTCATAACCAGGATTTAGACCAATTGTCAGTGATTCCCCTGCCATTCTTCAGGGGAAATTGCATTTTAGAAGTACTCTAAAATGTTGGAGACACTCACTGCAGCTTCAGAGAGAAGTCAAAAAACTGTATGGAACTAACCTGGGGCGGATTCACTCCAGCCCTTTGATTTGAATCCTCGTCTGTCTGCTCAAATAGTCAGATCCGTTTAGGAAACTGTGTAAACAAACTGGTTTGGATCAAAGGAGTCCATCTGCAAAGGAGAATCTTATACTGCTTAAAGTGGACCAGATACAGGAAGCAGACCACAATGCAAAGTGGAGTGTGGGTTCAGCACACAGCATTGTGCGTAAACACAACCAAAACATATGCGGGTGTATGACAATCTGGCTGGGAGCAGTGTCAGACGTGGAAGAAGTTCTGAGAGAAATATGACCATAAGAAGATCACATGGATCTGATGCAACTCCACGTTTACCTCAGAAGTTGTCCTGCAATAAGCAACAGATGCACCAGTTTTCTTGGTTGTGTGTCTCATTCTCTCCTGCAGTAATTCTTGATGCAGTGCCACCTCTGGCAGGGAGCGGAACACGTTATTTAAACTCTGCCGTGGAGAATGTCGCCACCCTTCACCTGAACTGAGACCCCAGTCGTGGCATATCTAGGGAACCATCTGGGTGTGAATGCATGCTTAACAACTTAACAACAAAAAAAATAAATTGTATAAGATATTAAAGACCAGCAGTCAGATGATAATGAAGACCTGACAATGCTCACGTAAACAGGACAACATTCTGGTTCAAAAGTAAGCTGTTATTATTATTACTATAAAAAGTCTGAGTATGAGTTTGATATGATACAAGTCGATGGTTTACAGTGGAAATGTGGTTTTATAGGATGAAGTGGTTTAAAAATCTCTTTGATCCTTTTTGTGATGCTTCTGGATGTGCTTTGTGTCGCCTTTTGTTGCAGTCTGGAAAACATTTCCAATCCTCTTGATTAAATCCAGCATGGTGGTTTCATCACTTAGATTGACTTGACAGGTTGACATATCTCAGCTTTAATGGATGTTTTTCACAGCAGATGTTTTGACGTGTCACAGAGGGAAATGTACACAGTTCCTACCAACAGTTGTACTTTTGTTTGGAGAAGTTTAGCCGTTATGTGTGTCGTTTCATCATCACAGCTTACCATGCAAGCTCTTTAACGTGTGTTAATATTCACCTATGTCAGCTGTAAAAATGTTCTTTCAGGACCTTTCTTAGTTTCACTTGCTGAAGCACCTTGTAGAGATAAAGTGCTGCAATTTTGATTTTTTTGTTTTGTTTTTTTATTATTATTATTTTGTACACGCTTTAACTGCTACTTCAGTAAGTCTAAATGTTTTTCCACAAATGCTTTAAAAATGGCTGAATGTATGAACTCCCTTCCTGTTTGGAGCAAAATGCAACTCAAGACTGCAAGACAAAGATATTTTGACTCGTTAAAAATTTTCCAATGTCTTTACTGAATGCTGCATGGTGAATACTCAGACATGATGGGAAACGTACTGCTCTGCTTGTTTTCATGACAAAAGTAAACTGTACCAGGACGCTACTCTTCCTTACTAGACATTTTGCATCTTTGTCTTGTAACTTTTAAGTGACTTTATTTGCAGATTCAAGAAAATTCCTTTAGAAAACAACAATTTCAGCCTGAGATTGGACCTCGGGGTGCTTTTCCCCCCCATCAGCGTCTTGGAGTTTCCTTTAGCTTCTTAACCTTGGGATGAATAATAAGATCTGGAAAGATGTGTTTAATGTCTTCAATGTGTAAACGGTTTGTCCCATGGTAGGGTGATGAACTCAAATGTGGAAAAAGTCTTGTAATATTTTACAGACTGATGAGCAGCAACAGTTACTTTATTATTTTTTTTTTTTGCTTACTGCTTTTAAACACCTGGATGCTCCAGAGCAACAGACTACCAGACGCCAGGTGTTGCCAATGAATAGCAACACCTGCTTACGTCTTCCCCTATTAATCCAGTGAAAGTGGAAGAAGACATGCATATGTGATCTATGTTGTAGCGACTTTAAGGCTCATTTATGCAAAAGTCTGATATGCAGATGTACAGTCTCCAGCATTGCTTACATGTGTAATTTGGTCAGTTTTCAAGGCACTTAGCTGTCTGTAATAGAAAAATAGAGCAATACCACTGGAGATCACAGTAGCTGTGTTGACCTGTATATCTGACATGCTGCCAGTGAAAGGAACAAACCAGCAAAAGAAAAGGGACAAGAAGATGACACAGAACCTGCCAAATAAAAAAAAGCACCTGAGGAAGTCAGAAGAAATTCATCAAAGATCAAAAAGTTTTTATTTTCCTACTTCTGGTGTTTTGGGTTGTAAACAACTTTATAGCAATAAAATGCTGTGGCCAACCAGAGTCTAACTCAACACTGCCTACTAGTGGATGACCTGATTTAACAACCAAAAGATGCGTGGAAGTATAACTACAGCGGCATGACAACGTTTGCAAGGTAATGCCAAATTTCACACAAATTTTCCATAACATAAATGAGAAAAATGTCAGAATTCTGTGAAGGAGGACGGGAATGCTGCGATATTAAAACATTTCACTCTTTAATTGCCCATAATTTTATTGGCTCTGACTGTGCAGGTACTTTCATCAAATTAAGCAGTCTGTACTTTGTGACATTGTGTTTTCCTCTGGACATCAGTTTCATTTCAGTGGTATATACCGTTTACACTTAAAGGTAGGTTGAAAGGATAAAGGTGAAAGACAAACACGCAAAATATATTATCAAATAAGATTTGAACTCTTAGACCTGCACTGTAAATGTAGCCTAATGCGGGGTTACTTGGTTTGGTCCTATAGGGTTGTCATCCAGCAGGTTTTCAAGGTATTCCTGCTTCAACACACCTGAAGCAAGTTAAAATGTTCCAACATCCCCTGAAGTTCTGCACAATGAGTCATTAATTTGAGTCAGGTGTGTGTAGGTTTCATGTGCTTCTGCATGATGGTGTGTGTTGTGTTGTGCTTCTGTTTCCTTGCAAAGGGTGTTGCCTCCTGCTTTGGCAGATTGTCATGTCTTTCTTTTAAGTTTTTTCTTTTTGAAAAATTTTGATGACTTTGAATTCAAAGGTCGCCTCTTTAGGTCCTCGTTATCTTACAGATCTTTCCCCGGAATCTTGATCTGACTTTATCACCTTGCAAGGTTCAAATCAAGCCAATTTTTTGGTAGTTCTCACGCTTGGTTGTGAAACTGATCTCTTCAAAGTCATCAGCTAATTCAATTGAATTCAACTTTATTTGTACAGCGCCACTTCACAACAATGTTGTCACAGGACACTTTACATACACATCACTTCAAGCCAATTCATACATATCCTATAATAGAAACCAACTGATTGCATCGAGTCATGACTTGGATCCAATCCCCCACCCTAAGCTGCACGAGGCGACAGTGGGAAGGAAAAAACTCCCCTTTAACAGGAAGAAAACCTCCGACAGAACCCGGCTCAGGGAGGGCAGCCATCTGCCTCGACTGGTTGGGGTGGAGACGACAGGAAAGGCAGCCTGAAGTATCTGGCACATCTCTTTCATCACAGGAGCTCTTTAAAATGTAAACCAGCAACGTTTTGACGGGATTCTTATTTCAGCTGCTGAAAACAACTTTGTGGTTTCAACGTTCATGGTTCCTTTTGTTACGCTCAATTAACTTATTTTCTGAGTGATGGCTTGCTTTCATGTGCTACCATTAGCATTTGCTTTACATGCATTCTCTGCACTCTAACATGCTGATTTGCAGACAGCAGAATGATGACACACACACACACACACACACACACACACACACTTTCTATTCTTCAGTTTTACTTGATAGTGACCCAAATCTGACATGAAACAGATAAATTTTGCTTAATTTTTATAAACGCTTGCTAAAAAACCCTACTTTTGACTTAATATGTGCCGTGTGAACCATGAACCACTAGTTCCTTGCTTCTCAGCTGAAAGATAAACAAATGCAACAAGAAGGACAATATTTCAGACACAGCCATCAGCTGATTACTAACAAAAGATGTCATGAATCACAAAACAACAAGAGAAGGAGGGGGGAAATAGGAGGCTACGCAGACGTAGAGAAAACCAGACTAGAACAGCCATATTTGTGCAAAACTGCAGGAAAAGTAAAAAAAACAAACAAATTGGAAAAGCATGGAACACTCACCCCCCCTTTTTTGTTCACTGTTCATATGATGCACATGAGTTGTCCCATCAATATTCTTTTTATACTTATATCCATCTGTAGACCCAGCCGGCATCTTGTTCCATCTTGCCTCGAGAGACCTCCATGTCCTCCCTTCTTGAAAGTGGAATTATGGATGCATGGCGTTTGTTCTGTTGCACATGCATTAAATATGTTCAATAATTTTGTTTCCTGCAAAATAAAACTTTATTTTACCAAGTTTTTTCAGATTTTGTGTTGTATGTTGCCGCAACGACAGCTATCCCCCTTGATCAGTCAAAATGAAAAGCCTGTTATATGTTTTTCCTCATTTCTCCGCATAGCTGCTTCCTCAGGCTCATAACAAGGGAGACAAAAACCCTGTTGCAATTCTCTTTCAAGTTATCAAGAGAAATGCAGCAATTAATATTCATGCTTTTCCCTGTCTGCTCTCTGCATTTCCATATCATTGGTCTCCTATTGTTGCTACCTGCTTTTTAGCCACGAGTCTAGGAAATTAATCATTTTTATTTCTAGTTGAATTCTTGTGAGAAATCTGAAAATACATCAGGTGGTTTAGTAAAGGGGTTTGCAAAAGTGTCCTCTGAGTCTGCAGCTCACATGTTGGCTGTTTAGATTAAATTAGTGAAATGCTAGAAGCACCGCAAGAGGTTTTTTTTTTATACTTTTATACATGTTCTCTCAATGAACAATAAGTCAACTATTGTAATTTACATGTTAGTGTGAGTCTTGCAAGAATCATGACGCTGTTCAGATAATCTTAAGTTATATTTTGCAGAAGAGCAGTTCCATTTGCAACATACAAAATTAAAAACAATTCTGGAAAAATTACATTAAAGAGTAAAATTTAGTTATTTAGTCATTTAGTTTGGAAAATTGAATATTTAAGTCTTTAACATGTATTTGATCTGGATTTTACAGTGAGAACTGAAAATTGTTTTAGTGCAACTCCACCAAGCCGTGTCTTTAATTAAACTGTTTTTGTTCACTGTTTGGAGCTGATTATGTAGCAGCATGTTGAGGTGTCTCTCACCTCTTTTCCAATGTCAGCTGGACTCCAACACCACCATCGTTTTCTACAGGATAAAGCTCAAATCGCTCCTTTACTGATGATATAATGCACTGTAAAAACATAACAGTCTTATCAACTTTAGTTAAATGAAAGAAGATTTTCCAAATTCAGTTATTTAAGTATGTTTTAAGTCAGACTTGAGATGTTGTCAACTTAAGATTTAAATAGTTGAAAAGATTCACAGTACACTTGATACAACATGATAAAAGATTACATTTTAAATGATAAATTATGTTATAGTTTTGTTTTAAAAATGGAAATATCTTGCTGCAGTAAAGACAAATACTGAGACTAACATTATATACCAGTCAACAGTTTCACCTGCACTCATTCTCACTCATATTTACCAAGCCAACAAAAGCAAAACATTGCAGCAACATTAACTAAAGATAAGCATAATTCAGGCAGTAAAGAACATAAATCTAACAGGTAAAAATCAAATTAAATGTAATTACTTGCCCTTAATGGAAGCAAATGATAAAAGTTGGCATCATCAATCAGATGAATAATCAATTACAGCCCAGATTTCCCTTTGAGTGTGAAATGTTCATGCAACATGTGAACATATAGCATTTTCTGACATTGATCAAGGACAAACTTCAAGTATCTTTTTGTCTCTCACACACACACACACACACACACACAAAATTTAGGGAGTACTGTAGAAAGATTGTGTTTAATGGGGAACAACAAATCTTCATATTTTCAAACAAATATTTTCCATATTTATGCATCTAGTCCTGTATTATTCAAAGAGGCATTTGCAGTAAAAATTCAGTTACTGATTGTTTTTCTGTTGAATCCTTAATTAACCGAATATTTAACAAAATCTTTTTCATTTTCAAAAGTCACATGTTTCAGGGATTTAGTTTGCAGACAAAGGCTGATCCAGTCTAATTACTGTGAAAGCCTGCAGTGAAATGATGCTTCAGTACGTGAATAATGCTTATCTGATCAGGCTCATAAGGAAAGCAGGCTCTGTGGTTGGACTCGGCCTGGACTCTGTGGAAAAGGTGGTGGAGCAGAGGACGCTCTCTAAGATCAGGGCAATCCTCTCCAATCAGAGCCACCCCCTATATCGTGTCTTCTCTCGGCAGAGGAGCTCTGTTAGCTCCAGGTTTCTCTCATTGGGCTGCTCCACTGATAGACTAAAAAACTCTTTCATCCCTCGTGCCATCAGGCTGTATAATGCAGCCACTTCAGGGAGGAGCAGGAGAGACTGATACTAGTCCTGAACTTTGTTTTTTTCAGTGCCTTAACTTGTAGCACCTTAACCTGTAGCACTTTATCTTTTAATGCTGTTGAATTATTTATTTGTCTGGTTTTTTTAAACTTTAAATTTTCTCTTTTGCTGTTTTATGAATGTGAGCAACGGACAACTGCACAATTTCCTTCGGGATTAATAAAGTATTTATCTATCTATCTATCTATCTATCTGATACGATTAAAAACCTTTAGACAAAAAGTGCTTTGGGCATTTTATCTTTAGCGTTCCTTTAAAAAACGATTAAGTATCCCAAACATCTTTTCACAGAATTTCCTTTTAATGCAAGAGCTAATATGGATAATTATGAGGATGCATTTGGAAATTTGGGAGATAAAATGAGCGACTGAACATGATCCAGTCTATTTGTGGACCTGGAAGGGACGCCATGGCCCAGCTCCACATTAACCTTCTGTTTTTTAGGCTATTGCAATCAGCAGCTGCACAGATGGTGTACTGGCACACAGTCATTTTGTAACTTTTTCAAGAGACTAGCCAGTGTTTTTCTCTCTTAACCCCAACAGACATGCTCTGACCTACATTTGCCCGTCTGTCTCTGACATCGTAACACAAATGATTATTTGAAGAGATGATATTTTAGTGAACTTTCTTGTTTCAAATGACACAAAAGAGGAAATTATATAATTTGCCCTCAGCCAGCCTCTGCACGAACTGTTTTTTCCTTTTTTCTCTTTTTAATCTTACGATGTGAAAGAGCTGCCAGATTGAGCCTGATAGTGTGGCGGATAAAATTTAAAATTAAATTTACAAGATGAAGTAAATGAAATGCCAACAGCAAGCCTGTTTCACAGTAGTTCAGCAGATTATGACTTGACTTTATTAGGACATTTTTAGAGTACCTTCCACAACGTAGAGAGAAAACCCAACTAAGAGAACAAGGTTCATAAAAAAAAGATTTTTTTGTTCCAATAAAAAGTAATCTAGTAACAGAGTACAAACATGTCTCATATAGCTTCTCTACTGGGACACACGGCCGCTTCAGCAACAGCCGTGTTGTTGTGAAGTCAAGCACAAAGCTATCGCAGACCCCATTTTGACATCCAGATGTTCTGTTCTGAAGCCTGAAACATCCTCAGTGATATACCCATCACACACAATGTCCTGTAATGTTTGTAGATTGAAATTAGTCCAGAAAGTAGGAATTTCTTATGATGGCTGTTTATTCAATAACGTTATGAACGGGGGTGTACTTGTACTTGCTTTGTACGTCAGTGTGAGATTGTGTGTGAAAGACACTATAATGAGATGTTTGTTTATATATTGCTGCTATATACTTGACATTTGAAGCTTTTTACATTTTTTATCTGCACAAATTCTTTTTATTATGCAAGTAACTTTTATTGTTCCTGATGGGAAACTTGGTGCGCAGACAGGTCCTCACAATATCAAAACGACAATAAAATCCAATCACACACATTAAACATAAATGTCCACTGAGATTACCAATAATAATAAAAAACCTGAGGAGATAATTCCACTAAAATAAAAATAAAAGAAAACATACACTATATGAGCCTTAAATAATTAAAAATGCTCCAAATAAAACGTTAAAAAAAAAAAAAAAAAAAGAAAAAAAAAGAATGACAAGCACTATGATTGTTCAATAAAATCATGAAAAATTTAAGATAATCTGGCTGTTTAAAAATGCTCACGCCTGGAACAAAAGGACTTTGTTGTCTTGGAGTTCTACATCTCAAACCTGAAGGAAGCAGCTCAGTCTTTGTTCTTTAGGCGTGAAAAGTGATTTATAAATAAAATTTTATTTGTTAATTTATGGTTATATTTTAAAATTCTTACATTAGTTCAAACTCAGCTCAAAACAGGAAATAAAAACAAAACAACCTTTCCTATCCAGTTGTAACTGAGTCATTAGATAGGTGCAACTTGCAGTGAGTGAACATTAACAGGGAGACAACAGCTACTCAAATATTTTTTTCCCTGCATCTGTTAGTGGGAATTATATTGATCTGATTTGTATGTTTGAAGCTTGTATTAAAGATACATATTGTTGGATTAAATGAGATTACAGTAGCTCAAAGAATCGTCCAGCTAAGTCTACAAATTAGCATGTACTTGGCTTTTCAGAGAAATTTCAAATGCAAGTTTCCCTGAAGAATCAAGACTATGAAGCAAATGCATCCATTTAAAGCCACTTTTTTCTTTTAGATAATATCTTTACAGAGCTCGAAAGCTAACACCATGGATCTTCTATGCTACAATAAATGTGCATACCGACCAACATGTTGTCTGAAAGAACAATGCAGGCATTAACAGAAAGTCTGATGGGGATAAAAACATTGGAAAGTAGGTGACAGCGGCTGTGGCGTGGGGGGTTTGGAATTTTAGGACACTATCTGTAATGTTCTATTTCAGTACACCTGAACTTTGTATAATCCTCTTCTTACTTACACTGTCAGCAGCTGTGAGTTCACCAACAGGCTTTCCTTACAGCTACATTTCTGCCTGCTCTGAACAAACAGCCTAATGACACACTTCAAGAGAAACTGCATTTTAAGCTCAAAGACTGAAATCCTTCAGTTGTGTCTGATCCACTGCTTCATTCTCCGACTATATATAGTTTAGAGGGTTTAGAGCATCGTGTAGTTTCCCAGCTACAGATGCAATGTTTGGGATGTTGATATTTTATCTCTGCAACAGCAGCACAGTTTTTGCATGACATTATGTCCCATCTATAAAACACACCTGCTACCACATATTGCTGGATTGTAAAATTAATGGATTCTTCACACCATGAAGCTGTTAGTATATTTAGATTATTATCAATCATAAAGCAAGTCAGTGATCTATTTAGAATTATTATTAACTTTTTAAAGAAAACAATGTCACAGTTTCATAGCAAAAAAAAAAAAAAAAAAAAATCCAACTGGCACAAAAATTCAGTACATGAATGTCTGCCCTCATACATTTATGACTGCTTCTTTCATGCCCTTGGACAAGGAAAAAAAAACTCCTTATGGGAATAAAGTCTCAAAGCATTTAATGAAATTGCCATGAAAAGAAATGATTCTCATGTTTGAAACATTTTGAGGTGGAAATGATTCCGTGATGAAGATAGTGGTGCGTTCATCAAGCCAACACGTTTGACATGTGCCCAGACCAGCAATGTTTGTTTGAGCTGCTGTTTCCTTTGCCTTTTAGTTGGTTTTGTTGTGATTTATTCAGATCTTTGTGACTGGGACACCATAACGCCCTTTAAGTCTTTAGATGTAGCTCTGCTTCAGCACTTTTCTCATTTATATACAAAGTAAAGGTCATTAAAAAAAATTGCAGGATCCACAACTAGAAACAAAACAGCTAAATAAATGGTTGTGAAAAGGTTTAATTCAAAACAAACAAAAAGTGAGGAAAAAATTAGCTCCGGGGCAGGGCAAGGTGGGCTGCAGAGGAGAAGCTAGTGGGTGGGTCTACAGGTGAGTGATAAGAGTGCAAGATTACATATTGGTGGACTGCTACTGACCAGGGTGGTTGTGCAATGGTAACCAAGCTCAGTGGTGGTAGAACTGGCAGTAGTGGTGCAGGGTGGCAAGAGGGAGAAAAAAGACCTAACACTGACTGAAGGCAAGTATGTTCCTCTCTCTAAAGCCAGATTTGGGAATCCTGTACTTAAAAACCAGTGTCACAGTTTTTAGATGTTTCCCTGCTCCAACATGCATGATTGAAATCAAAAGGACCAAACAGTGGATTAGTTTTTTTTTTTCCACAATGGCTCATTGATTTGTTGTTGTGATGCATTTCTGCTCGATGCCGCCTCAGTCTTATGACAGCTAAAAGCTGTTCCAGAGAATTTAGAGGAGGACTGACCTTGTCTTTGGTTTTGCGTCCAATTGCATGGTAAACCGTAGTTATTAAAGAGGAGATTATTTATTTTATCTGTAAAAACAGACTAAAGAAAAGCATCACATTAAAAGGTCTTGGATGGCATTTGGGAATCAAACAACTGTAAAGAAGGTAACTGCTGAATGTGCTCGGAGTATGAGAACGGAGTGGGAGGCACCTTCATCATCACAGGTAGGCTATAGTTCCTTTTTCTTTATGTTGTGTTCATATAGCTTTGCAAAAAGAATGCTTAATAAAAAATAATATCCAACTTAGTCAGGAAGCATCAGCTGAAACATCTGCAGAGGACCACGACCTCCTGCAGGACCTTCGACAGCTGATCTGTGTTGGCCTCTGTAAGGTGGTTAATTGTCATTAGAGATTGTATTCATTTCAGGTGCAACCTAAAGAGGTAGTTTAGTAGAAGAGAAGCAGACTGAAGTCAAACATCAGTGAAGAGATACTTTTTAAAAAAGTCTCTAAAACCACTCATTCACGGTGTTTGTCTTAAATTTCATTTCAATACAACTTTATAAATACAGTTGTATGAGCACATTTTTTTCCTATTTTTCGTATTTAAAATAATAGAATTTGACACTTTAACACTGGCTTAAACATCCACAGGTGAAAACAGTAACTCGGGTTAAGAACATATTCATTATAAAACATTGAGCCAAAGACGCGACAGCGAGCAGCATGGGAATAATGAGGTAATGACTATTGACGGATCCCCTCAAACGCACCACACACAGACATTAAGCAGATGGGGAATTATCTCTGAACGGATCAATATTTTTCCATGCATTCTGTTGATCTCACAGCAGTTGTGTCAAAGTTTACCAACACTTCTGTACAAAAGGGTCCTGAGCTGACATTGCCTGGCTGAAAGATTCAAAGCAGGGGTCACCAACTGGTGCAAATTTTTTGCACATGCCTGTTAATGAGCCACTGATTTAGGGCAGGTGTGTTGTACCAGGGAAACTAAAGCCTGCAGGATGGTTGCTCTGGAGGACCAGAGTTGCTGACCTCTGATTTAAAGGAGCAAAAGATGCAAACAACTCCTGAGAACAGAGGAACATTATTGCTGAAGAAATTCTTCACAGAACATGCAACACATTCTAGGACTGGCGTACATAACAAGAGGTAAACAGGTAGCAGGACAACAGAGCCAGGCTAACAAGCAGGGGGAAATTAGTCCAGACACAGGTGACTCACATGCGCAATCAGCCACCCAGAGAGCTATGGCAATGGCAGGTAGCAGCCATAGTCTGTATAAGAAAGATGGACAGAGCCTTCGGCGGTAAAAAGTGAAGCCTGTGCGGAAGTGCATAAAACTGCAGTTCCCCCTTCATCCACTAGGGGCTGCAAAACAGAGCAAATCCCCATAGACTCCCATGTTAAAAAGACCAACTTCACAGCAGAAATAAACACGTTTACAGCCTGGTACAAAAATCCATTTTAGGTTTAATAGGTCAGGTTTACCTTCATGACAACTGTGGGGGGAGTGAATTTCGCCCGTTTAAAAGTAATTTAATCTTGAAGTTCGGCATATTTAGGGGCGTGTCCTTTTGATTGACAGGTACCCGACACAACCACGGTTTTTAGCCAGTTAACAAGGTGACTTAGCTTTAGCCCGCTTACCTCTGTTAGCTGGTTAGCTCCTGTTATCTCCGGGTTAGCTCGGTTAGCTCTTAGCGACAGAAAGCTCAGAGTTTGCTCAATGCAAATCATCCGCCATGACGCTCACAGCCCCCATCTCAGCTCCACCTCTTTGCCCATATTTGTATTTTCCGGGTGAGACGACACACGTGACCCTGCCAAGATGGTGATGGTAGGAACCGCCCACCGAGCTTCAATTCAGCTCTTCAGAAACCTACGGGCGACGTCACGGAGGCTACGTCCATCTCTATATATAGTCTATGGTAGCAGCAGAGGAGAGGTAGATGCGATCACAAATGGCAACTATAGTCCACTACCATTATAGCTTTATCAATCAGTTTGTGAGATTGCATTTTTATTAAACATGTTTATTAACAGGCATTTCTTATTGCTGTGAGTTTTCTGTAATGTTAGCCCAGTCATGAACTAGCATAATGTACCTCTAATCCAATGTCAAGTGGGAAAGTCTCCAGCCCCCCACGGCCTTCTGCAGAGTAATGAGAGTATTGATAATAGATGGTCAGATGAATAATTTATTCGTAAAGGGCACACAGACTAAAACCCTACAAGAAATTAGAGATGCAGTTGATGTCACATATTGTGATTAAGCTGTGACCTGTCACGGTCTCACCTTTAGCAGGTCATGGATGGTGAAAGCACTGCTTTTGTGAAAGACTGTGACCAACAACATCTTGTCAAAGGTTGTCATGAAGAATTGTAATAGATTTTGTCTTTTTCACTTAATTTTTATTGAGTTTGGTTTCAGTTTGTTTCAACATTTTATTCATTATATGAAATCAGTTTTTAATTATAAATGGCTGATTGTGGCTCTATTGTCGTCAGGTGAACACAAGGTTATTTGCAGCAATTAGATCGGACCTAAATTATAGTTACTTAACTCCATGTCTGCGTAGTCACTGTGCCCTCTAACAGGTTCTGGGTGAGTTAGCGTAATTATCCGCTCCATTAAGAAGCAAAGATAGGAAAAAAAAGAACAATTAGCCTTTGTGACTATGTTTTATGATGACCACCGATCCCATTATTTATGACAATGACAACACTGTGTATAAAGTGTAAAAATATCAGATAAAGCACAGAACCCAGAGGAACTCCGTGACCAAACTCTGAGGAAGAAACATTTATACAAACAAGCTGCAATCTATCAGATAAATAGAACTTAAAGAGCAGAACATGTTTCCTTTCATTCCGATAACCTGTGTTTGCCACACACAAGCCTGTTAATTAATATTTCTCAGTAACAGTTCTCTCCAACAGTCAAAACAGAAGAAAACATTCAAAGCATCATCAAAAACCAAAGAAGTTTAACTGAAAGACATAACGATGGCTGGGATGACAGAAACATCCACTTTGCCCAGGTTCTTGTGTTGTATAAATGAAGGATTAAAAGAAAGATGCCATGAAGAAAAGTAAAGATCTGGTCCAAAGATTGTGTGACAAGAATGTGATTTGTCTTTCCCAGCAACATGCATGCTCATTGTTTTAAGGTGAGACATAAAAGAAAAGGTCAGAAAGGTCACCGGTCTGTCCCACTTCGAAGCAACCTGCCAGTGTCTCACAGTTCAACAAGCACATTAACACGCAAAGAAACTCTTGTCCACATTAACGCCACCTGTGGGACTAAAATGTTTAAATAAGACTCATCACAGATGAGTCAGGTTATTTTCTTTTGAGTCAGGTTATTTTCTTTTGCCTATTTTCCCAGTCTTTTCTTTTCTGACAAGGACGGGCGACACCAAACTTTATACTGTCGACGTCATACCATTAGTTTATGGTGCTTTTTCATTTACACTGATATGGATACAGATACTTCTCGCTTCTTAATGTAAAATCAGATTGGTCTTTAATGCAAGAGCAATATGGAATATAAATACAACTCCAAAACATTGGTAATGCTTATTAAATAATTATACTGATGAGTCAATTGCCCAAAATTAGGGTATAAAATCATTTCAAGAGTTTAAATATCGAGTATTCACGATTATTAGATAGAATATCAAAACATTATGTTAAAGCAATATGATAAACAAAAGTGAGCAATAGCCTGCATTAAACCAGTAAAATATAAAAATAACACCTCACCATCACTAACAGCAGAAACATAATCATGACATTTGATTGGCTGCCATAATCATGTGACATAGAAGTGAATGAATACGCTGTTGAAGGGGCATCACAAAATCTCCTTGCTTAAAACTCTCAGAAGTGAAAAAAAAAACCAAAACATTCCTATAATCTATTCAGGTATAACTGAATATAACTGGAATAATGACGAGATCAGGTGGTTTTTAGCTAGTTTGGGGAGAGCCATGGTTCACTAAGCATGAGGTTTTGTTGTTATAACAAAACATTTCATGACCTTCTCAATATTTTCTTCTCCACAAGATATGCAGTGATCTTTACATGTTAAATTGTTGCACAATAATTTAGTATGAAACAAGATGTTAGAGAAGAATATGATGTGATAAAGGGAATAACATAACTCCTCTTCATCACTGCATAGCAGGCAGAACCTTTAATTAAATTACATTGATTTGTAAAGAGAACTTTAGTTGATCTGTCCTTTCTTCTCATGCATTCTTTGATTCCAGTGATTAGTTAACAGCCCAGTTAATGGGCTGCCGGCTTTCATTAATAGTTCAGCATGTTCACCTATACAGTGTGTCCTTCATTGCAGAATAAAACTTTATACTGGCACAAGTCACCTTCATGTAAACTGAATACAGTCTGACCTTGTTGCTCCATATAAGAAGACGATATAAATACATTCATTGAAATTTTCAATAGTTTAAGCAACAAGGCTCTCGGCTGGTGTGTTTGCACCCTCACATATCGCTGATGGCTAGGGTACAAAAACTCAAAACTTTCATGGCTCTGTGTTTTTTGCTTTGGAAACGCGGTGATGTGGCGTTCAGCAGTGTTGCTTTGCAGCCAGAAGGATTCCGGTTTGAGCTTTGGTGAGGGTCTTGCAGCTTGCATGTTGTCATTGTGCATGTAGGGGTCTCTGGGTACCCTGACTTCCTCCCGCAGTCCTAACACGTGCATGTTGGGTTAACTGGTGATGCTGAACTGACCTCAGGCGTGAGTGTGAGGGGATGTGTGTCTCAGTATTGGCTCCAGGGCGTACCTTGGTTGACAGCAGCTTGGATGGGCTAGAATTGTAAGGTTTTACTTTGGCAACTAGATTGCTGTTTTCTTGGATAATTTTTTTAACGTCCTTCTGTGTAACTGTGTAACTGTGTTTGTTGACTTGACAAACTGTCACATTCGTCCAACATGAGTCATTTTCTTTGTTTGCACTTCGACTAAACCAGCTCTTATGTGGCTTGACGATACACAAAAACAGGCTTGGAAAAGGTTTGCTATTATCCATCCACCGATGTTTGTTTTCATTCTGTTCAAATTGTCAAAGCAATTTGTTACACTAAAAGTGATTAAATATCTTATGTTTTAATGTGCTTAAATGGTAAATGTCACTGCTTGCACCAAGGTGCGTCTTATACAGTCTATGGCTGACAGGTGACATCTCTGTTTACCATTTCAGTGTTTTACTCAGACTTGACCCTTTTAATGGGCTTTGCAAGCTTTGTTTTGAGTTCAAAATTAAGGCTGGTGTTTTAAAATACAGATTACCAAGTAAAAGTGTCCCCAGTCCTCCATTCCAGATTGTAATGCAGGCCAGATGGCCGACCCGACATGTTGAGGAAAAATAGTTTATTTAGGAGGGTTATCTTTTTTCTTTTTGCGTGCGTGCGCGCGCGCGCGCGCGCACGTGTGTGTGTGTGTGTGTGTGTGTGTGTGTGTGTGTGTGTGTGTGTGTGTGTGTGTGTGAGTGAGTTAGGGTGGGGAGCAGCAGCCCAGATAAATGGCTTTTTTCCTGTAAGCCAAGACAGGGATTAAGGGAAAAATTGCATGTCTGTGTTGAGAATGTCCTGGCATACTAAGTGAAGCCACACAGCCTATGTGAGATGCTCCCTGCAGTATTTATCTGTTCTAACAATGAAGCTCATGGGAAGAAGGTAGCCCTGGCTCTAAAGTGCAGCTGGGCTGAGATGATCCTGCAGTGCTTCAGAGGCTGTTAGGGAAAATGCGACATCTTATTGTCCTGGCAGGACTTGCTCTTTAAAGCTCTTTAGTTGTTAAATCTTTGTGATTCTTCTGCATTGAGCACGGTGTTCATTGCATGTAATGTGCCATTCTAAACTGCAGGAGCTCCGTCATCCATGCTGGTAAAAGGTGAAACCTACAGACATCAATATGTCGCTGGCTAGAAGTCTTAAGTGTTGATGCACTGTTAAACAAAGAGAGCAGCTGTGTTGTGTACCATTAGAAACATACTCATTAGTACAAGTGTCTATTTATCTGGATGAACCCTCCTTCTGGTGCCACAGTGGTTAGAGGTGGCGGTTTGCTGCATGGCTGCACCCTTGCTGTGCTGTACAAGGCCAGTCAGGCATGAACTTGAATGTACCACCCCCAGCAGGTCACAGCACAAAAATGGTAGGCTGTTGCCTTGGTAACACTTTTATTTTATATATATGTTTATGATTATATGTTGTTGTAGTGGAGATTTGCATGAGTTTATTGAGAGGGGAAATCTGAAGACAAGTTCTCATGTGCCATAAGCTTTCTCACATCACCCCTCCAGGAAGTGTGGAGATGGTTTGAGAGGGTGGTTGTGGTGTTTTCTATTTTAGGCTGTATTGTCCCATTAAGTTGTTCCACTTTGTGCGTGATGCCACTTAGAAGCTGTTTCAAGGCTTGACAAGCAGACTGAAATTCCATTTTCTTTTGTAATGTACCTTAACTGTGTACTCATGCCAGCTTTTAGAGGGCTGCAAAGGATTATTGGGTTTTTTCCTTATCTGTGATTTTTAATGGATAAATACACAGCTCTGTATTTATTTATTTTATGATGCAACTTAAATAAAATGGGGCTGAATAAACCTGATTAACATTTACACATATATTGACTCTTATATAACATGGCCTGGGATACACTGGGGAAATGCAGGATTTAGTTAGATTTACACCCAAAAAGCAGTTAAACATGTTGTGTGGGGATCCACCACCTGACCTCTTTTAGCCATTTTACCAGTATTTGTGCTGAAAGAGCCAGGGTTGCTTTCTTAAAACAGCACTACTGAACTTTGGCTGATTTTTGGACTTTGAAGCCACCTCCCTGTACGAAGGTTAAAGCTGGGGTAGGTAATGTTGCTCAGAGCCATTTTATTTTTTACTTTGGGTGAAGTGGTTCCTCATCCTGATAGTCACATTTCAATCACGAACAATAAGAAATATAGTTAGACCCCTCAGTTTACTGTAAATCTTTAAAAATTGACCAATCCAAATGTTCGGGCCGAATTAAAGTTGTTCATTTCTTTAATTTCTTAAGCTTCTTCGCGGATGAGAAAATGCAGGAAGGATTTCTCCGACCCGACTCGGTTCATTTGCCTCCTCCCACTAAACAGCCCAGAAAGAGAACATTCTGGTGGTGGAAAAAGCTGCGAACTAGAAAAGCACACGGAAAGCGCAAACCTCCAAAATGACCTTTAAAAAAATTCCTGGATCCAAACGGTGATCCGGATCACAGGGTCAAAATTAAACCTGTTCTTCCTTTTCACATTTCCAACAACTTCCGATATTTAATCAAAATCCGTCCATAACTTTGAGTTAAACAGATAAATGCTGGGAAAAACATAACCTCCTTGGCAGAGGTAAGAAAAAAGCTTTGGATCACGCAAGGATCAAAACCAGAGGGGGAGGAGCCAAGACAGGGCACTACTTTCACATCTTGCTAACTTCCCAACATTACCTACCTCAGCTTTAATTCTGCATCTCTTTCATTGTCTCTTCTCTGAGCACTCTCCAGCAAGTGAAAGTCATTTAAATATTGACCTTAGTTTCTTTGCTGAATCGGCCATGGTGGACATCCAGAATGACCAATGTATTAAAATCCGGTTGCTGATGTGGATATCGCGCATGACGCAGTGCTGCACAGCAAAAAACTGTCACATGATGCTCTGGGATGAAACACAAAGTTGTGAAATGTGGCTTCTCAGCCTCCGGACTCAGCAGGGAAATCAGCGCTCTGGGAATGAGCATGATAAATGTCACGATGTGTGGGGTAAACCTTTTTCTTTTTAGACATGTTGGGGTGATTGTGTATGTGTTATGGTTTACAACCAGTCAGCTGTAGTAAAACTATGCCTCTATCAATTACTACTTATTAAATTTTAATTACCTCGGAGCACCACTCATCACTTTTACTTAACTTAAGATTCAGGAGGATGAGAAAAACCTGAAATATACTTAATTCAATAAACACAGTCTCACTTAAAGTAGTAAATTCTCAGAACGAATGAACCAGAAATTGTACATTCAGAAATTATGACAAGAACGGATGAATTGATTATACATATTTATTACAATGATGGTAACCATACAGCAGTGAAAATGAGCAATGATGGAGAGGTTATTGGTGAGATGGTCAAGTGAATTTGTTTACAGGGATTTTCATTTATGATAGTAATAATGAGAGGTAAAAATGAATTGAATGAAATGGGGCAGAAAGGAACTGGTTGGAATTGAATCAATTAAATCGGTATCGTTATTTCACTTAAATCTTTGTTAAAATTATACTTAGTGTTTGGATGAGAATTCAAATTTATACTTTGGTTAAATTTGATGTACTGTTGAACACCACAAGTGATATCAAAGCGCTATGAAGATCCTACTTTTTTCCCGCTGGGTCAGTTGATGGAGCCGGCGGGCCGGGTGGTTCTGTCCTGGACTGCAAGTCTCCGGGAAATGGACCTTCTGGCGTCGGGAGAAGTAGGTCTGGAGCTGCTCTGATGAATGGGTTGGGATCTCTGTCCAGCAGAATCCCAGAGCCAAGGGCGGTGTTTCTCGTACTCAAATTATTCCAAAGGTTGTGTTCCACGCGTACTGTCTGAGGGTAGGCAGTACTTGTACAGACGCAAAAATTAGTGGAACTGCGGTTCTGGTGAATTACTGATCTCAAAAAGGAAAAATAAAAATGTTCGCTGGGTAAACTTAAACAAGGCTTGTTTCGCCTTCAACACAAATATTACTTTTCTGTTCGAACTTATCTCGTTAAGATCTTACGCGCACAAAAGAAGAGAGATGGAGTAAACTTATGAGAACAAAGAAACAGCTGCGTACAGCGGAAAGTTGCGAGAGGGCAACGAAATTAAGTCAAAGTACAAGAATCACGGCGATCGAGAGTCAAGGGCCGAGACAGAAGAACAAGCTAGGACAAACAAAAAGAAGAGAAGAAGAAGTGCTAAGTCCAGAGCGCGGGTCCATTTAACTGGACCCTTCCTCCTAGGTCCTGACCAATCGCAAACCACTAATCGTCAGAAGGCTGGTCAGTCTTACCCAATCAGGTCAGCTTTGATTGTTAACCAAGAGGGTAGGAGTGATTCAGGTCTTATTTCACTGCGGGCCCTGGTTCCTTTCTCCCATTTCATTAACATGATCATGATAATCAAATTATTAACTTTGTTTCTTAGCTTTAAGCATGGCAATCAACATTCTGGGGACTCATGCAGATGTTTTGTTTGCTTGAAAAGGGAACATTTACCAATAGTAATACTTTTACACATGAAACCCAATTGTTGTATATTTCACATATTTCTTATCAAGTGTGGATTAATCCATTGGCATGACTTGTCTTCCTCAGCCGATGAATCCTGAAAGAGTGTTACATTCTTATCCATTCCTATTATTTGCTTAACAGGGGTTCCAAACTTGGAAAGATATATCCAACATTATGTAGTAAAGTGTTCATGATTGATTCTGATGTGTGATCAGTTCAAGGATTTAAATCACATATGAGAATGAATAAAAAGGGAAACTTCAGTCAAACCTATCAACAAAAATCATGTAGGCTACATTAAACCAGTTAGTGAAAGGAGATTTAAGACACAAAGAAGTGCATCTGGAGTTTCTTCCCGTGGGAAGAGGGGTGGATCTGTCACCCAGAATGTATATTCGGGGAGGATCAAAGCAGAGTTGCCGGGTCTCTCTCCTGGCGCCGTTGAGTCTTATCTGGAGGTGTAAAGGTGTCATTTTGACAAGAGCCAGTTGCTTAGTTCGATGTGACATTCCGTATCTATTGACCTAAGGGACTGTAAATTGTGTTAGAGGTTTTGTTCAGACCATCTGGTTTGGGGTCTGCAGGAGGTCCTGAAAGAGAAATCTGGAGGTAAATGTGAATTGTGTGTTTATCTGGGGGGAAAAAGAAAAGAAACCTAATACACCCAAAGCCATCCTCCTCTTTCGGGTCACAAAAGGTCATTTTCTCCAGTCCTCTAGGATGACAACCCCTGACTGCAAGAGGAGATCAAGAGCCCATAATTTACTCCTGCCAAGGAGAAAAAGAAAAGGAAAATAAAAGTTGTTTTATTCCTCCTGGAAGAGCCTTGGAGGCTACATAATCCCCCACTGCAGACGGTTCTGGGTCCAAGGAAGAATTCGGCTGCACCGTCGTTCGAGGGTATTCCAGGAAGGATCCGGACTGAAGAGGTTCCATGAACAGTCCGTTTCGGGTGGAGACAGGGCCTTTATTGGACAATCACAAATGGTGTCTCACAGTACATCAAAGGTCTTATTTCACAACTAGTTACTAATTTTCCTACGTAATTCAGGTTTCATTAACACTCTTCTTCATGCATTACTAAATCATAAACACTAGTACCTCTACATTATTGAACTAAAATATTTCGAGGATAATACGTACAAAAGTAAAGCATGCAACAGAACCAAAGGAGAAATTAAAAAGATATATAAGGCATATTAAGAGGCAGGGGAAGTTAGATGTACTAATTTTCCGTGCTATGGGCTTAGGGAAGGCTTAGACTTCTTGTAACTCCAAAATGGCTGCAGAGGGTGGGGGACCATCCTCTCCCTCAGAGTTCCCTTCACTGAAGTCTACCAAGTCTGTGGTGTTTACCGTTTGTTTCGGCTTCTTCCGTCTTCGGATATGAAGCGCACGTTGTCTGCATTTCTCCAGCTCGTGTCGGAGTGATTTAGCATGGCGCAGGTAACAATATGCCATCCCGAATGCAAAAATATAACCGAGCGCTACCATCGCCGCAATCACGGTGTCTGCCGTGGACCATGCGTAGGACAGTGATTGGATGGGTCTCTGTTCTCTATTTGCAATATCTTTCAGTACATTCTCCACCGGGCTTACATCCACAATTTTGGTTCCTTCGTACTGGAGCTGCGACACTACGTCATTGCTGAGCTCCAGCGCGTGTTCTTTAAAGAAGTCGGAAATTTCCAGTCCCACGTGGTACTGTTCTGGGCTCAAGTTATAGAGTGCCAGATCCCCCACATGTACAATAGCGCCCTCCGGAACGGAGATCCAGAGAGTGTGACCTGGGAGCTCCAGTTTACTGGAGGTGTCATGTTGATCATAGTTTACTGTGGCGAATGTTGCGGGGGTGTGTATTAACCACCTGGTCCCGACTATTTCGGCTTGAGTAGATGTCACCTGAGATTTAGGTGTGAGCGTGGTGGGGCACCTGGAATCTTGGTTTAGTTTCCTGATGCCACGCAGGCCGCCGGTGTCATCTCTGATGAAGGGTTTGCTGGGACAGAGGTAGTGAATGTCGCGGGTGAGTGTGCACATTTGAAGGTTGGGCGCAAGGTATAAATCTGGCGTGTTATCATGGTAGGCGACGACATCAGGTGTATGTATCTTTACGTGTGTGTTTCCGCGCCACAGTCCGACGTTGACAACATCCTTCAGCCGATAAATGTTGTCAGGTGTCACTATCGGGAGGTTCATAAGGAATCCCAGCTCCCACGCTTCTGGGTCGACGTGTATTGGGATTGCACTACCTAGCGTGTAAGCGAGGTGGGCCTGTAACGGCGACACCATGTCCCCCGTGGTGGCAGTCAGGATCTCCTCCACGAGGCTGAAGGGGACCAGGTAGGGTGGAATGTGACCGATGGCGAGAGTGTCGATGGATGAGCTGACGTCTCGGTTGTAATCTGCCAACAGCATTGTTAGCCACTGCGTGTAAGCATAGTCCACCTGTAACACAGCCAACAGGGAATTAACAGCAGCAGTTGTTCGTCGAAGAGCCTCTCCCTGGGAATTTAACACAACAACAGTTTCTCGCACCGTTTTACCAATTGTGGCTAATTGTTCTGTTTGGAGTTTCAGTTGTTGTTGGATCACTGGAATTTCATTCTGCAACTCATTCATGTGACGTTTAATTGCCGCCACATTAACCGCGTTTACTGAAGACACTCCAAGACTGAACAGGGATCCCAGTGCCGCCGCTGCAGTTAACAGTCCTCCGATGAACCGTTTCTCCCTCCTGTTCACTCCGCTCAGCTCAGCCTGAGTCACTGTGAACTTCTGCAGCTGTTTGAGCATGTGTGTTGCCTTTACTCCTCTGTGCCCAGCAGTGGGAGAATTGTGCGTGTGTTGTAGCATGACCCCCCTCTGGCTAAGGGGAGCCACGTATGCAGGAGATGTGAGCGACCCTGAGACAAACACCAGCACACCTTTCACCACACGCAGGGAGGAGCGCACTGCAAAGAGGTTCTTCAAGTCAGGAATATTATGAAAGTCAGCTGCAGACACCAGCACACCTTTCACCACACGCAGGGAGGAGCGCACTGCAAAGAGGTTCTTCAAGTCAGGAATATTATGAAAGTCAGCTGCAGAGGGAGGCGACGAGCCGGGGTCCGAAAGGAAGTTGATCAACCAGGCCGTGGCTGGGTCTTGTGCCTGAAGAGCAATTAAGTCAGAGTCAGAGAAGGCAGGAGTAACAGACAGGGACTCAGCCGAGTCCGGGGTCTGGTTAGCGGTGGAGGTTTGTGATCTTGTGATCACAGGAACCATTGGGTGGGAGGGCGGGTCTACGGCGGGACGTGGCAGCCATGCAGGGTCAAACGACCATGCCGTGCCATGGACAGCTCCTTGTTTAGCCAAGGCATCTGTCTGGTCATTCAGCTCTTTATCCTGCCCTGGGATGCGTGAGTGGCCTCTGACTTTCTTCCAATACACCTGCATGTTGTGGGAGACTATCAGCTGATCACAAGCAAGGAACAGGTCTCTGTGTTTGACAGGTTTATTGCTGGAAGTCTGGAAACCATTTTGTTTCCAGAGCGCAAGATGGCAGGAGAAACTGAGACGTGCAGAATTAGAGTCGGTACAAATCACAATGTCTGTCACGCCTTTGGAAACTGCAAGCTGCAAAGTGATTAAAATGGCTGCAATTTCAGCGTACTGTGAGGACTGAGAGCCCAGGTTAAAGCTTTGAGGTTCAAAGGGGTCATCGTTCAGCCAAACAACACCAGCCCCAGCCCGGACCTGGGTTTCATGGTGGAATGAGCACCCATCCACATAAGCTGTCACCATTCCTTTGCATACATTGGAATCAAAGTACTGGTGGTGTGAGTCTGTCATCGGCTGGGGAGTCCCATCTATCAGTGGTGTGTGAGCAGGGGGTTTCTCGGTACAGTTTTGGCATGCAGCCAGATCTGACCCTAGAGGGCTTCTCTTGTTTTGGGCGTAACGCACGTCCAGGTCAAAACTCTGTAAAGCCATCAGCCAAGATGCAATGCGTGCATTTGTGACGGTACCATCTCTGATTCGCTGACTGTTCAGGAACACAATCGGTTGGTGATGTGTTTCCAAGATGACCTTAAAGAGGGTCCGGAAAGAGAGGTCTGATTCCATATCTGGGTAGTTCTGGGGCCCAAAATATGCTTGTCTTAGCCTAAAATAGTATTCTTGTGGAGATTCTGACCTACCCTGTTTGATCAACATGGCTGCGCCCAGTCCTGTTTGAGGCAGGTCGCTGGAAAATTCTTGCTCGAGCGCCTGACAGAGTAAGTCATAATTAGCCATGACTGTGTCTGGCTGTCTGTCTAAGAACCGGCTCACTTCCCTGTTGGCTGACAGTCTGATCAGATAGATTTTGTCATTAATGGAAGCATGGGGAAATCGTTGCAAGTGAAAATCCAAGTCTCGTAGAAACCCTCTCACATCGGAATTATACGGGGGTTGTGGATTGAATTTGTTGATGTTTTTGGCGATTTTAGCTAATTCTGTGTAGGAAGGACCCAAAGGGTCGGCCATGGGTGAGTGTCTGGGTAAGGCATTTCGTCTGATCCCATCAGACATTCTGCCTTCGCTTCTGAATGGATTCTTTGGACTTAATCTATCAGGGATGACAGGTGGATTCTTAGGGTCATGACCAGAGGGTTGGCCTTTCCACCTGTCAAAATCCTCCAACTTTGCTATTCGCTCTGCGTCTATTTCTGCCTTGACGCTGTTTAGCTGGCGTGCTAAGGTATCGGATTGCTCCTGAGCACTTCCGCACCTCACCCTGGCTTCACTTAGCTGTTCTTCCAAAACTCGAGTCCTAGTTTGCTCTGACTCGAGTTGCTCTTCGCAAGCAGCTAAGTCTGTACTTAGCTCTTCAATTTTCTGTGTGGCTTGGAGGATGGTGAGTTTTTCTTCATCCTGAGCCCTGAGTTGGGTTTCTAAGTCATGATTGTCACCTTTCAAAGTAGCCAGTTCCGCAGTCAATTGCTGGATTTGGACTTTGTTCTGCTGGCCTACTGTTTCAGACAAGTCTAATTTCTGCTGAAGGGTGGATTTATCCTCCTTCAACTGTGAAATTTTCTGCTTTTGAGCAGAGAGTTTCATGGAAGCTTGACTGACCAGGTTTTGGGCATGTTTGAATTGGCCAAAGATGACAGCTGAAAAATTTGCAAGAGTTTTAGTCAGCATCTTGTCTTTTGGCACTTTCTTCTCAACTTCCTCAATCAATCCATTCAAGATTGTTTGAAGGTTAGCTGGGTCTGTATCTAGGATTGCTGTCAAGTATCCTGGCACAACTTCCTCCGTTAGCGTTAACAAGGCTCTCTCCTCTGCTTCTGAGGATTCGCTTTGGCCTGCTAAGCTACCTGTCAAACTCATGTTGGTAGATCTACTGATATCTAAGTTTAACCTATTAGTGTTACAATCTTCGCAGTGGTTTACAAACTGAGAGGTATGCCACAGTAATAAGGTACAACTATGCTGATCTCAGTTATCTAAGCAAAAGAAATAAAATCACAAAATTTTCTTGATACACAAGCCACAAGGTTAAATAGTTATCAGACAAGCTTATTGCTGCAATTATTTGAGAAGCAAATTTACATATTCTTAATGTGGGCTTACTAATAGTAAACAACTAATAATAAACTTCCAACAAGGGGTTAAATGCACTTGTGTTTTCTTAAACACTATGTATGATTGAAAATTCCATAACAAAATTAAGATAGAAAAATGCAAAACAGTTTGAAAAAGGCAATTCCTCTTTTTACTTTTGACTCCGCTCAATTCCACTTATGACTATTTTACCACCCATGTGATAAGAAAACATAAGCAAACCACAGGAGTTAAATGGATTAATCTGTTTAAATGCTTATCTGTACAATCATTCACCATTTGCTAGTATAGTTGAGGATAAACATTGAACACAGAGCTTAGCAGCTCTTGCTAAAAACACAAGCTACAGCAGCGTAGCCGCTATTGCTAAAAACACAAGTTACAACAGCTTAGCAGCTATTGCTAAAAACACAAGCCACAACAGCTTTCCCACGGTACATACAATTCACTTCCGGGTTCACGGTATTTACAAGGTTCCCACGGCGGGGTTCAGTCAAGTTTTAAGTCTCACTGCCAACAGGTCGCCAGTCGCGTCACTGTTTCTCCAGATTGACCACAAGTTGCAACATACAAGCACACCACGCGATGGCGCGGTCTTTACACAATGTACAAAGGGTTCGGCAGTTACCACGAGTCGCCACACTATGGCGGCAATGTACCACGAAACCAATTGGGGTTTTCCCAAAGAGGAGGTGACGGTGTGTCACCGATGACACGCTTAGGACCGCCCACAGGTGTCCCCCAAGTTACAGAAGTGGTCAGTCTGTCAATGGCAGCCGAAGTAGCTTCACTTCGCTCCCACAAACAACAGATTTCACGGACTTCTTGTCCCACAATTCACAAACCAACAGCACAGCTCAAATGGCGTTTCAACTCGGCTCGGACCGTACGGTCTGCCGCTTTTCACAGATATCTCCCGCTATACGGGACAACACAGCGCACCTGCGGGTTTTACCGGCAGGTAACAGGAATTTCCTGTCCTGTTTGCGCTTTAATCAAACAGCGAGATAAACTCCGTCTGGAGTTTTCTCCCCCCCTTCTGTGGGGAAATATCAGCACTTTATGCTACAATCACATCCGTTTGCAGGATTACGCTGCAACGGGAATTAACAAATCTCCTACCGGCTCCTTGCTTACGGAGACCGGTTCTATCGCAGTGGGGATTAGCTACTTCCCCCGATAGGATAGGAGTGGAGTTACAGAAAGCAACCGCCTGGAACACGCAGGACAGCCGGTTCTGAACCCAGCAGAATGACCCTGGATGGATTCCGCACCCAATTCACTCTGCTCAGGCCTGGATACGCGTCTTGGCGCGTTTGCATGCAAATGTCTGCAGTTTGGCAGACTAACAGTTACAAATCACATCCGGTGCTTATTCGTAAAGACACCAGTTCACCAACAATTAAAGCACAACATTTACCAAGTGTATAAAAATTCCCAGAGAGAGATCATTCGCAGAACACGCTTCTGCGTTTTCCCAAGCGGCTCGAAAAACAGATGGAACAGTATCATGCAGTTAAGCGCAGCGCGCTTCCCAATAATTCCGTAATTTCTGAATGCAATTTCTGATTCATTAACGGATTCTTGGCCTCACACGGGGCACCATTATGTAGTAAAACTATGCCTCTATCAATTACTACTTATTAAATTTTAATTACCTCGGAGCACCACTCATCACTTTTACTTAACTTAAGATTCAGGAGGATGAGAAAAACCTGAAATATACTTAATTCAATAAACACAGTCTCACTTAAAGTAGTAAATTCTCAGAACAAATGAACCAGAAATTGTACATTCAGAAATTATGACAAGAACGGATGAATTGATTATACATATTTATTACAATGATGGTAAACATACAGCAGTGAAAATGAGCAATGATGGAGAGGTTATTGGTGAGATGGTCAAGTGAATTTGTTTACAGGGATTTTCATTTATGATAGTAATAATGAGAGGTAAAAATGAATTGAATGAAATGGGGCAGAAAGGAACTGGTTGGAATTGAAGCAATTAAATCGGTATCGTTATTTCACTTAAATCTTTGTTAAAATTATACTTAGTGTTTGGATGAGAATTCAAATTTATACTTTGGTTAAATTTGATGTACTGTTGAACACCACAAGTGATATCAAAGCGCTATGAAGATCCTACTTTTTCCCGCTGGGTCAGTTGATGGAGCCGGCGGGCCAGAAGGTCCATTTCCCGGAGACTTGCAGTCCAGGACAGAACCACCCGGCCCGCCGGCTCCATCAACTGACCCAGCGGGAAAAAGTAGGATCTTCATAGCGCTTTGATATCACTTGTGGTGTTCAACAGTACATCAAATTTAACCAAAGTATAAATTTGAATTCTCATCCAAACACTAAGTATAATTTTAACAAAGATTTAAGTGAAATAACGATACCGATTTAATTGCTTCAATTCCAACCAGTTCCTTTCTGCCCCATTTCATTCAATTCATTTTTACCTCTCATTATTACTATCATAAATGAAAATCCCTGTAAACAAATTCACTTGACCATCTCACCAATAACCTCTCCATCATTGCTCATTTTCACTGCTGTATGTTTACCATCATTGTAATAAATATGTATAATCAATTCATCCGTTCTTGTCATAATTTCTGAATGTACAATTTCTGGTTCATTCGTTCTGAGAATTTACTACTTTAAGTGAGACTGTGTTTATTGAATTAAGTATATTTCAGGTTTTTCTCATCCTCCTGAATCTTAAGTTAAGTAAAAGTGATGAGTGGTGCTCCGAGGTAATTAAAATTTAATAAGTAGTAATTGATAGAGGCATAGTTTTACTACACAGCCATCACTCTATATTTATTTGGGTTATTATATAATTTTCTCCATGTTGTATATGGGGTGGGTTTATTTGTGCAAAACTAGGATGTGATGTATGTCCCCCTGCGTTCTTGCATACTGGATCCCTGTTCAGCACAGTTACCATCGTTTACTGGTGAAGCTGTGCTGGTGAGTGGCGCTCCATCAAAACGTGTTTATTTCACAAGAATGTACATGGATCGTCTTCTGTCATTCACATATATGTGATATTAATGTTGTGTTTTGTTTATCTTTATTTTTCCAGTTGTTGTCCTGGCAACGGCACGGTTACGTGTGGAGATGCTAGAGGAATTAGCATGTGTATCTTAATATAAGCATTACAGTAACCTATTGTTTGAGTAAGACACTGTTTCAGTCAAGCACACAAGCACTTTAGAGTGGGAGTTATTGGACTAACTATACAGTAATAAAACCATACACTGTGAGATCAAAACAAGTCAGAAATACTGAGTTTTAAAGTTGAGACCTTATGTAATTATAATTATCATGCAAATAGCTTATTTTTCCCCACTCTGGGAACCTATGAAAGAGCTACCATGTTTTTTTTTGTTTGTTTTTTTTTTTACTTGTTCTCCTCACATATAAAGCTCTCCAATACCAAGCTCCATTGTACATAAAAGATCTTATAGTTCCATATATTCCAAATAGAGCACTTCACTCTCAGACTGCCGGTTTACTGGTGGTTCCCAGAGTCTCAAAGAGTACAATGGGAGGAAGGGCCTTTAGCTATCAGGCTGCTCTCTTATGGAACCAGCTCCCACCGTGGGTTCGGGAGGCTGACTCCCTCCACACGTTTAAGATCGAGCTGAAAACCTTCCTTTTCCATGATTCTTATAGTTAGGATATGAGCATCTGCTGAGTTGGAGTCTGCATGTACGGGACCCAACTGTCCAGGTTCTGCTCATTGCTCTTATAGTTATGGGTAGTCTAGCCCAGGGATGCCCAACCCTGGTCCTCGAGGACCGGTGTCCTGCAGGTTTTCCAAGTGTTCATGTTGGAACACACCTGACTCAGACTCAGACAAGCTCTGCACATGTCTGCTAAATACATATTGATTTGAATCAGGTGTGGTGCAGCAGGGACACTCGGAAAACCTGCAGGACACTGGTCCTCGAGGACGTGCATTGGGGATCCCTGGTCTAGCCAACCATTACTTATGTAGCAATGGGGATGTTACCTGATGTACTGAGAAGTACCTCGCTCTATTACTCTAATATATTAATGTATAAATATATGCCAATATTGCCGTCTCTAAGTTATTTCTCCTTTTTTCCGCAGGTCTTCCTGAATAAATGCAGTTGTACATGTTGATCTGTCTTTCCTGTCCTCTCCACCCCAACCAGTCGAGGCAGATGGCTGCCCTCCCTGAGCCGGGTTCTGCCGGAGGTTTTCTTCCTGTTAAAGGGGAGTTTTTTCCTTCCCACTGTCGCCGCGTGCCGCTCAGGATGGGGATTGGATCGAAGTCATGACTCGATGCAATCAGTTGGTTTCTATTATAGGATATGTATGAATTGGCTCGAAATGATGTGTATGTAAAGTGTCCTGAGACAACATTGTTGTGAAGTTGGACTATGCAAATAAAGTTGAATTGAATTGTAGCACTTTGTTTAAAATGTAGCGTACATTATAAATAAAATGTATTAATATTATTACCAGCAATTGATATCTGGTTACGTTTAATTGGACCATCAACGCACACATACACACATTTGTAATTTTTATCTCAGACTTTAGATTTTTTTACTATGTAAACTGTCCAGATCAACAAAAATCAAGACTTTCATTGTACTGGTGGACTGAATAATCTATCACACTGAGCAAGATCAAAATTTATTAATTTGCATGTTCTTAAAAACAGATTAGATGGAAACCTGTTGCCTGTAAGACCCATCCAGGGATCTAGTTGATTGGGGACTCGTTTCTCTCTTTGCCCACACTCAGTATTCTTACACACAGTAAACACACCCACACAACCACATCCGCTACGTCAATATTTGCTCAAAGTTGTCTAAAGAACTGAGCCTCACTTGTGGCAACTAACACTACTGAGACTGGAAGAGAAAGCAGGTGCATTTCCAGCACAGTGCCTTCGTCATCGAACGGCATTTAGAAACAGCCTTAAGTCATTTCACTGGGTGCAAATCTTAACAAAGCTAACTCCTCCAGTAAAACTGAAATTCTCTCAGTTTCATGACTGCCTCTACATCTCTTTATAGGTTGATCAGCCATCGGTCAGTCAATCCAACAGGGTCAGGGGTTCATTTTACAACATAAACAGACAAAACTGCAAGTCTTGCCTGACATAAGATGTTATTCAAGGTTTGTGAGACCTGACTAATTTGCTGTTTCCCAAAAAGAAACTTTGGTATGGTGAACAAGTGCATGCACATGTGATTCTGCACAGGCAGAAGAAAAACATATGATTTGCACGGTGAGGCAAAATTAGAGGTCTGACTCCAGTAATCTGGGGGATAAACTGATTACTGCCTGTTGCTTTTCTTTTCCATCGGTGGCCGTTAAATGGAGAGGCCAAATCCTGCAGTGATGGGTGAATAAAGTAGGCAGGCAGAACCAAAGTGGGTTAATCCTCCACTGCTGCGGTAATTCACTCTGAGCAGGAGTGACATAGAAAGGGCAGGGATGTTCATTTGTAATATATGGATGCTCACAGAAAAGTAATGGAAAGGAATTTAACAGCCTTGTATCTGAATATGCAGAAGATAAAACAAAAAGGTGGATTGTTTTCCAAATATTCATCAAACAAAACCCTGAATAGTGTTGATAAAGCTAAACAAGGGAGCGCTGCTTTTTGGTGGACAGGCGAAAAAAAAAAGCTTCAAGGTCTTCTTTGGTGTCGGGGCAATAAAAGAAAAGGGTGGCCAAGGCGTTCTTTGGGTCCAAAATCTAAAAAAGTTTATTAAAAGTGGCTAATGCATCTAAATGGTTAAGAGGCACCAATGCACTGCAGTGGCCCACCTTCACCAGAGTGCCAAATCAGTCACAAGGCCACAGCTGGAACCTATATAGGTAATATCAGGAAGCGACATCATGAGCAAATGAGTAATCAGGTAACCCAAATGAGTGGGAAAAGCAAAAATAATTGATGGGTTTTTCTTGTTTTTCCCTTTCATTTGGGTTACCAGCTTATTCACAACATCATGAATATGTTTAAAGCCTGCTGACTGTGTGGTAAGATGCATTCAGTTTCAAATGGAAACCACAAAAGCAGCGTTAATGAACAGATCAGACCTCTGCATTATGAACACCTGCTGGGATGTCAGTTTAAGTGCTGAGTCACTCTACTAGGAGGTGAACTGGGACAACTGCACAGTGAAAAGTTTTGTATTGTTGCAAAACTCTGAGATTTTACAGATATCTTCCAAACCACAGTCAGAAAGTAATCACCTGAAATCCACACATTTATTCCCTCCGCCAGGGAGGTTATGTTTTTACTGGCGTTTATCTGTTTGTGTTCAAGACATATGGACGGATTTTCATGAAAAATTCAAGAGATGTTGGAAATGTGAAAAGGAGGAACACTGTTTGGATCCAGGAATTTTATAAAGGATTCTTTAAAACTGGAACTTTGGAATTCTCATCATAGCAAGAGAACAAATGAAGTTATCATCGCTCAACAAACACCATTATAGAGCCAAAATACTGTGGAATCTGTAGGGTGTCAATGGATTTGTTGTATCTTTAAAAGCTACAAAGATGGATCCAGAAGAAAGCCACTATTATGGGAACTGTGATTTTTGTGAATAACTAATACTATGAATGTAAATCCAGTTCCCAGACATATGTTCTCATTGTGAAGGGATCAGACAATCTTGATAAAATAGATGTAAGAATAATACTAGAAAAGAACTCAGAGAGCTCAATCCTCTGCCTAGCACAATGTTCTTTAAAAATTTCCTGGATCTAAACAGTGATCTGGATCGCCACCACAATTAAATCAGTTCTTTCTTTTCACATTTCGAACAAGTCCTGAAAATTTCATGAAAGTCTGTCCATAACTTTATGAGTCATCTTGAACACAAACGGATAAATGAACAGATAAATGCCGGTAAAAACAAAGCCTCCTGGGAGGAGGTAATTATGCTGCAAATCACTCTACTTCCAGATACCACGATCCAGAATGTGAAAAATAGGGGATCTGTGGAATTTTCATCATCGGAAAACAACAAACGAAGCTATAATCACACAACAAACTCCATTACTGTTGAATCAGTATTGTTCCAACAGGTTTGTTGTATCTTCGAATGCTATGGATGTGTAAGAAAAAAAAGGCAAAAAAAGATGGTGGAAAAATGCTCATTTGGAAACAATAAATGTAGGGCCAATATTTATTCTGCATGTCACAATATATGGAGAACTGTGGCCCTTGGCGGAAGTTTGCGCTCTCCGATTGATTTTTTTTAGTGTATTTATTTGTTCATTTTCTGTCAAAATTGGGCATAGAAAAGGTGCCTGCTTTTGATTAATCACACAGTTAAAGATATCAAATGCTTCTGTGCAAAACATTTGACTGGGAAATTGGAGAGAGTTGTACACAAATTGCAATTTTAGAAGTTCAGTTCTCTCTAAAAGTATAAATCTTCCTGTGTGAGACGCTTCATTAAACTGAACCGGCAGAAGGTGTTAAGGTGAAACAATCTATGGAGTATTTTGTAGAAGGTGGGAACAATTAAAAGCACCAAGACAAACACCAAGACTTCTTTTGAGTCCAGTTAGTGTCAGAAAAAGATGCTAATGCAAGTGTGTGACAGCCGCTGAAGTGAGAAAGAGACAAATATTCTCACTGCAGAGAAAATCAGCACATTTTCTGGTCTATCATGTGTCTGAGTGCTGAAAGCTTTATAGGCGGATGAAAACTGTCCCACTGTACATATTGACTGGAAGAAGATTCATTTCTATGTGATTCCAATTTAAGAGACAGTGGAAGATCCACAATATGTATTCAGTGTAAAGTTAAGCTGAAATGAATACAGTATGAGATTTCTGTGGCCTGGGCCTTTTGAATTAGTTTTGCATTCATAAAATTTGGTGGTTTTTCAGGATGAAATTGCTTCTTTGTAATTCTGTCATTCCTCTGCAACACTGAAAGGCAATGAGATGCACTGACTGGAAGCCAAATTGAGAAAACTTGCTTTGGAAATGGCTTTTTTTTTTTTTTTTTTGGATGAATGTTCAGATGAAATTGGGGCATTGGATTTCATCACCCATCTCTTCAAATGGAATCACATCATTATGAACAACAGGAATGATTGCAGTGACCTGTAAATGCCATTCAGACTACTCTCACTCTGTAAAGGTGCAGCTGAAACGAGGTCAGGAGAGATCCAGTTCAGCTCTGACAGAACAAGAAAATATTTCATCAGATCAAGAGAAGCAGTTACCTTAAAAATACTTTGACTGGCATTTTTTGTAATCTTTTAAAAGACTAATCTGTGCAAACACCAGAAGCAGACCCTCCTCCGCTGCTGAGGTAGCATTTCTGCGCATGTCAAAGTAAAACAAACGAGAATCAGACTGTTTTCTTAACAATATCAATGAAGTCTGGAAGGACTTGTGCATTTCTTGGCTGTTTGAACAGCAGTGGAAAACTTAAATGCAATAAACAGCTTTACTTCATGTCTGTGTCAGTCTGTGTGACACTGACTGTGTTTGCATCAGGGAGAAACAATGGAGGAAAAGTGGACACAGAGAGCAGAGGACAACATGTGGGCTGAGGAAACACTGGATTTTATTCCCAACTGTGACAGGAGTAAAAAGCATGGTTTTTATTTGTCAGTGTTCTTATTGCATGTCGTTGTTTTAACCTGTGATTGCTGCGCTACTAACCCCCCCGGAGGCCCGTCAACCTCAATGTTAATTGTTGAATTAGAACACCTGTGAGTGTCCCAGCTGTATGCATTTAAAGTGGAGCAAAAGGTGTGACAAAAACAAAGAAGGAAGAGAAGGAAAGGAGGAAGGGACAAATGTTACTGAACGATGGGGGGAGGAAGAAGCTGAGGAAGAAGACGACAAAGGGACTCCTAAAGAGGGAGCAGTCAGGGTGGATCTCACCACGTCTGGGTGGTGTGAGGGCAGGAGCCTGAAGTGCAGCAGCCATTCTGGATCTTATGGCACAGCTACTCAGTGCTGGGCCTCTAGATGTTCCTGGTCCAGGACCAAGTGTGAGTATCATGGCCAAGTTTAGGATCCAGGCAGGGGGAGTTCCCATTTTGGAATTGTGGACTGTCGTGTTTGCTCCTCTCTGATTGACATGGAATGTGGCGCCGCAGGACAGAAGACTGCATGAATGGACACGTCGCCGCAGAGAGGAGGCCTACTACAAACCGCAACATTTTTTTTTTTTTTTTACACTTTTAATTTTATCTTTTTTTTATTTTTTTTTTCTTTAACCACTTTAAGGTTCAGTGTGGCTGACTCTGCTTCCCCTGATTTTAACAGGACCATCGTAGCTCGGAGGACTGTTCGTTTTACCTGTTATTTTGTTTTATCGTGTCCCGGCCACCTAAATTAATTTTCAACAACAAAAACAGTGAATTTTGGGAAACATTCGTCAATTTGACACTAAATTCTACATATCCATGTTCCTGTGCAGTTTATTGTGATGCAAAGGGACGTGTGCTGCTGAGAATTAATGGGTAATTTGGGAGAGATTTTGTGAAATGTGATGTTGTTTTCTCCTATAAGGCAACGTTGTAACCGGAAGATAAAACTATCCAGTCAGAAACCCAATCATTATGTACTAAATGTCCTGCAGGCTAAACTGGTTATAGCAAAACTTAAAGCTGGGGTAGCTAATGTAGGGGAGCGAGCAAGATGTGAAAGTTGTGCCCTGTATTGGCTCCTCCCCCCCGTCTGGTTTTGCTTCTTGCATGATTCAAGGCTTTTTTTTAATTCTCTGCTTTTTCCACCGAGTCTCTCTTTTCTCGGCTGTTTAGCGGGTCTGAAAAAGTCTTCCTGCATTTTCTCAGCCATGTTTGCCTTCTGAGTTTCTTCTTCACTACTTTGTATTTTAATCCTAACACGCTGCTTATATGCAGCGTGTGGCTATCAGGTATGCGCTGCAGGAACCGGGAAAAGGACCTTACGAAGAAGCTTACAAAACATTAAAAAATGAACAACACTGTTCGCCTCGAACGTTTGGATTGGTCAGAGTTTTTACTGATTCACAGTAAACTGAGGGGTCAAACTATATTTCTTATTGTTCGTGATTACAAACTGTATAGACTACAACCTGGATGGATGAACCACTTCACCCAGAGAAAACTGTCTCTGAGCAACATTACCAACTATAGCTATAAAATAGAAAACAACATGAACAGCCTTTGCAACAGTTTGAAACTTTTTTTTTTTTTAACTAAAATTTGATAAATTCTTGTAACATTTGCGTTTTTATACTTTATACTGGACTGTCACTGTCTGATTAATCGTAGTTCACATTGATAGTATGAATAACTTTCAGGGCTCCAGATGAATATACATAAATGTAAATTATTATATAAAATGTAATCAGGTCCAGATATTCATGATGTTATATGTGTCGGCTGATATGAAGCGATAAGGATTCACTGCCTCAGAACCGCAAGATGGCGCAGTATATGGCCACAAGGTCAGTCTACAGTTCAACATCAACAGTTTTTTTTTTTTCAAACTGATAATTAAACTTGACTTAATCATAATTCTGTCAGCTACCTCAATACTAATAAAACATAGTCACAGTGAAGACATCAGCTAAATAAACCCACCGAAGAGCAAACTCATATAAGGTGTACAAGGACCTTCCCACTTCAGCCACTTCTGTCTTACAAGACTGGAGGGTAATTTAACAGAAATTATAAGAGGATATGTGAGTATCTAGATAAGCACAGTAATTTATCAACCACAACAGTGTATCATATTAAAATGAAGTATTTATCACTGAAGCCCTAATTACTCTCCCACCAGCCATCTTCAGCATACCTTTCTGTCAATTACTCTCCAGCTAATGCTTTGGAGAATTTGACTCCTCAAGAGAAAGATGCTGGAACAGAGATATGCAAGGCAGCGATTGTTATTCTCCTCACTCCTCTGCCTGCCTGCCAGTTGGGTAAATGGAATTTGTGGTGCCAACCCATGAGATATGATCAGGATTTAAATTGAAAGTGATGACACTTTGAAATTTCCCCACCTCTGCTACAATGCCACATGAAATTTGGACCCGCTTTTGTTGTAACATTATGCACACCTGCGCACACCTTTGTGCTTGTATGAGAAGGTTGAGTGTCGGCCCTGTAGTCAGTGGACGTTGAAATGTTGAATACACCCTACTGTGGAGCAAAGCGTGACTGTTATCCAATGCTACGCTTGTCTGCTTCTGTTCAGATCACATCCTCCACTGCTCCTCGCCATCTGTTGGTGTGTAGCACCAACCCCTTCACACTTGGGGAAGCTCCAACGTATTGTCCATTACACAAATTTGCTTTCTTTTGATGTCAGTGTCGGGAAATTAACATCAGAATAATACTCCCTGCAAAATGAAATAAAATATGAAACCTAATAAAGTAAGTAGCAAAGACAAATAAGTGTTTTTTTTTCTTATGTTTGCTAAGCTGTGCAGAACCATCATCTTTAATCAGATGCATCTTTTCTTGATCTTTTGGCGTCTTCTGCAGACATCCACAGCTGAGCTCAGCTTTCTTCTCCACGATTTATTATTTTTCTAATTTATTCTATCCTATAGTCATTTAGCAGACACTTTTCACCAAAGCGACTTACAACCCAGAGTGAGAACAACACAATCAAGAAATCAAACATGAGAAGACATCATAGACATGCTGGTCAGACTGCTGAATGCAAGTGTTGCCATGTGGTGGTGGAGGAACTTTTGGAACTCACAAGTTTAGCTGGTGAGCATAAAAAAGTAATAAAAAGTGAACTTCTCCATTAGAAACTGGTGGAGATAAAATATTATATAAAAATAACAGATAATAAAAATGACAGCAAAGCCTGAGTTCATGAGTTCAACACAACTCTGGATATTTTTGCATCACTCAAAAGGTGCCTTTTAAATATCATGCAGCTGAAAACATTGAGCCTCCTTTTCTGTCAGTTTTAGATTGTGTTGACATTTTATACATGCATACCTCATATGCAGTCCATAATTGGATGTTGTTTATCACTCTGGACCAAGTGACATATTGAATACTTATCATTGTGAGCTGTGTGTTTAGATTAGGTGATGCGCCTACCTGTAGGGTGTGATATGTAATTTTTACATACAGTTATCCTAAATGTATTCATCCTCTGATTAAAAAAAAGGCTGAATTTACAACAGTCACTCTAAGTGGAGACTGAAAAAATAATAACTAGAAAATTTGCTATAATTTGGTAAATGGACTTGTACTTCTATAGTGCTTTTCTAGTCATACAGACCACTCAAAGCGCTTTACACTACTTGTCATATTCACCCATTCACACACACACTCAGTCAACACAATCATACCCTGATAGGCACATCGGGGGGCAGTGTCTTGCCCTAGGACACTTTGGCATTTCAGTGTTCCAGGGAAGCCTGGAATCGATCCCCCAACTTACCAGTCGAAGGACAACTGCTCTTCCTCCTGAGCTACAGCCACCCCTGATATCAACCACAACAGTGATATAAGACAGTTTTTTTGTTTTTTGTTTTTTTTAAAAAAATTATTATTAATTAAGCTGAAGAAAAGAAAACGACAAAAGAAAACAAATTAGAACACTTTTCCGATGAACAGTGGTACAAACTACATGGCAACAGGTGCAGAAGTCTGACTGGGAAGAACAGAAAACACCTGACTGTAGTGGAAACATTAAAGGGTTGTTCAACTAAATATTAGTTAATGAGTGAGGTAATATATTATTTTATCATATTTGTTTGGTTTTTAAAAAAATATTTCTATTGAATGAAAATTTGAAAAAAACATGTAATAATTTCATAAAATTTTAAATTATTATTACTTTTGTCATTTATAGCTTATTTCACAGGCAGCTATTTTTGTTCTTCTTTAATGGGAGGGGATGAATAGATTTGAGGATGAGTGTATGTATATCGTATATTCTCTGGTGGAGAATCGGACAAACTGTTGGAATGTTGCAGAGAGGGAAAAATAATGGACGTCTTCAGAGATCTCGATGAATGAATTAGGATGTTGTGTTTTGGTAGCCTAACAACACCAGAGCTGATGATGTCACAACCTGTGTGTGCAGCGCATAGACTGTATATAATATATGGTCTATGGTGCAGCGATACGGTATGATAGTAACCGCTGCCAGAATAACAAAAGTACATTCTCTGGGTAAAAGATATGGGTAAAACTCATGATTAAGAGTTCAATGTCCCTTGCACAGATGTATTCCTTTACAGTGATATGTCCAGGATGGCACCAACGGTGGTTAAGAAGCTCTGCAGTTCCATTTCCCCTGTTGCAATCTGCTCAGACAGTCTTAAAGCAGGGTACAGATACTTCAGAGTCCAGCATGTGTTCATGCAGACATGGCAGAGACATGCCTTTTTGAGATATTATTAGCATCTTGAGCTCATCCATTTTGTTAGCAATTTCATGTTATCCATCAGAATGATTGGTACATCCCATACAGTGGCTTTACCTCCCATGATGGTTCTTCTTTCTCATGATCCTCCAGACTCCATTGTCTGAGACATTCACAAAGTGCTTCATCCCTTGGTGCCCTCTTCCTGATGTATTGGTGGACCTTGGATGACTCACCTTGGATAGTGGCCTTGATGCTCACTAGTCCTCGGCCCCCTTCTTTGCGCTTAGTGCAGGGGTGTCAAACTGCCTGCACTGATTTGAATCAGCTGTGTTGGTGGAGGGAAACAACAAAAACCTGCCGGATTCCAGCCCTCGAGGACTGGATTCTGACACCCCTGGCTTAGTGTATAGTTGCTGGGCACTGGACTTGGGGTGGAACCCTCCATGCATCGTGAGCAGCTTTGATGGAGACTTGTGCTATTGGCTTGTAGTTGGCCTCCAGGGTGGTCTGCCACAGCCACATTGAGTTTTCAATGAAGGTTCTCATGTTGCTGTTGATCTTGTATAGCTTCAGACATTCCAGGATCCATGTGTGTGGTTTTGAGTCATAGGCTTTGTGGTCGTCAATCCAGGCCATGCACGGGTTTGTCTGTCTGTTTTTACAATCTTGGGCGACTGTTCTGGAAATGTGAGGAAAGGGCTGCAACAAACCATCAAGCAGAAAATGATCTGTGGAATTGCTTTCTTTACAACCCCTTGAAAATAGCAAGCAGCTGTTACTGATGAAAGTTGTTTTAATATCAGACCTGCTTTGAGTTCACACACAATGACAAGGAGCAAGTGGAAAGCAGAAAAAAGGAAAAAAAAAAACATTTACAGCATAGAAACTCCTCAGTTCACTAAGCAGCAATTTCAGCTCCGGATCATTCATTCATTCACTCATTATCCTAACCACTTAGTCCGATTAAGGGTAGCGGGGATGCTGGAGCCTGTTCCAGCAGTCTTTGGGTGAGAGGCAGGGTACACCCTGGACAGGTTGCCAGTCCATCGCAGGGCCACACAGAGACAAACAACCACTCATGCTCACGCTCACTCCTATGGGCAGTTTAGATTGACCAATTAACCTAACATGCATGTCTCTGAACGGTGGGAGGAAGCCGGTGTACCTGGAGAGAGCCCATGCATACACGAGGAGAACATTTGAACCAGCAACCTTCTTGCTGTGAGGCCACAGTGCTAACCACTGTGCAGCCCCCGGATTATTCACTGCTACATTATTTCATATGTAGATAAACGTATGATTAAGGTTTATGGGATAAACTTAGGCTTTGCATAAAGGCAACACATGAAACCAAGTTGCTGTCACTCCTTTTAATAACAGAAATAACACAATTTCTGTGAACAAAAATATTGTAATATTTTCCAGTCATATAAAACATATAGAAAAAGAATAGATTTTAAATTAATAGATTATGTTCTCTAAATAAATATGGAAAACAACAAATATTTCAATTTTTATGGAAGCGTAGAGCCATCACCCAGATTAAAAAAAGAAGATTGACCTCAACAGACTAAAAGGGGAGTTTTTTGATTGTAAAGGCATGAAACGTCACATTATAATGTGATTTATGTTGAATATTAAACCAAAGTAGACTGTATGCAGATGCAAAACGTATCATGTTATAAATGTGATACAGTTCACGTTTTTCCAATAAAGTGTGACATAAAAATACAATAAGGTCCTTTTTTTAATTCGATGGCAGCTCTGAGCTTCTGTACATTTAAAATTTTGAACCTGCTTCTCTGTATTTGCGTACTCCACTTAGTTAGAAGGAACTCTCCGTCTTTGTTACATCTTGTGGTTTTCCATTCATCTCAGGCGTAATGGACAGAACCATCTCCATTTCCTGGCCAGGGGAAGGAACGGGCATTTTGTTGATCTTGGCAAAGCTCATGCTGATATCCATGAATGTTTTATTTTTGGTTTCAGGGAGGACAACACAGAGGTAAATAGATCCCAATATGCAGACAGCCACAAACACCAGGAAGGCAAAGGACTGCAGCGTCTCCTGCATAAACAGAAAACACACAGAAACAAGAAGAGACATAAATAAATTTACATCTCCTGACAATTTGCCTCTAAAGGAGCATTCTTGTTGTTTTCAAAATCAGTGGAAACAAATAAAATATTCTGAAACTGAACAAAGTGCATGCATACATACATTTTTCAGCCCTTTAACTATTTAAAAATTTACTATTCAGCTCATGCACAAAGCGAAATCCAAATGTTTTTAGGCCTTCCTTGGCTCTTCCTAACTCCAGACGTCATCTGCGGCCTCTGATTTGTCATCTGTGTGTCAAGCTGCGGACAACGAATCATCACCATGACTTTTCTCTCTAAAGGTGCCACAAGCTTCTGTGTTTAGTCCGTAATTTCCCATTTACTGCTCAGACACTTTAGCAGTTCTCAATGCTTTTTTTTGGACAAATAAGGTAAGAAAAACTCTGGCTCAATATGTTTTCATGAGACATATTTTGGCAGGCTTATTTATTGTACTTAGAGTTAGACATTTGATAGACTGAAGAGTTTTTTTTTTTTTTTTTTCTCAATTTCTGTAAAGGAACTTTTTACATGGATGTACACAGATGTGTGTTTAGGTACCCAAAGTATGAAAACTGACCTTGTCCAGAGTGTTATGCCAATAAAGGAGCTTAGCAGTAGATTTAAAAATGCACACTGATTACACAGACAGATTTAGATATGCAGAGAGGCTGTGCGTGAGTAAGCGAGAGAGAGAGAGAGAGAGAGAGAGAGAGAGAGAGAGGAGAATTTCTATGAGACAGAGTCACTTGACCGATCATCACCAGTGTGTCACTCAACCATAATCCTTTGCTGATGTGGAGACAACCTGGTTGTCGAAATGCCCGGTGTCCAAACAACCATGACTATAGTAAAGAACTACTTGCCATCAGGAGTTCACACTCCTGTTAGTGTATAACGTGCGTTTTCTATGTTCAGTTTGTTTCATAACACAAAAAAAGAGAACAGTGTGCAAAGGGCCTGACCCAGTTTCCCTGCAGTCTCAGTGATGTAATGCTCATGTGCAAAGTTAGCAAGTTCCTTAGAAAACACTGACTTTCCCTCTTCGTTGTCAGAGGAAATGAGTCACAGTACTAATAAGATGCTTTTGCTTCCACTCCGTCTGTCATTAATTGAATTTTTTAAAAATAAGGTTGTCCTGTCGCTGACAGGACAACCTTATTTTTAAAGCTGCTGCAGTGACACAGCTGGGTTCAGTTTGGGGGAAAAACAGTTCGGAACATAAAGAGCCAGACACAAGAATCGGTTTTTCACCCTTTGATACGTCGAGACTGACCTGACGAGCTCTGAGAGCTGGATTAAATGTCAAATGTCTGTCACTTTTAAATCGGGTTATGTCCAACACTACACTTCTATCTTGCTTTTGAACAGATTAACAAGCTGTGCAAACGACCTTCTTGTCAGATGTAAGAATAACCAGCGGCAATGGGACAAAATGCATGAAGACACAAGGGATGAACTGGAGGGAGGAGATGTGACAGGATGTGGGCTGAGACGACGCAGAATATCAACACCCAGCAAGAGCTGCAGGCATGTAGGACTCAGGTTCAGGAGGTTAGAAATACTAACTGTCCACTTCCATCTGCAGGATTGTCACAGAATAAACCATTATCACCAGCAAATCTGGGAGGAAATTTCTCCTACTTTGACCCAAGTCACACACACACACACTCAAGCACACACACCTGGTGCGGAAGATCAAAATGATCTTTAACCCAAAAAAAGTCATGGATCATAGTTATGGAATCTAATATGCCTGTCAACCTGTGATGCCACAATATGAAATTAGATGATCAGTTGTACTAACACCATAAACACGTTTGTTCTCATAGCATGCTTCAAAAGCTTTAAAAACTTCTGTGCCTGAAAGGTCATTAATAACAACCTTTATAAAAATAATAAAACAATAAAAAACTGGCACTGGTTGTATGTGCAGGAATAATACAAAAGGAGTTGGTTAATTTTAATAAACTTGCATATTACTGGAGCTCAGGAGTACGACTCAACCTAGCTTGTTGCAAAATAATAAACAAAAACAGACAACAGAAGCTAAAACTTTGAGAAATGCCAGACAACAGGACAGGAAGTCAGACCTGATGAAACGGAACATGCAGAAAAAGCTATTTCAGACAGAAGACTTGGTTTTGCAAAAGGAGAGGGCAGAACAGTATAAAACTTTAATATTTTCTAGACACATAGATTATGAAAAAAAAAAAAAAAAGGCCTGGTCTACTGAGTTTCCATGCATGGAAATCTACCGTCACAGTTGCTGGATTCTGGAGCAGCTATGACTCAACACTAGTGGGTGTGTGAGCTGTGTGCTGTTGTGTGTGACGTTTTAAGATTGTATTCTCCCTGGAAGGCACACTCAAGGACAGTGTCTGCTTCGCATGAAGGACGAGGATGTACATGAGATTAAACTGCCAATATCCACATGGGGGTGTTGGGTGATTTTATGGATTATTGTGAATAAGTGTTGTCACGCTGTGAGCACAACAATGGAAAGACAAACAAGCTTTTAGCGACGCTGTTATGGATTAGCATCAAGATAATGCTAATTCATCACAAACGCAAACACCAAGCACAAAAAGCACAGCGTGCAGACGATTATGATGACATGATCTTTACAGCTGTCACACAAGCAATGAGGCATTGCCCCTTTTTATTACGTCGATAAATCATTTGAAAGTAGTTGAAAGTCCTTATAAAAGCCTGTTATATGCTACCAAGTATCTAGAATCACTGCTTTACAGGGTACATAGTGGACATTCTCTGTATGAGACTGAATTAGTGAAGGGAATTGCTCATTACAAATTATTATCAGCTATTATTTCCATTATAAATGCTGCCATTTTCATCAGTCTTTAAGAGCAATTTGGATGCTTGATATGATTCTGTAATGAATCTGTTCATTCTCATGTTTGATGCCTTACTGGATTATGATGAGCTCTAAAAATTAATTTGTAGCTCTCTCGACGCTTCACTTAGCTTTGCTGAATTCCAAGAATCCATCACGGCTTGTGAAAAACAGCATTTTTCTTTTGCTTTTTATTTTTATTGTAATTCATAGAATGTGGACAACAATCCTCTATTTCCATTATTTCCAGTCTATTTCTTCCAAATGTTTATTTGTGCCTGGAGAATGAAACAGAGTCATGATGAAAGTAATAAAATTGCAGACCAAAAGATGCGTTGCAACGTTAAATCAGGCTTTCAGCGTGACGAGCCGCGACGGGCTGCTCAGAACGATGACATCAACAACACTTACAGGAAATGAGTTCTGCAGCTGCACGGCTTCGCGAATCGCATGCTGTTGTTCCCTTATCGATCCTAAACCATGAAATCATGATTTAGTTTGAATAAAAATGTAAACCAGCATCTGCTTAACAAAATTTCATAAACTTATGGAGATTATGACACTCATGCAGGATTTTAATTAGCTTCCATCCATTTAAATAAAAGATTTTGTTTCTTTTAATGTTGTGGTTCTTGTTCCCTGGTGTGCCCGGTCGGCATTCTGGCTAGTGGAGCAACACCTGATTGGCATCTGGCCATCAGCATCACCTGTATTTAAAACCAGCCCAGACTGCTGATCATTGCCAATTCAATTCAGTTCAATTCAACTTTATTTATGTAGCGTCAAATCACGGCAATGCCATCTCAAGACGCTTTACAGGAAAAAAAATATAATTAAAGCCAATTCATAACAGCCTATATAAGGAAACCAACAGATTGAGTTGGAAGTCCAACTCAATCTCCCATCCTGAGCAAGCACACTGGCGACAGTGGGAAGGAAAAAACTCCCTTTTAACAGGTAGGAAACCTCCGGCAGTGGCCAGGGCTGCCTTGTGAGAGCCTGCTGGTCTGCCTGCCTGTTTTCCGTCTGCTGTCCTGTTTGCCTGTTCGCCTGCCTGCCCGTGTACTCCCCTGCTTGTCTGTTCCTCCCCTGTTTGCCTGCCAACCGGCCAACTAGCCTTTTCCCACACTGGGAGATCATTGAAAACCCAGAAAATACCTGATAAGCCATTTCCTGGAATTCTGAATTGTCTGCTTTCTGGATCCAACTTGCGTTTCCACATAACATTTAACTGTGTTTTTCAACCTGAACAACTGAACAATCATTATTTTATTGCATTCAAACCTTTTTATAAATGCAAAAAAAGATAGTGCTTTATTTTTTATATTTTTACAATGCTCTGCTCATCCCAAAATCTCTAGAGTATGAATAGTAGATAAATCACAACTTACGTAGGCTGGGAGGGGGGACCAGGGGTGCCATCTACCCACCTTTTATTTAACAACTACAAACTAAATCTAAAAATCTGATTAGAGGATAATTACACACATAAAGCTTCTCTTGGCAAAGCTGCAGCCAGACCATCGTTCTGCTACGATGCTGGATTGTTAAATATATCGTTAAATAAAAAAGACCTTCAAAATGAATGTAAAACAAGAACAAATGACCTAATTTTTAAGCACAAAGAAGATAAAGAAAAGAGTGGCTCAAACATCCATAAACTGGCAAAATGACTTAAATACACAGAAACACCTGAATTCAGATGCATAAACGATGTGTTCACACACAGACTGCGAATGCAGCGTTTCCTCCACACAAACTGCTCTTCAGAAAGGAGGCATGTGGAGTCAATCACACACTGTACAGACCTTGTCTACACAAGCCTGTAGATAACTGGTGTGATGCTGAAATGAGGTGGTGTGGTGGAAAATACTCTGGTCTTGAGAAGTTGTAATACATCTAAGAGTCAACTGTCTTCTTACAATGAACATTTTATTATAAACTAATACAAGCACACGCTGGAGCTTGGAGAGAGAACCCTCTCTCTGCAGATGCTGAAGTAACACCCGATTATAAACCATGCTTAACTCCTCCTAGTTGCTGGGCAGACCATATGAAACAATCATTATCTCTTATTTAAGACTAAACTGAACTCACTAAGCATCAATCACTCACTATATTACTTTATTACCTTTAACCTTTAGACAACTGGTCAACCAAGCAGTTGACAAAAACAGATGCCCTGCAGGAAACTCTTCCTGTCTCAGACTTTGTCTGCACATTCCAGACAAGGATCATATGACTTAAAGAAAGCTTTGTGCATTGACACAAAACACAGCAGGATCACAGCAAATCAATGCATATATGTCTAATACTTAATACAAACCAAACTCATAACAATTTTCTCCAACACTCTCCCTCCTCTTGGTCCAACAGGACCAACAATAAGAAGAGAAATTGTTATCAGAACGCAAAAATACATACAGAAGATAACATCCTCAAAACAACAGGAGCCTCATGCCTACAAGGTTTTAAAAGAATCTTTCAGAAATGACAATAGTGAGGAGCCATTCACTTCAGCTTCAAAATCTGAGTCTAACAATAAATGTAAGAAAAGTGGAAACAAATCATTCCTCTTAGGGGGTGACAGAGGTGTAGTGAAGACACTGTCGGCGTTCTGGTGGGACTTGGCATGTCACAGTTGCAGTGGAGCGCTTTTTTTTTTCCACCTCTCACTGATCTTGCTTGAGAGCGAAGGCTGGTCTTCAGGCGTGAGAGTAGACTGTCTCACTTACCCACGCAACCACAGGGATTATTCTGCCCTTTGTTGGGTGGTGCGTTATTCTTCTGTAATTTCAGACTGAAGAGCTTCAGGAGGTTCAAGCAATCTGTAGTGCCAAGCAGCTCACTCTGCGACCTTTACCGCTGTCTGGGTCGTCAGGAAAACCTGAAATGGCCTAAACCATCGATGTTGGTTCCAGCGCTGATGTTTAAAGCTTCTTATCAGGACAAAATCTCCAGGCTGAAGTGAATAGAGCTGCATAGATGCTGATTCATGAAGGGCAGCTTTCACCTGTGTGCAAATGCCTGAAAAGGGTTCCTATGAGGTTAGGACAGTATGTTAAAACATTACTTTCACACAGAGCTGTGTCTGAACAGGCAGTCTTGGAAGGAACCATGCCCGCTTGGGTGAGGGTCCTGCAAAAAGAATCACAAAAAGGCCCATGTTTCCATGTTACGCATGCGCATGTACATCAGAACCAGAAAAAGTACTTTTGGTCCAAGGAAGACCTGAAAAGAGAGCCAGAAGGAAATTTCCCCATCTGCAACCTGTGGGAGGAAAACATTCAGGAAAATGGCATCCAGAAAGTCATTCATAAGAGAGCGCCAAAACATGGACTTGTTTTCAGCTAAAGAGTAAGCTCAAGTAACGAGAACTGAGACGGGAGAGCTGCAGCCTCCACCATGTCACAGTCAGAGCAAACAGCATCAAAAGGAAAATCAAGTCAGGGTCAACTAGAGGTCGGTCAGGGGCCAGGCCTGGGGGGTGCAGAGGATAGTCAGTTTCAGCTAAACAGTCATGGAGTAAAACATGAACAATACAAAGCAACAGTTAGGGCCACTCAGTTATCTGGTAGGTAATCATTCAAAGTAACCAAATTCATTTAATTACTTATTGCAAAGTTCCTATCAGGTAGTCTCATCTTAACCAACAACCAGAAAAATCCTCTAGTACTGCATAGCAGAACATGTGTCAAACTGGACTCCCAGCAGTCTGACCAACACTTATCCATGCTGGAATTTCCTTTCTGATTTACTGCTCGTGTTGTTTATGTCATGTCTGCTAAATGACAGAAGCAGAACCAAACTGAAGAATCTCTGCATATATTAAATAAAGCTCATTCAGAACTGTTGATTTAATCAGTAATGTAGTCTAGTTTAGTCTCATGGTCTACTCTGATTTGTCTCTCTTAGACTCCAACAGACCCATTCAGGAGCAACACACACAAAACTGAGATCATGATAAGACTGGCTTTCTATTCCAAATATATTGTAAACATAAGCATAAGCATAAAGCAACAAGATGTAAAACCATCTTTAACAGCTGGACTTTAGGTACTGAACAGCAAGAGACCTTCAGGTCATAATAAAGCTGTTTGTTTTCTATCTACATTTGAACTAAAGCAGCATTTAGAAACAAACTTCTAATACTGATGGCAAAACTGTTTTCATCTACAACAACACGACACACGCATGTACGTGCACACACTCACAGCAGCACTTCTTCCTTAATGACTTTAATGCAAACGTGTGTAACAGAAAAGGCCAAGACTAACGGTTTAGCATAGTTAGCTTAACTTTGGAAGTATCAATACTGTAACAAATAATCTGCCTCATATTCATGTTATTTTGAGGACATACAGGGCTTAAATGACTTGTTTGTTTACTTATTAAGCGTGTTAACTAAGAGACTGGTCTGTTTACTGGCAGCCATCGCAAGAGTTGGTTCTACTCTTTAAACAAAAGTCATCTGATGTGTATTTTAACCACTGAGCATGTCTGCTTTAATTCAAAATAATGAATTCAGATTAGGGATAAAACACCAGCTGTCAGCAAATAAAACACGGAGATTGTTGTACTTGTGTTGCATTCGCTGAAGTCAGGAAATTACAAAACTACCTTCTTATTTAATGTCATATAGCGGCTTATTTTTTCTCTTTTGACATCTATTCTGTCTCAAACATTAAAAACTTAGTATTCATCACTTTTTTTTTTTTTTTTTTTAATAAGGCACAGCGTGCCAGAAGTTGACTTGTCTGTATGAACTGTTCAGCTTCCCTGCAGCAGAGCAGAGATGTCTGTGTCATTGTTCAGTTGCAGAAGTCTGCAGGAGTGCAAAATTTTATGCATGCTCATAAATGTGGTATAAAGCTAAGCAGAAACAGTGAGTAAATGTTTGGTTGTAGGGCCTCATTCCTTGGCCTGGTCTTGTGGATAATCATTCAGCTCGTATCACTCGATCTGCTCAGGAGTCAGACGCGCCACAGCCACCATGCTCCCCACCAATCAGCATACAATCAGAAATTCATGCCAGGAAGTGCCCAACACATGTTCATCAAAGCTTCCTGGTAGATAAATCAGATTCATATGTGTAATTAATTAAGAGTAACATGTAAAGGATCAGAAAGTAGGCAAAAGTTCAAGGAAGGAGATCCAGGTTTTCCACAGAGAACTGAGTGAACCGAACAGTCTTTCTGACAGAATCAGGGTGCAGCTTATTCCAGAAAACATCATCTGACTCTGTAGTCGGGGTGGGACTTGTGCTGCCTGCCGGCCACATTCGTTAGTCTTTTACTTCCAGAAAATCCCACAACTGAAACACAGTCTGAGGACAAGGAGGATCCATCACCTCCAGAGGTCAAAGGTGAAAATCCAGCTCACATGTCCACCATAGGAGCCATATCCACACTGTTCACAGTCACAACCAACAGGGCTCTGCCAGACCCTCTGGTTCTGGGATCTCCGGGCCATCAGCAGCGGCCAGGTCCATGCAGCCACATCTGCATATCAGGTTCTGCTCCAGGACTCAGAGCTGACACAGAGGGGAGGTGGAATGATGCTGTAGGTTGTAGGGACCGTTTCTGCTCCAGTCTCCTGACTGACCACGCGTGACACCCAGAACTCTGCAGTGACCCGGATCAAGAACTCACTCTCCCCCAGCCCCTCCTCTGAATCCCCTCAGGCAGGATAGACAATTTTAGGACCCTGTGGACCAAGCTGCATGCTGACAAGGGTTTAGAAGGGAAAGCTGCAATGTGTCCAACACCATACAGCAGACGAGCTTTTGAGACTGAACCATTTGGTCATGTGGTGTATTTTCTTCTCCAGTAAGGGGAAAATAAAGATCATAGCCTCATAATTATAGTAGTTTTCTTCTGAATCCTGTGGCAAACATATTATGTGGACCATGTTCTGTGCTGTGAACATCATGTAACTTGAACATTACATTGTAATTGTGTGTGTGAGACTATATTATCAGTGGATTCATAACTCAGTTCTCTCCTGGGAAAGCTGAACATGATCTTGCTAAGAAGATACACTTGTTCTGAGAACTTCTCTTCTCGCCGTTAGCTCACATTTAGCTAAAGTGAATTTATTGCAAGAGAAATTTACTCTAGCAAAGTTACGTTGGTTCACCATTCCTATTTTAAGGTCAAGAATTTTCTTTTTTTCCTAACATTATGCTTATTTTCAGCATCCTTCAGCTGCATTATTTATTTCCAGTTTATCTAGATTTATTTAGACATGCTAGGCATAAATTAATAATTGCAGTAGTAAAGGAATAAAAATCACCTTATGAATGTCTGAAAGGGAACAGACAGAAATCTAAGCTTATTGCCCACACAATGTACAGTAATTTAACATAGTAAGTTCCTAATACTATAAATCAAATCTCTCACATTTCAGATTTTTCATTCTTAATATGTTGTTGCTCTTTAAAATGTTCTCAGGTGATAATAAAGAATTGCTTTTCCTTAGGAAAAGGTTTCCACATTCATACAGGGAGTGGCTTTTATGCTCTTATAAAAGCTTTAGGAAGAAAAGCACAAGCAGCTATTTTACACAGGATTTATATGTTTGTTTCTGCCTAACATGCTATGACATCATCTCCTTCAGTGAGCAGAAGGCCTTTAATATACATTCTCTTTTCCTCACTTCCCTCTCTGGACTCCTTCATATCTGAAACTCTCTCATACATTTTTTGTTGTTTGTTTTTTTTCTTACTGCAGTAAATTAGATTTTACACAAACAATTCACTTCAACAGTTGGATGAATGCATGTGAATGGGTCGTGCCCCCACGTTTGTCTACCCCCACACAAGCTTCTAGGCTCTCCTGCGAGAGTCCGGTGTGGCTTCACAAGACGTGGTTTTAATTCTCCACACAATCAATCCAATCAAGTTTAACACAGGAAATTTTACACAACCACCCCAGTTTCCCCTCACATGAAGACAGAGATTTCAACTTCTTAATGGTGCTGTACATCAACCTCCTACTGCAAAGGAACTAGTTCTGTTTGCAGCGGATGTACACAGAGGGTCAATCCCACACCTTTGTAGAATTATCAGGCAAAATTCTCAATGTCTCCAGAAACCAGCCCACACAGTTTCTTCTCTGTTCCTCCTCACTCAAGATGGCTTTCCTCTCAGTTTTCTAACTCAAGGTTGGCCTGGTCTTGCTTCTCGAGCTCACAGGACTTACTGACTAATTTACTGGTCTCGGTCTTGTAACTCACAAGATTTACTGGTCTGGTCTTGCTACGTCTAGCTCACAGCACTTACGACTTGGTCTTGTTACTCACGATTTTTAACTTAAACTTTAACCTAAACTTAACTTAAACTCACAGGATTTTATTTATGACGTCAACCTGATCTCGTCTTAAGTTATTCTCTTATCCCTTGAGTTATTCTTTCGATGAGGAGGTGAGGAGGAGAATCCCTGTCACAATGAGAATAATGAAGACAATTGACCACAAAACAGAAAAATATTGTGATTATTAATTAAGATATTGATTATTAATTTGTGATAAATTTCTAGTAATGTTTGACTCCAGTTTGAGTCTGAAAATTAATATAAATTTAGAATAACACTTCTCACCATTGTCTTTTCACACTGGTTCAGAAGGAGTCCTGGCGTAGTCGACCACGGGTGGGAGAAAGACGTCCTGTCCTCTGAAATTCTCTAATTGAGGTTCTTAGGATGAATCTATGGATTCAGGTGGCCAACCCGTCTAACCCCAACCTGGGCGGACTGACGCAGGATCCCGGACGAGCCCCCAAAAACTGTGGTGGAAAATACTCTGGTCTTGAGAAGTTGTAATACATCTAAGAGTCAACTGTCTTCTTACAATGAACATTTTATTATAAACTAATACAAGCACACCCTGGAGCTTGGAGAGAGAACCCTCTCTCTGCAGATGCTGAAGTAACACCCGATTATAAACCATGCTTAACTCCTCCTAGTTGCTGGGCAGACCATATGAAACAATCATTATCTCTTATTTAAGACTAAACTGAACTCACTAAGCATCAATCACTCACTATATTACTTTATTACCTTTAACCTTTAGACAACTGGTCAACCAAGCAGTTGACAAAAACAGATGCCCTGCAGGAAACTCTTCCTGTCTCAGACTTTGTCTGCACATTCCAGACAAGGATCATATGACTTAAAGAAAGCTTTGTGCATTGACACAAAACACAGCAGGATCACAGCAAATCAATGCATATATGTCTAATACTTAATACAAACCAAACTCATAACAATTTTCTCCAACACTCTAAACAGAAAAAGAATTTACAGTAAAGCCAGACAGATGATTTCACAGCTCTGGATTACAGCGGTCTGACTGGTGGGTGCTATAAATATCTGCAGCTGTGCGTCACAGTCATGCCTATAGACACCAGCAGGACCCTCCTTTCACACTGTCAGGATAAAATTAGAATTCTGAGATTGTTAGGATTTTTTATTACATGTTTCATGCCGTGCTGTTTAAGAAAACATCTTGAATGGCAAACCATGCAGGGTCTTTTGCTCTGAAGTTAAACAATTCTTTTTTTGTTTGTCCTTTCAGTTTGTGGTTGGAAAACTGAAGCCGTTCATTTTTTTATTCAGTTACCCGTCTTTGTTCAAAGCTGATATGTAAATGGAAAATAACAGAGGAGCCCACATCCATTTACGGCTACAATATGGATGGAAATCAGCTTGAAGCATGTGGGGATCACAGTTACCTGGAACCGTACTCACACACAGCTTCATAAATCTGACACAAATGCGTATGAACATTTCTGCATTTGTGCATTTACAGTTTTAGTCATAAAACCACACACGGTTTCACGCGTCTGGCCCCCCAGGCACCCAACAATCTGCCAGGCTCTTCCTGCACTTGGGACGGATCTCAGAGCCGTGAAGAGGTTTTTTGTCTCAGTAGATGTGCATGTATGTCATGAGGATTCACAAAAAGCAGCTAATCATTGATATTATTTCATTTTAAAACGATGCCTTATTTGGTTCCTCATTTTATGGTTTCTGTGCCGACAGTTATAGAAGCCGGAGAGGCACGTCTGCAGTGGCTTGTCATGGTGGTACAGGGACGTGACAGTGCAGGGGTGTGTTGTCAGAGCAGGGGTCAGAGCTGGTTTCAGGTGCAAGTCAGGAACCAGTGAGTCACTGCTGTGATCTGGACGCCCAGCTTGTGCCTGGGACGATGTGGCTCCAACACAACCAAGCCAGCAAAAGGAATGCTGCTAGAACAGTGGCACAGGCGGCCTAAAAATAACCCTCTGTCGCTTCCTGTCTCTCACATTCGTCCACACCTTCCTCGCCTCGGTCAGCAGTATCTCCTGGGTTTTTCTCTTTGCCTCTTCGAATTCAATTTTACACGTCTCCTCTGGCATCACGGCCTCTTTGCTGCATGAATCTTATCTGTATAATTACATTCAGCTTTGCTCTCCTTGCATTTACTGACATCTATTGTCAACAATCTCATTACACAACCATAGATGTGTGTGCATGTATATATGTGCATATATACACATATATATATATATATATATATATATATATATATATATATATATATATATATATATATATATGTGTGTGTGTGTGTGTGTGTGTGTATGTATGTATGTGTATATATGAGTGTGTGTTTGTTGTTTATGTACGTGCTCTGAACTGAATAAAACTAATAAGGCATACAAAAAAACAGGTAATCAATGAGGTATTAGAAAAAAATCTCTTAACGATAACACAAAGGAAGATGCTTATAATATTATATTAATGATAATGACAATTCTGGTCTTTTCTATTATATTTGGTTTGAGCAACATTGTTAAATGTGTGGAACTTGAGTTAATAGAATGCTTTTCTGTCATTTTCTTTGAGACTGCAAGCTGTAGCTTGGTTAGATACAGATTCACTTCACATAACAACAGACATTGTGTTCAACATTTCCAGCCAATAGGCATGATGATGTTAGCAATTAATTCAAAGTAGCAGATTAGAGTCCTCTCGAGGACTGTTAATCCTGATCACTCCTGCATGATATGCAACAGGTTAGGCAGGTTCAGCATGATTCAAGTCCCACTGCAACCCTCTAGAGTTCAACATGTACTGTAACTGAATGAGTGGAAATAACGCACAAACTTTTCTTTGCCCAAGAGATCCTCCTAGAATCCTGCTTTAATCTTTCCGTCAACTTCACTGGTTAAATCTAACGTTGTTGTTAAAGGAAGATAAACACACAAGCTGTTGGTGCAGCTGGATCCCAATCCCAATATAGGCCTTTCAATTACACAGCGCTATGCAGGTCTTTATAGAGGCAACATCAGCTCAGCAGCACAGCTGTTTATACTGGCACAGAGGTATGCTGCACTTCCACTCAGACGGTGTTGTTTCATATGGAATGACACCAAACATCACATGAAGATTTAACAACAATGCTATCTGCTGGTTACCAGTACACGAACATGTCCATTTTTTATTTTTTTTTTTGGTTGAACCGAACAAAACCTGTTTGCAAATAAAGAATTTGTTCAGATTATGTGAGGTCCAGCATCATTTCCTGTCTTCATTTCCCACTTTTTCCAAAGTTGTGATACGTTCCCCACAATGCACTATGAACTCAAGCATAACAAAGCAGCAATGCTCCATGGCAACGCTGGTGAAGTCCTGCTCAAAAATGGCAAATACACATAAAAAGAGAGGCGCTGTAGTTAGTGTGCAAGTTATGCACCTCTCCAGCATTTACAAGAATATTACCCACTGTCTGATAACATGATCTAATGTTTTTTTTTCTTGCTTTTTATTTAGGAGAGAGGTGAGCTGAAAATAGCTGTTCCACCTTCTGTGACCTTCTGTTTCACTTTACTTTGTCTTCTGTCCACACATACGTTCCACGTGTTTTCATGTAATAGAAATGAAGAGTTTTTCACTCTCACTTCTATCCTAAAAGCATTTAAATGAACTGAGCTTTAAACTAGATCAAAACTTAAAACAAACTAGTCATTTTAAATTGTCAGAACTTTGAACTAGTTTATGAGAAGCATTAGCAGGCTATTATTTCTCTATGAACATGCTGTGATGAAAACAGCTATTAACTGCACTAACGTGGATTTGTTTGAACTGGATCACAGTGAATTGACTTGAATTGATTATGTCTGTAAGTTGCCTTTAGAGGACTTTGTTGTGAATTTGTTTAATAAAAATAAAGCTAAACTGAGCTTTTTTTTCTGTTGCTTCTACGTTACTAGGTTGTAGCTGGTTTCATGTACCAATTACCTTTTTCTGCACCGAAAACACTGCAGGTGTGAACAACTCACTGAAGCTGCATGTGGCACGCGTCCTTGTTCCATTATGTTGTTTGAAAGGCAGGCAAAACATTTACAACATAAAGTATAAATGTTTGCGCACACGTTGAGGCTTAGAGCTGTAAATATTTCTGCTGCCTGTATTTTCTGAAGGTTCGTTCGTCTGGTATTTGTTCACATTTGACAGGATGTCAAAAAAAAATCACGATTGGTCAGTAAACTGTAAAAATGTTTGGTAAAATTTGTTTATGACAAGTAATGATTAGTGATTATTACAATTTGCTTTTAGGTGATTTGTTTGTCACTTCTTAAAAGCATCAAAAAGACTGAAGGGAGAAAATCCTTTTCTAAGAAACCACTGTTCAAATCTATGATGTAAATGGTGCTTTTCAGCTATTTTTGCCTTCAACACATGACACTTATGGTGCAGCTGAGTGAAAAACCAAAATTAGCTTATCTGGAGGGGCTTCAGGGAAACCAGGGAGACAGCATTTGACAGAAGGTCAAATCAACATCACCAGTGTCCACCAAGCCTCGAGCAAAGTTTCACTCCCATCTCCAACTTGTGCTTTGACTTTTCTCTAACTGTCTACAACTGTGTTCTTCCAGCTACAGTAAGCTAACCTTTGGTTTGTGTGGGTGTCTGCATTGGTGTGCATCCCCTGCTTTTTATCTCTGAACGAGTGCTGCAGCTCTTCAGGTAAAGTATTTTGGAACTATGCATGCAAGAAAATTCAACTATTGTCTAACGGTGTGTTCAGACCAAACGTGTTTTGAGCATCAAGCACGTCAGGTTTACATGTAAAGTCTATGTGGAGGCGCGCCAAGAAAGCGTCGAGCAATCTCACATCGCGTTTTCAGCGTGTCAATTCAATCCACACCTAAATATGTCTTCTTCAGGCGTGTTTAAAACTTTTAAAAACTTTTTTATTTTTCTTTTCAAACTTTGCTGTCCTAACGGCCCTAACTGACCCTGTCAGAGTTGCCAGTTTTGGCTGATTTCAGCTGCACCGAGCTCCACCAAAGAGCTGCTCCGTCGGTAGCTCCGTATATATAATGAAAAACAAACACCAACATTCTGGAGGCATTGTTGTATTTTCACCATATACTGATGCATAAGAAGCCATTACTCCGTGTAATATTTAGGATAACCATTACGTAGCGTGGGAAAGCTTTTTTTTTGGGGGGGGGGGGGGGTTTGGCAGCGCTCTACTGACTTCCTACTAAGATTAACATTAATGACATTCTCTAGCTTTATTTATTAAATAAAGCCATGCCGCAGAAGGAAAGTTCCGCCTTTCCCCTCTCTCTTTTCTGCCGTGTTTGCCGCTCACTCCTGACAAGCTGCAAACGCGGCAGGAGCATCAGGAGCGTTTTGGGCGTTGGACACAAAAGTGACAGTTTAGTGCCCAACGTCGAGGGTTTGGTCTGAACACACCGTAAGTCAACCTACTGACATCGAACAAGTCTCTTCATAGCATCTTTCAACGTTTCCATATGAAAAAAGACACACATGCAGCTGAAATGTAAAGAGATGCACAGGTTGAATAAAACAACAGTTGTTTAAGTCGTACAGTAAGAAACGATGAGCAGTAACTAAAATGTTTGGCTTATTTCTGTTTATTTCCACCTCATCAGTTTTAGTGCTGAACACAAATGGTGATGTTAAATATTTGCATCCCTGCTCCAGATTTTATAAATTTGTATTTTAAATCCTGCAACACTGAGCATTCATGCTGTTTGCGGTTAACCTCAGCAGTGTATGAATACAACCAAAGTCCTGCTTACTTGAAGGCTTAATAACTGCTTGGGGCTAAATGCCTGCATCCAACCGCTTCATGTGGGGGTCAGATTCATTCCTGAGTTACACTGCTGTGACGCTCACGCATGCATTCGTCTGATGGAAATAATATGAGATACTGGATAAAATCCCTGGAGTTCAAAGCATTTAAGATACAGACAGAACACACACATATTTTAACAGTGACATAACAGTGACTATTTCAGTGTAATTAAAATATAAATGAGTTGGTTCGGGCAAGCCCTGCGATGAACTGGCGAGCTGTCCAGGGTGTACCCTGCCTGTCACCCAAAGCCAGCTGGGATAGGCTCCAGCTTCCCCGCGACCCTGAATTGGATTAAGCGGTTCAGAAAATGAATGAATTAATGAATGGTTCAGGCAACACTTGCATTCCTGTATTGCTATAGATACAGTCTGATCTCTACAACACTGATACCTAATGAAGACATATTTAGGTGTGGATTCAATGGAATTAACTGCCCTATTGCTTGAGAAATGGAGCAATAATGTCATGTTTTTATCAAGCAGTTAGTTTACATCATCAAATGGAATTCCACGGAATTGCTATCTTTTCCACTTAAATGGGAATGATAAGCTATGCAGTGAGGAATATGAACAGCTTATGTATTCATTCAGTCATGAAATTAATAGCTTAAGAACCTTTCTGGTGCTTAGGAATTCTGTTGTGCATGCTTAACAATGCTTTTGCCACAAACTAAAATAACAGGCAAACCACTCAGAAGGCCTTCAGCTCAACTCAGTCTGCACCCACTGTAAATGATTAGTTATAAACCACACAGGCTGCAACAACTCAAATGAGTTCAGGAAAGTGCTGGTTCAAGAGAGCGTGAACTTCAGTGCAGATATTCTTTGCAGCTCATGAAGATTGTAATGTCAAATTCAATTAAGATCTAATCAGAGACAAGTGCGACATTATGACCAAGGGCAAAGCTCTGTCTCTATAAAAAGATGGTGGAGTTATGTCCTCATTACAGAGGACAGTTCTAAGTCAGTCAGTAAAACTACGCTCCACTTATATCAGTAAATTCTGAGTAACATTTTACTAAGTATATTTTAAAGTGATTTTTGAATTTGTATAATAATTATTACATGATCAAGCTTTCTGACAGATTTATTTTAGTCGTCTTTGTTTATAAGTTAGATGAAAAATTTAAGTAAAGAGCTGAATGGTAAGGGTGATTTTAACCCACATTAGTACAAAAACAGGCTTTTATTTATGTATAAAAACCAAAATGTAGTGTTTTTGTCCCCTCATCAGTTCTCTGAACTCCTTTTTTTTTTTTAGCCAAATAGCAGATTTTTAGGTCTTAAAATAATGCACATATTCTAAAATTAGATAATTATATGTTCAGAGGGTCTTTAGGTACCACCAAGTGAAACAATGGTTTGTCTCTAATTGGACGTTTGGTGTTTTTTTTTTTTCCTGTTTCTTCATGTCTGTTTATGGTGTTTTCTGAGTTCCTAAAGGTAAAGAAATGTTTGCTTGACATGCAAATACCTGAGCTGTTAAAACATGTCTAAACATTTTTCAGCATCTTTACTGGCAACAAGCATAAAAACCAAGTGATGAGAAGCTTCAAAGACTTTATTAATCTTTATTGCTTTGAGGTAATTTCTTAACATAAAATCTACTCATTTATGTTTGACCCACAGAAAAGCATAAAAAAACTTATAGAAACTGTTTCTCATAACCCATAAAGACCTGATATGACTCGTCTTTGCTGTTAGCCTTTAGACCTGTGGTGGCAGAAATATGTTTTTAAGATATTATAAGAGATACTGGCATATATACAAATGTCTTTTTTTCCTCCCAGAATTCCTTCCAAATCCCTTGCAAAATATAATGGGATGTCAAACACTATTTTCAGACAAAAAAAAAAAAGACAAAAACAAAACGAAACAAACTTTTGCATTAAGTTGCTAACAGACAGACAGACAGACATGGGTAACACAAAAACAAAACCTCCTTGGCAGAGGTAGTGGAGGATTTTAGTAGATTCTTTAAGAACATCCTCAGATGTTTTGAAGAGAGAAATCTTTGGTTAAAAGGCAAAAGAGAGACAAAAAATAAACTAATTGGAATGTTTTGTGCCACTTGATGTTTGCTTTGAGACTATGATAAAATAAAAAAAGAAGAAATTATTTTTCAACTTATGTAAGAATATCTTCTAAAAATACATCTACAAGTCCTTATTCCACTGAGCAGGCTTTGAAGGCAACATGTCCTACGATAATTATTTTTATGAAAGAACTGAAGACTGCTCCACCAAAACACATCCCTCTAGTATATTTGTCCATGAACATTTACCTGTGTAAATGTTTTGTAAATACTTTTAAAATGTTCAACCACCAGAGGTATTAGGAATAAAATTAAGGAAGAACTATAACAGCAAAAATTTTGTTGTAAAAGTAGTTCATTTAGCTAATCTAGATTTTAACCCAATTTAGAGGTGAAAAATAGTTATTGTATGTTCAACATCTAATGTTTGACAAGTTATGATACCTTCATAAATTTTTGTGAAAATGTTTACAGAATTTACAGTTCACAAAACTTAAATGTTCAGCTGAATAAATTATATGGTGGCTTCTTTTTTATCATCAAATTTACCCATTTTTACTCCACAATTACTTAGTAATTACAATCAAAATTCATCAAATGGACACAAGATTCAACTCATTTATCAAATGAATTTAAAATTAGACTAGCAGGAGGGAGATTGATTTAGTAAAATAGAAAAGGAAAAACTAAAGGAATTGCACAGCTGGGAATTTTCAAATTAACATTCACAACAGGGTTGCAGAGATGTGCGAAGAATCACAACCAGAATGCACCGAGGGAAGGTGGAAGCTGTGGACGACTTGTTGATGGAACTCATAAAACATTTAGCGCAAATATAAAAACTGTAAAATAAGCATGAATAATTTAGAGTTTTCATGAGCTAAATAAGCTTTATAATCTAACTGCTGTAAAAGGTTATGTTAGGTGTGGAAATTTTTCTACTTGAATTATTTTATTTAATTTGAAGCATATTAATAAGGAGTTTTTTGTAAAAATAAGGATTTTTTTTTTTTTTTTTTTTTTTTGGTATCAAAAAATAAAAGTTCTGCACGGCAACCTGCATACGCATCAGCACTGGCAGGTCAAGGGTTCATCGCTTGTGGACAGCAATGAAAAATACATGCAACTCATATTTAATACATTGTTGTGTACAGTAACTGTGGATGTTTGCCGAGTTAAAGTCAGGAACTATTTCAGGATTTGAGGTTTGCAAGTTTCAATGTTAAAAGCAGGAATTTCATTTTGTCTTCTTTTATTCTCATCATCTGTTAATTAACTGATGCACTATTAAAAAACAAACATTAGAATCAGTTAAACAATTTTTCTGCATTTCAATAAATACTTTTCATTTGTTTGTCATCAAACCCAAATCTCAGCGTAAACTTGAAATCCAAAACTTTTATTTATGATCGCACAAATAAATTAGAAAGATCATGAGATACTTGTAGGGGGGTTACCAGATAACTGAAAAAAATAGATAGTTTACATTTATTACATACATTTAGGATTTTTATCATGCCTGTCAAAATTAAATCATGAATGCAGAGATAAGTCTGTGAGATTTGCAGCTCTTGAACAACCCAACTAGAAGGCATGTCATATTACAGCTGTGAATTTGGTATCATCTCACTGAGAGCAGCAGGCTTTTCGCATGTTGGTCACAGTGGTGAACCGAATCCGTTAAAAACCAGTTCAGCCACCTTATTTCTAAAAATTTTGAGGATGGCTGCATGTCGACACTTCTGATATATCACACATTTATTCTTCAGCCATTGTGTTGAAGTGGGGGTCGCAAATACCAATCTTAACTTGGGGGTCCAGGTTCAAAGAAACAATACAGGCCGTTAAAATGGACATTTCAATTAAAATAAAAGAAATATACTGAGACGCACTGTGATGTCGTCTCAGCCTCTGTGTCATGCAGCGTAGGAGATTTATGGAACCTGTAACTTCAAAACTTCAAAGCTCTATTTTTTTTTTATTACATTTATTCAATGAGCTTCATAAAGTCGAAATAGTGCAAGTCGAGAACCGTGTGATGAGTGCTATAATACTTTAATACTTTAAATCTTTCATTTCTATACCAAAGACTTCATTCAGGAAAATTTTACTTAATGCTATAGTTTACTTGTGTCTGGCATGGTGTTCAATTCAATTCAACTTAATTTATATAGCGTGAAATCATGGCAATGCCATCTCAAGACGCTTTACAGACAGGAAAAAAAAACATAATGAAAGCCAGTTCATAATAGCCTATATAAGGAAACCAACAGATTGAGTTGGTCTTATGAGTATTATGGTCTCATGGCAACCAATATGAATTAATATTTTTAAGTTTTAACAGGTTTTCTTTTAACGTTATGTGTAAACCTAAAATTTTCTCAGCATTCTTATCTAACACTCACATTCTTATCATTCTTATCTAACACTCATGGATACAAAAAATGTTGTTTTTGTTGAAAGCTTCTGAGTGACAATAAAAACTGCATTTATCTCATAAAACCAAAGTCTTCTGGCTATGATGGATGCATGGTCAATGGATGCATGATTGGTCATCAAGTAACGTAAGAAAAAAATGTCACGATTTTCTTTAAACATCATGGTAGCGAGACTCCAAACTGGCTCTTACAGCTCTTCCTTTAGAATTATTAGTGGCTTATTGACAGATTTAGCAATGAAAAAATCTTTTTTTATGCATTTTTTGTCAAAGGAATAAAAGTCAAATGAAAGAAATTCTCGGTTTATGAAATTTGCTAAGTTCTGCAGTCGTTGAAATGCAGTTGGATCCTGATTCTTTTCTGCTTTTCATTCATTCTTCACTTCTCTTACATGTGCTTGTATTTAGTCGTTTTTCCCTGCACCTGGCCTGTACCACTACGCCGGCTGTCTTCGGACAGTCTGCCCAGCTTCCATCTTTTGTGTAATGGTATGATCCTCTTCTGTCCTCATATGTGATTGGTTGGATACAGTGCCAATCAAAACTAAAGTCCTGCTATAGATTCTTGTTTGGACCAGAGAAGGCCATGCTTCAACTGATGTTTTGGTTTGTGTTTACTGGGTCACACACACATGACCGACAAAACAACCGTAAAAAACTAAAGAACAGACAAATATAAAACAATATTTAGTAAAACAAATCACCAAAACCAAGAAAAAATGACTGTGTGTGCCTTCTGATCCAACATTTAGAAGTGGTTCTTGTCCATTTTTTAGGGTTTTTCTATTCCCTTTGTCTCGTTCCTTCTCTTAGAAGCACATGTTCACTCATTCTCGTAGCTTAACTAGCATGCACATAATATTCACATGCAATTAATTCCTTCCTCTATCCCAAGAAGTCAGTGGCACAACACATTAACTCCTTTTATATTTGTTTTAAACTTAAATGCACATAATATTAACAAAATAAACACAAAACATATACAGATATACCTGCCGCTACCCGATTAGAAAAAAAGGTCAAGATTTGACTTTACCCGACCGCAGCTAGCTCCTCTCATTTGCTGAAAGACACAATGAATTCTTCACCTGCCAAAGCTGCGAGTCAGTTTTATATAAGCTCACCAAGGTGAATTACAACCTCATCTGACAGGTTGGTGAAATTACAGTCCTGACTGTCATGAGGCACTGAGTAATTTTTTTGACCAGGATTTGTCATTTTATTGACATATTAAACATATTTTGAGAGGCTTCCAATGTCAGAGCACTGCCAGCATAAATAAACATGTCCCAAAGCTTTGCTAATCATATCACATCTTGGCCGGTCTATTGCGATGCAGTCTTGCTTGGTTTCCATCAAATTCCCATAAAATCCTTCATTTGATACAAACGAGAGTGAAGATACAAAACAAATCCTGTATAAATAACATTTAGTTGCCTTGGAATTAGGAAAAGATAAAAACAAGACAGACAAAAATATAAATGATGATTAGTGGCTTCAAAATGCATCACAGCAAGCTGGATGCAGCTTGTGCAGTTATGAAGAACTCGCTCACTTAGGACCCCTGGCGAGACTTTAAAGACCACTTGAAAACATCAAAAGATAAATGTGGAGGAAGATGGGGGCCGATAAGCAAACTTAAAACTTGGATCAGGCTGCGATGTGCATTGTTTTCCCAGCAAAACTTCAGTTTCTCTTGTTTACCGTGCACATGAAAACCTTCAGTAATGAGCAAATAAACGTAATTAGGCTCTTTTTTTTTTTCCCTCCACACATTTTCACTGCAGATCAAACACAATCCTCTGGGCAACTTTTTCCCAGTAACTCCTGGTCTTTGGTTTTGTGCATGTTCTTCTTATTAACTGATCAGTCGTAGCTAGTGAGAGCTAGATTTCCTCATAAAACAGCATTAAGTGTCATTTAAATGTCCTTAAATGGATGAGTTAAGATTAATTAGGGTAGTGCAAAATTACAAAATGGAAAAGTAACTTTTAAGTAATATATAAAGCCAATATATATAAATTAATCAGTAATAATAAACTACTATTAAATATTACTTGTGAAATTGTAAATAATTGTTAAATATCAGGGTGTAAACATCCATCCATCCATCCAATATAATCCCTCCAGCGTGTCCTGGGTCTTCTGTGGGGTCTCCTCCTAAAGGGACTTGCCCAGAACACCTCACCAGGGAGATGTCCAGGAGGCGTCCTAACCAGATGCCTGAGCCACCACATCTGGCTCCTCTCCATGTTGAGGAGCAGCAACTCTGCTCTGAGTTTCTCCTGCATGACGACGGTCTTACTGTATTTCCCGGCCACCCTGTGGGGGAAATCTTTTATTTCTTTGGTTTTTTTCAGTCACTACTCACAGCTCTTGACAATGAGGTCACATGAAGGTGAAGGTAGCCGGTTCACACTCGGTTGTGAATTGCTTTATTTGCTACGTTTACATGGGAGTTTTAATTCCTGTTTAATTCTGAATAAAAGTTAATTTAGCTTTAAACTGATGAAAAACGACCGTGTAAACACTAAATTCCTATTGCTAATTTCTTTTCGGGAGTAAGCTTTATTCCGATTTAAGTGGCTGGTTTATTCGCATTTTAATTCAGATCTAAGTAAATTAGTTTAGTAAAGCGATGCTCTTTACTTTTCCCGATGACGCGCGTTGTTTGGCCTCCCATGTTTGGTGGTTTATCTTTCTTCTCCTTCTTAGTTGCTGCAAAAAGTGAAGTTGTATGCTCATATGTACCTGGTACTTCAAATTTATAATAAAAATAGTAGTAATTTTTACAAGTTCTGACTGAAAAGACGAGGACAAGGAGCCAACTTTGTTTATTTCTGGTATACGTCACATGTTACGTGCACTCTCTGTCTAATTAGAACCCTTTCCAACCTGCCGCTCTAAAGGGGAATTAAGTAAGGACGTGTTTCATGAAAACCTTCATTCGGAATTATTATAATCACATAAACTCGTAGGAGAATACGTTAATTCCGAATTATTTAATTCCAAATTATTAGTTCCGAATAAAAAAACAAAACAAATAACCTTACCCAATGAGAGCTGGAGATCACAACCAGATGGAGCTAATAAAACCACATCATCTGTAAAGAGCGGAGACCCAATTCTGCCCATAATAGTTATTAACGGAATCGGTGACAAAAGGCTGCCTTTTTAAATAGTATTAAACTTTTTATTTATCAGATAAAAAAGCCAAAAGCAAAAACATATAAGTATTTTTCCAAACAAAATTTTTGTGATTTTGCCAAAAACTTGCCTAAAACTACTTCAAGTGGTCACTCTTATCCATACAGACCTGAGATCACCAACTCCAGACCACTTGGGACAGCGCCCTGCAGGTTTTAGATGTTTCCCTGCTGCAACACTTTTGATTCAAATGAAACAACTGTCTCACAGGTTGTTGTCAAGTTCTACATACGTCTCTTTACAACCAATTAATGTGGTATTCACTGATAAAGACAATTTATATTTCACATCAAAGGAAAACCATCAAAGGGCTCAAATAAATTATTTCATCATCAAACTGGTTTATGGCAAACTGCAAATGTACAATAATACCACAATGTGTTTTTAGATGTCATACCTGGCACTAGCATGTTGTCACACCATGACTACCAATTTATTCAGACAAATAATCCTCAAAATACAGCGAAAGAATTAAAAAAAAAAAGACTTTTTTTCTGTTTATATGATTGAAATGATCCAGATACACAAAATTACTGTCTAATCATGTTTGCTGATATATTTCAATTAATTAAGAGTATTAAAAAATCCCCAGAATAGGAGGAAGAGAAACAAACAACACCTGACAGCTGCTGACATTCGCTTGGTAGCTTTTATCAAATACTTTAACAAGCTGGCACTCAGAACGTGTCACTGCACACAATCCAAAAGCTGAGATCATTCGGCGTCGAGAGAATCCTCTCCAATCCTCAGGTTATGAGCCAGGTTTGGCAGCCCCACCACAGCGACAGCTCACATGCAGTTCAGTGCTGCTCTGCGTGGCAGAGAACAATGTACTGGAACACTGGTGACTGCTGCATGCCCTCACCAGCTTAACCCCCCCGCTTCTGTTGTAATTGTGCTGGAGGTGGTCCAGCCCCTGTTGGGGAAAACTGCGGCCACTTTCAGTGTGCAGGAGGTTTGTATTCAGAGCACAGAGATAATCTAAATTCTCCTCCAGAATGGTTGGCCCTCCACGGCAGCTGTGTGAGAGGGTAAAAACAAGATGCTGCCAGACTTTCTCACACTGGATGTGTGAAAGGAGATATGCCTGAAATGAAGGTAATAATGGGAGAAACATCAGTGCTGTTGTTGAAATGCTGCTCTTCCTGCAGGACAATGACAGGGAATCAGGCGGGCACATCGTCTGAGCCACTGCTGCACTGCCTCACTGATTCTCTGAACCCCTGGGACTGATTTAGGATTTAAACCTGATGTTGGACAATATTTTTACATTTTTTTGAGAAAACAACAACAGGAATGTGCCGTCATTGCAGGCACCTCTAGTTACGGTATCAGCAGAAGACTGCAGACCATTTCAAATCAGGAGTTCGACCCAGAACAGTACAAGGTGTGCTTGTAGGCTAAAGCTTCTCAGGTGTCTCCTGTGTGTGAGCTAGATTTCCCGGGAAGACCCACCGCAGCCTGTCACTTATCTGACTGCTGTTATGCAGCAAAGTAGGTGTGAAAAAAACAAATCTTCAGGGAGAATTTTGGACTACAGGATGTCAGGACAACACGTTATAATGGTATGATTGTCAAAGAAAAGATCAAATTATTACGTACATTAATCATTTCACATCACTATGTATGCATAAAATCACATCAACTCCTTATAGGTCTATAAGTTTAAACTATGACAGCCAAAATGAATTTATTAATGGAGAGATAATGCTGTGGAATGAGCTGTTTTTTTTCTTTTTTAATGAATAAACACATAAACAGCATTTCTACTCATGTCTCATTAAATATGATTTTGGTATCTCAGTGAGACGAGCTGATGTGGTGTTTCGTCAAAGTAGAGAAGAAAATCAGCCAAAAACCACGTTATCCACCTTATTTATAGAGTTCCTGATAGTTTTTTATTTACAATTTTTTCATTAAGCGTCCAGAAAGAAATTATGACCGAAGCTGTATTTAAAAACCCGAATGTGACCCTGTCTCAGTGAGAGGGGCTGATTTCAGGCAGGCTGTCGCAGCGGGGAATAGAATCCACCAAAAACCACTTTATCTATCTAATTAATGAAGATTCAGAAAGTTTTTATGCTTTGCATTTAGTCGATAGCTGCAGGAGGACTCATTTTATGCATTAAATAGCTTTATTTTTTTTACTCTGTGAGCAAGTTGGGCTTATCTGCTGTTACGGTTCAGGCATGACCTTTAATGAAAAGTGACAATGAATTAATTGTGTAATTCAATGTGGCATTTAATTCCGTGATTATATCTGAAATGAAGTCATATACTAATGGATAAAATAAGCTCTTTCTGTCATGATATGTTCGTGTTGTGTCTTTAATTCTACTTTCCAGTTTTATTTTTGTAGTTTTTCTTGTTTAGCTCCCTTGTGTCCCGTTTCCTGCTTTGCTTTCCTGTTCATCAGATTCACCTGGACTAATGAGTTAAGTCATTCCACCTTTCCTTGTTCTGTTAGTGTGTATATATTCTACTGGATTTCTATTCATTGTAAGTATTTTGTTGGCTCCATATGTTTGCTTTCTGTGCTTATATGTTAGTTTTTCCTGACTCTGCCTAAGTTTAGCCTTCTGGATTTCCATTAAGTTTAATAAACATCTCAATTCTGTATTCCTGCCTCCCGTCCTGTAACTGGGTCCACAACTCCACCACGAATCGTGACACTTTCTGCAGACTAAAACATGAACAAGCACTGAATAATGTTTATGGTGTTATCATAAAATCAAAATGTAATCAAAGACAAAAACAACATATTATTTGTAAAGTTTGGTTGCATTTACTCACCTGCCTGCTATTTTTTCTAAGTTTATGTGGTTTTATCTACAAATGAAAACATCAAAATATTTATAAACTTGCTGCTTATTTATGTTTAATTTTTTAAATCTACATGATACCAACTTCCTTCAAGCTATTTTTATTCCTAGTTCTTTTAAAGATGGCTTCCTCTGTAGTTTAACGGATGAAGCTTGTAGTTTCCTACAGTTTCCTTTAGGAACATTTGGTATCTCTCTGGAGACTTTGAAGACACATTATGGAACTTTCTGAACCTAAAACACTTGTTTAATGACACAGTGACATCTATCATATGCATTTCTAGGGCTGCTGCTACCCAGCAGCATCCCGAGGCTGAGTAACAGACACTATACAAGTTTTACATCTGGGACATGGTGTGATGTTGCAGAAGCATTTCGCTTAACGGTATAATAAGGAACTGGCTGTTTTAAACATGCAACATCACTGATTCAGCGAAGAAATGCAAGAAGATTAAAGATAAAAAGAGACAAACAAGTCATTATAAGAGGGTCTTCTGCTGTCTGGAGAGAGCTAACAGGTCAGGGAGGATGCAGGATGGATGCTGAATTAGCCGTCGATGGGGGGAGAGTGACGGGAAAATGGCTAAAGTTCTGTTGTGTGTCTTTAATCAAAGGGAATTAAATTTCCCTTTGGAGCTTAATAAAGTATTTTTCACTTTATTCATTCATTCATTTAATTAAGTAAATGAGTAAAACTACTGTTTACATAAGTGACTGAATACATGGAGAATACATTTATTCATTCAAATTTACACGTGCACGTAAAAACAGCCTGTTAATTTTTTCTCATTTACAAATAGTCGTGATGGTCTGCTATCGTGCGGTTGAGGGTTTTTTAAGTGACTCACCCACTGACTTTAGTGGAATATTGATTTGGCTCATACCTTGAAGCGGAACCACTCGGGCTACAGATCCAATTTTGCTCAGGGCACTGCTACATCACAGACCCTGCCCAAGGGAATGTCAGTTCAAGACATTTGACTCCTCAGACTTAAAGGAGATTACCAGGAGTACGTAATCTTCTGTCTGAGCAGTCCGGTTGGTATCACAGAGAAGCAATACAGCTGTTCTTATCTTTACAGATACTGAATGAACTTGGAAGTAGAACTAATTCAGAGATACTGACTTTGGCTGAGTCCACTAGTATTATTTTATATGTACTCTTAAATATATAAAGAGATAAGATGGTAAAATCTCAACAAATAAGAGAGGTAGAGCAGTTAGTAAGGTGTTGTGATAAGAAGACAGAGCCAAAGGGTGCAGCTCCGTATGTCTGTTTGCTTCTGAAAAGTAAATTTAAACAGTGTTATCCTTGAAAATATCTTTCCAATTTATTTCTATCGCAGTACTCTGCTACATCTGTTTTGACATAAGATATTTGCGTCGCTGATATCTGCAGTCTGCAAATACACTGATATGAGTTTCCCTACCTTTTAGAAAGTTTGCCTTTTTATAAAAACTTGCATTTTAGATTTTATTACATCCAAGATGCCAAGATTACTGCAAAAAAAACATCACAATGTTTCAGCAAAGTAAAGAAAAACCACAAGGACACATTATTATACTTTTCCCAGAATGAAGATAAATAACATGGTTTCTTTTGTTCATGTTTTTGCACAAAACTGTTTCAGATTTATTCCATTTAGACAAGTTTTCTATTCTCTTTTCCTCTGATTTAATACTGGCACAAACAAGGACACCTCCAAGGTCAAGTTTTTTTCAAAACATTATCAGAGACAAAAACATAATTATCCCCAAAATCCACAAATATCCATGAACTTGAAAGATTTCCAATTAATTTAGTTTAATGATCATATAAATGAGTATGTCTGAGGCTATTTTTCATATACCTGTCATCAAGGAAACAAAGAGAAACAGAGTAATCATCCTACAAAATAGCAATTATTCACCCAGCAAGGTACACAAATGGTTTCAGCTCACTTCCTTTCCATGCATTTTATTCTCCTATTTTATCCCGATTTGGTCCTATTAGTCTGAGTAACTGATGTGAAATACTGTCTGGACTCCATCCATATGTAACTTAAGGAAATTATGAGACAGCTGTCACTAGTCTGTACCTAAACTCTTACAGTTTCCTTACGTCAGTTTTGACATTCTCATTATTAGTTCAAGTACCACAACAACTGTTTTAATTGGCTCCACATTCTCTGCAGCAAAACTGCAGCTACTCTTCCTGTCCAGTCATTTGTGCACATCAGAGCATTTCTCATTGTAATGATCAGATTGCAAACGCTACTTATTGTCAGACAGTTCTCTCATGACTTTATCAGTTGCTTTGCTCATACCAGTCAACATAAAATTTACAACTGCAGAATAGTCGATCCTCATAAAGCTGCTTATTTCAGACAGAAGAGTTTAACACTCTCCAGGTACTCCGGCTTCCTCCTACCATCCAAAAACATGCATGTTAGGTTAATTGGTTCATTTTAAATCGTCCATCAGAGTGAGTGAAAGTGTGAATGCTTGTTTGTCTCTGTGTAGCCCTGCGATGGACTGGCCCAACTGTCCAGGGTCCCCGCCTCTCGCCCGATCGGCTCAAACAAACCCACAACCCTTGATCGGATGACATGGTTTAGATAATGAGTTTATCAGATCATTACAGTCTTTCAAGCAGACTTTAAACAATTTATTTTATTTTTTTCTGGAATTTCTCCTAAATATTTCATCTGTTCTCAGCTGACCTTCAGCAGTGATTAGGAGTGTGTGTTTCTGCACAGTACTGTGAACAAACGACTGGGAAGAGTGTGTGAGGTGAAACTGAAATAAACCTGTTCTGTATTCAGGTACCCTTCTAACAACAACATGTAACTTTGCTGTAGTTTTCAAATGGCTGCACATCTTGTGTGCCGTGCTGTCTCGGGCATTTGCAGGTAGCGTCTCCGACATCGGACTTTTTTGCTTTGAACAGCAGTTCTGCACGATGAAAACATGACGAAGCCGTTGTTCATACTGGTGCTGATGGGACTTTTCATTTTGGTGGTTTTGATGGTTTCATTGACATAAATACTTGTTTTGAGGAAGGGACTATCTACTTTTAGCAGGTAACACAGGTTGCAGACTAACCATTTGGTCAGGAGGCTGCAGTGGCTCCGGAGCTGCCTCTGGCTCTTTGGACTTTCCACAGTGGCTGAAATAATAACGAACCAAAAAATGTTTTTAAATATGAATATAATAACAAATGTTAGTTTTTAGCTGTTTGTTTTGTTTTGGTGGAATAATTGCATTGAATTTCCTCAACATAATGCTTTCTGTGTCATTAGGTCTATATACCACTGTTTCCTTTTCATGTTGCTGCATTGTCATGTTACGTCTTATTGCCCTACAGCGGTGTCGTCAGTTGTTTATGTCTTTATTGATATACAGTTAAAGAGGTTAGAGTGCAAAACAGATGGTGGGTGGATGTGGGGTCAGTGCATGCATGGTTAAGATTTGTTTTTAATGTAAAGCATTCTGTGCTACTTCTTGTATGAAAAGTGCTTTATGAATAAAATGTGACGTTTCTGTCATGTGTCCTTATTTCCTCCATGTTGATCTTTAGTTTGTGTAAATAAAACTGTAATTCCTGCCTCAGTCTGCATGTGAGTTCACATCCTCCATGTGACAAGAGGTACAAGCCCTCTTCGTTGGACAGAAGTATTCAGAGGTAATAACTCCGAGGTTAAACCTGGGAATAAATGAGTGAATTTAACGAAGAAGAAAAAAATGAAATCAATGAAAGAGGAAAAAAAATGACACGGAGGAGTAACGTCGACCTGCCTGGAGCAGCGTTCTGGTTTAGCAGCTCATGGAGGATCTGAAATTTTCCAGGAAAACATTCTGGTTTTAGACACTGAAAGGATCATATGTCTAAAACTACAGTTTGTTTAGGGTTTTATGTTCTTTACTGATTATTATCATTCATAACAAATAAGGAGCATTTATGACATTTTCTTGCCATTTAATATCAGAAAAGTTCTTTTTAAAGGATCCAACAAAAGTAGACTGTAGGCTCTGTAAGCCACCTCTTATTGCTTTGTGTGTTATCTTTCAGGGGAGGCGGTTCTGCTGTGGAGGCTAAAACAGGCATGAAAATCCTCTGGTTCATCATTTAAGATCCAACACATCTGAAAAAACACCCACAACTTCCAGCAACTTTCATCTCTGACAACTGGAAAGAGCTGGAAAATCTGTAACTTTTCAACAGCAACTAAAACAACAAAATAGAAAATCCAAGGAAACATTACACTGATTTTAATCAACAAAACACACCTTCCCTTCTGCACGTGCCAGCAGGTCTTTAAAGCGGAAGTCGCTTTAATTAGACATTTGGCCTGATGGAAACAACGTGTAACCAACAGAAAGGGATAGTTTTAGAGGCAAAAACTGCCTGCAGAGCTCAGAAAGAGGCTAAAACTATGTCTCCATCCCTGATGTCATGTCTTGCATCACATTTCACCAGTTGCACCTTGTGAACAAATAGCCTGCGATGGAGAAACAGCAACTCGGTTGTCCATGCCGGATCTGTTTGGCCGCAGTTCTACGAGACAATCAAGGCATTTTGACACGTTACAGAATTACAGAGTTACAGAATAATGTGGAAATGAAGTTGTTTTAGTGTGTAGCGTGTACAACTACAGTTAACCACGAAGCATGTCGGAAACATGACCATAAACTGCCATAAAGGTCTCACAAAATGATTTGAAGGAAAATTCTCAAGTCAAAGAAACCATTTTATCCATAACTCATCATCTCTTACATGTTGAGAAGCCCTGGAACAGTATTTTTATGTATTTTACTGCAGTACTACTACATTATCTTACAGTTATGATAAAAAAAAGACACATTCCCACAATAATTAATGATGATCCCAGTTGAACTATAAAACCCTCATGGAACACCCCGAGTGCCTCAATCTCTGAACCTCACATCTGTTTATGATCGCAGCAGTCTGTTGTGACTTTAACAGGACAGGAATTATTTCTTTCTTTCTCCCCTCCCTGAGCCGTCATCTTATCGTGGTGGAGGGGTTTGTGCGTCCCGAAGATCCTAGCAGCTATGTTGTCGGGGGCTTTATGCCCCTGGTAGGGTCACCCATGGCAAACAGGTGTCTAGGGGAGGGACCAGACCAAGCACGGCTCATCGACCTCTACGATGACGACCAACCTGGGCATGAATGTTCCCTTGCCAGGACGCGGGTGACCGGGACCCCCCTCTGGAGCCAGGCCTGGAGGTGGGGTACGAGAGCGAGCGTCTGGTGGCCGGGCCTTCGCCCATGGGGCCCGGTCGGGCTCAGCCCGAAAGGGTTACATGGGCCCCACCTCCCGTGGGCTCACCATCTGCGGGAGGAGCCATAGGGGTGAGCTGGGCGGCAGCAAGGGGCGGGGACCCTGGCGGTCTGATCCCCGGCTGCAGAAGCTGGCTCTAGGGACGTGGAATGTCACCTCTCTGGTGGGGAAGCAGCCTGAGCTTGTGCGCGAGGTTGAGCGGTTCTGGCTAGATATAGTTGGACTCACCTCGACGCATGGCTTGGGCTCTGGAACCAGTACCCTCGAAAGGGGCTGGACTTTCTTCCACTCTGGAGTTGCTCATGGTGGGAGGCGCCGAGCAGGTGTGGGCATTTTCATCAGCCCCCAGCTTGGTGCCTGCACGTTGGGGTTTACCCCGGTGGATGAAAGGGTAGTTTCCCTCCGCCTCCGGGTGGGGGGACGGGTCCTGACTGTTGTCTGTGCTTATGCACCGAACAGCAGTTCAGAGTACCCACCCTTTCTGGAGTCCTTGGAGGGAGTGCTGGAGGGTGCTCCTTCTGGGCACTCCATTGTTCTGCTGGGGGACTTCAATGCTCCCGTGGGCAATGACAGTGAGACCTGGAGGGGAGTGATTGGGAGGCATGGTCCCCCTCCTCTGAACCCAAATGGTGTTTTGTTATTGGACTTCTGTGCTTGTCATGGATTGTCCATAACGAACACCATGTTCCAACATAAGAGTGTCCATATGTACACCTGGCATCAGGATTCCCTGGGCCGCAGTTCGATGATCGATTTTGTAGTCGTATCGTCGGACCTGCGGCCACATGCCTTGGACACTCGGGTGAAGAGGGGGGCGGAGCTGTCAACTGATCACCACCTGGTGGTGAGTTGGCTCAGGTGGTGGGGGAGGAGGCCGGTCAGATCTGGCAGGCCCAAACGTGTTGTGAGGGTCTGCTGGGAACGCCTGGCTGAGTCCCCCATCAGAGCGAGCTTCAACTCCCACCTTCAGCAGAGCTTCAACCATGTCCCGAGTGAGGCGGGGGACATTGAGTCCGAATGGGCTGTGTTCCGTGCCTCTATTGCTGAGGCGGCCGGCCGGAGCTGTGGCTGTAAGGTCATTGGTGCCTGTCGTGGCGGTAATCCCAGGACTCGTTGGTGGACACCAACAGTGAGGGATGCCGTCAAGCTGAAGAAGGAGTCCTATCGGGCCTTCTTGGCCTGTGGGACTCTGGAGGCAGCTGATGGGTACCGGCGGGCTAAGCGGCATGCGGCTTCGGCTGTTGCCGAGGCAAAAACTCGGGCATGGGAGGAGTTCGGCGAGGCCATGGAGAAAGACTTCCGGACGGCTTCGAGGAGATTCTGGTCCACCATCCGGCGGCTCAGGAGGGGGAAGCAGTGCTCCATCAATACTGTGTACAGTGGAGATGGGGAGCTGCTGACCTCAACTCGGGATGTAGTGGGTCGGTGGAAGGAATACTTCGAAGACCTCCTCAATCCTACCAACACGTCTTCCGATGAGGAAGCAGAGCTGGCGGACTCAGGGGTGGACTCTCCTATCTCTGGGGCTGAAGTCGCTGAGGTGGTCAAAAAGCTCCTTGGCGGCAAGGCCCCGGGGGTGGATGAGATCCGCCCGGAGTTCCTTAAGGCTCTGGATGCTGTGGGGCTGTCCTGGCTGACACGCCTCTGCAGCATTGCGTGGACATCAGGGGCAGTACCGCTGGATTGGCAGACTGGGGTGGTGGTTCCCCTTTTTAAGAAGGGGGACCGGAGGGTGTGTTCCAATTACAGGGGAATCACACTCCTCAGCCTCCCTGGTAAGGTCTATTCAGGGGTCCTGGAGAGGAGGGTCCGCCGGATAGTTGAATCCCGGATTGAGGAGGAGCAGTGTGGTTTTCGTCCTGGTCGCGGAACAGTGGACCAGCTCTATACCCTCTTTGGGGTCCTGGAGGGGGCATGGGAGTTTGCCCAACCAGTCTACATGTGTTTTGTGGACCTGGAGAAGGCATTCGACCGTGTCCCCCGGGGGCTCCTGTGGGAGGTACTCCGGGAGTGTGGGGTACCGGACCCCCTTGTAAGGGCTGTCCGGTCCCTGTACGACAGGTGTCAGAGCTTGGTCCGCATTGCCGGTAGTAAGTCGGATTCGTTTCCGGTGAGGGTTGGACTCCGCCAAGGCTGCCCTTTATCACCGATTCTGTTCATAACTTATATGGACAGAATTTCTAGGCGCAGCCGAGGTGTTGAGGGGATCCGACTTGGTGGCCTCAGGATTGGGTCCCTGCTTTTTGCGGATGACATGGTCCTGTTGGCTTCATCTGGTCGTGATCTCCAGCTCTCGCTTGAGCGATTCGCGGCCGAGTGTGAAGCGGCTGGGATGAGAATCAGCACCTCCAAATCTGAGACCATGGTCCTAAGCCGGAATAGGGTGGATTGCCCTCTCCGGGTCGGGGGTCAGGTCCTGCCTCAAGTGGAGGAGTTTAAATATCTCGGGGTCTTGTTCACGAGTGAGGGAAAGATGGAGCGCGAGATCGACAGACGGATCGGTGCGGCGTCTGCAGTTATGCGGGCTCTGCGCCGGTCTGTCGTGGTGAAGATTTACCAGTCGATCTACGTTCCTACCCTCACCTATGGTCATGAGCTGTGGGTCGTGACCGAAAGAAGGAGATCTCGTATACAGGCGGCTGAAATGGGTTTCCTCCGCAGGGTGGCCGGGCTCACCCTTAGAGATAGGGTGAGGAGCTCGGTCATCCGGGAGGGGCTCAGAGTAGAGCCGCTGTTCCTCCGCATCGAGAGGAACCAGTTGAGGTGGCTCGGGCATCTGGTCAGGATGCCTCCAGGACGCCTCCCTGGTGAGGTGTTCCAGGCACGTCCCTCTGGGAGTAGACCCCGGGGAAGACCCAGGACACGCTGGAGGGATTATATCTCTCGGCTGGCCTGGGAACGCCTCGGGATCCCCCCGCAGAGTTGGCAAATGTGGCTGGGGAGAGGGAAGTCTGGGCTTCCCTGCTTAGGCTGCTGCCCCCGCGACCCGACCCCGGATAAGCGGCAGAAGATGGATGGATGGATGGATGGATGGAGGAATTATTTCTGTCCTTCTCGAGGTTTTTGTTGGGTTTGATATTAACTCTTTAATGCTTAAATCATTAAAAACAAAACGTGCCACATTTCTACAAATTCAATATTTCTCTTCATGCATGTACAGGGGTGCTTTTTTCTGATATTATTTGTCCTTTTCAATAGCTTTTTCAATAGCTTTTTCAATAGCGGTTTCACCGAGCTTTTCCATCATAACAGGAGTGTTTCAGAGCAGAATGTCTCTGTTGCAGTTGGGTTACACTCAATCACAAAAGGATTGCATTATCACGCAGTTGTTGGTGTATTTGCAGGCCTCAAATACTGTACATAAAGGCAAAAATAAACCAGCAAAGACGTTATTTGGCCAATCCATCCAGGTGTCATGTGTTTACTCTTTACTTCTTTATGGTACAAAACACCGCAAGATAAATATCTTATCAAAAGCCTCTCTCACCTGATGGCTTGGTTCTGCCGGTAATGATGAGATGTTGACGTTTCACAGTAAAAAATGATCCAGAGTAGTAGTCTGGACATGTAGTCTTACTTGTAAAATCGACCAGATCCACTTCGCTTTTTTATCAACATTCCTGCCTGAATAATCCGCTCTGCTCCAGATTTATCTGGGATGCTTCAGAAAGGCACTGTAGCACATCTGGTGGAGCAGGTCAGATGGACTAGAGTTGCTGGATCAGCTGCAAAGCTGTAGCACATCTGCATTCAGTGGAACTGAGAAGGAAGTGTCCAAACTTCCGACTGGTAGTGTTTTTATTTTTTTTATTTATTTATTCTAGTAAGTGGTAGTCTGTTAGATGACTCTAATATCCAATAGAGTTGCTAATTTGCTGATATCCATCCATCCATTTTCTTAATGATTTGTTCCAGCTCAGGGTCGCAGGAAGCTGGAGCCCATCCCAGCAATCATCAGGTGAGAGGCAGGGTCATACTTATTCAGAAAGGCACCAATGAAGAACATTTTACTACATCAGAGTTGGACTCAACTCAATCTGTTGGTTTCCTTAAATAGGCTATTATGAATTGGCTTTCATGATGTTTTCTTCTCTGTCTGTAAATGGTCTTGAGATGGCATTGCCGTGATTTGACGCTATATAGATAAAGTTGAATTGAATTGAATTGAATTGAATTCACATACCAGAAAAAAGGCCTTTAAATAGATGTCCACTGGAATAGAGACGTTGCATCAAAGAGTTAAAGAACTAAGACCAATTGCTTGAACAATGAAAAACAACAATCTCTAGCTAAAAGAACATTATTGGCAGTTTCCAAATTAGCCTGACTCTGAGCCCTCCAACAGAACCTGTTAGCAGTGTCTAACTGGGATAATGAATCCCCTTCGTTTGTGAAAAAACGACAAAAAATTCAAATTGGTGTGTTGAGTAAAGATGGTCCAGAGAGTCATCAGACTGAAGTCAACATGATGAGACAAGGTGCCACTGCAAGAATTAATGAGGAGCTGGCAACTCTAATGGGCAGCAGAGGCTGACCTTACAAACACAGCTGACACTGCAGCTGCAGAACAGATTGTTTGAGCATCGTCATCTCGATGTGGATGCACAACAGTCATATCGTAAGTCCTGAAATGTAGGGGGCAAATGAACTCAACATGCTCATCAACTGAAGGCTACCTGGCACACGTTCGAGTAAAACACAATGCACATGTGCATATGATGGAAGGAAACGTACTCAGGAGGTAACGCGATAAAAGCAAGCGATGAAAAAGAACAATAAGAACACAGATAAAAACATACTTTCACAGAAAAAGGTGATATTAGTGCAGATTGATCTGTATTTTGTCATATTGCAGTATAAATCACAGTTAAAAGATCATTCCTTTGTTTCACAGCATGTCTTGGAGGGGCACGGTCCTGCAAGTGAGTTTCCCTGCTGCGACACACCTGACACACATCAGACTGATGCCAAGCTCTGCACAAGTCTGACTGGGAATCCCAGAAGACATGCAGGACAGACTGGAGTTGCACCACGGTGCTAGATGTGCATCTCCTGAACCTGCTGGACTTCAACATGAGAGTCTACCTGGGCCCATATAGAGGAAAGAATTTACCTGAATGAATGGGAACAGGAGGCCTACGGCGAAGTTGGACAGCCAGTTTACGGTACCAGCGATCATGAAAGCAGCAGGTCGGTAGGACTGTTCAAACAGTTCCCCAGTCAGGACAAATGGGATGCCACCTGATAAGACAGGAAACAACAGTTTCACCATTAATCACAATTAAAAATGGACTGAAACAAATGGCTTCAGTTTGAGAAGCTTTGTTTTTACAGAGCACACACAAAGCAAAGACTTGTTTTCTCTTAAAGTCAAATAATATTCTCTTTGCTTTTGTTGGCTTGCCCTCTCATTACCAAGTTTAATTACTTCTTAGCCTTCAGTGTCGGAACAAGTCCGATACTGAAGCGCCGTGTCCTCCTGTTTGCTTCCTGCAAAGCATTTTATACAAGAAACTCATGATACCCGGAGTTTGTTTCATCATTTTGTGCTGACTTTGAAGATACAATCAGCAACTCATTTAACAGAATTTAAGTCTTGTTTGTATCCATGTGAATTTGAGTTGTGAAAAGAAACATTTTAAACCAGACTGGCCTACAGGAGGACTGGCACAATTCCCAGTGGTCTGGGACCTAGGTGACTGTTTGTAAAAAAAAAATTGAAACAAACAAGAAATACTACATTAGTGTGTCAGAATCGCCTCCCTGGAACTGTCACAAGTCCACAGACAAAATAATCTCTTCTTATTGGTTTTTCACAAATAACAATTGCTCACATTAGAACAAAGCCATGGCAGCTTTATCTATAAGCCGCTTCACAACAGTAGCTACAGAACAAAGTCCATAAAGTTACTAAAACATGAAAAGACTAAATCAGACTGTCAGAAATACAACAAGCAGCTCTCATTCTGAGTGAAACCGATATAAAGGTAGGGTTTTAGAAAGGAATCAAGGTTGGACAGTGAAGAGGTGGATTAAACCTCCAGGAGCAGCTAATCAACTGACCTGAGGCTCCGGGGGGTACATCTGTAGCAGGAAGGCTGAGTGTGGCAAGGTCATTTAAAGACTTAAAAACAAATAAATGGATTTTAAAAGAAACCGTAAAAAGCTGAGGCAGCCAGTGCAGTGAGGCTAAAGCAGGAGAAGTTTGCCATCTCCTCCTTATACCAGTCATCAGACGCGCCGCAGTATTTTTCACCAGATGTGCCGTAGACGGTGTGTTTTAATGTCTCACTGTTACAAAGTGCTTAACTTTTACCAGTAACACCAGCTGGAAACGGCGGCTTTGACCACTGCACTGACCTGCCTGTAATAACAGTGATAGTCTCCATTTCTGTGATGATCAGCACGAGGCAGAGGAACGTGATGGTGCAAAGCGACTTGGAGAAAATGAGGAGAGGGGTGGAAGGCAGTCGTTGTTGAAAATGTTGAAAACTTTGGATATTTTTAAACCAGCAGCAGCGGCATCACGTGAGTTCACCGTTTTATTAATAAGTGATAAAAGAAAGACAGCTGGTGGGTTTTATATGAACATTCTGATGATCAGTAGCTGAAATTCTTCATGACTCTTTTTATTGAGCTATAAAAACGTTCAAGCTGTTGCTAACAAAACTTCATTTTACTGTAAATGTTGCAGTGGTTCGTTCCTGTACGGTTTTATCTCCCATCAGCACAAACGTGCCAACCATAGAGTACGTCCTGGTAGAACAAGAGCTGCTTGGCTTCTGTCATGCACGACTGGCTTTACTTGTCCATGACTGTTCTGGTCAAACTAAAAAATAGCAGCAAAACTGGTCCAACGAAGAACATTTTACTACTCCAGTTTAAATTCTGGTGAAGTACTGTTTTGACCTGGGGGTGGGGCACGAGGGCGAGGGTCTGGTGGCCGGGCCTTTGCCCATGGGACCCGGCTGGGTTCAGCATGAAAGGGTTACAGTCATAAGGAAACACCAGGGCCATCTGAGACCTGGGTGATAAATTTATTAAGTGGAACACCAAGACCAAGTGATCCCCAGCAGGATATTACATATGACTTGATTTGAGAGGTTTTTTAAACTATTATCTATTCTAGATAGAACAGGGAACATTTAGTTTCAGAACTTTTCACTGGTGATTTAGACTTCATAGTTTTATCATTAATTGTTACTGTCATTACTGCATAGATCTGTTATTGTTTTAAACCCCATCAGGCCAAATCATACTTCATCAATATAGTTTCTGATACCTTTTGCATCTGTTTATGGTAGAAAGTTTAGTTACAACAGGGTTCTGATACTTGTGTCTGAGCCTTAATGGACTAAAATAATTTTCACTTTTCGCACAGAATGGTAAAAATACTTTTTCTTTTTTTCAAATTTTGCTACAAAAACTAAATAAAGACTGAAGATTAAAAAAAAAAAAAAAAAAAAAAAACTTTTTTCCCCCCAGATTTTTTTTGGTTTGGCTGTGAAGGTTCAGTACTGCAGGTTACATAAACTTAGACATTATAACAACATCAAATGCATTTTCATTTATGTATTTTTATTGCTATTATTACAGTACAAAATATAAATATATTGTTACAGTTGCAATTATTATTAATGAATTGATTAATTATAAACATGCATTGTTGTTTGGGGAGTTATTCTAATGTATGTTGTATTATTTTATACATATTTAAATTTAAATATAAATAAACAAAGATTAAATAATAATCTATTATATATATATATATATATATATATATATATATATATATATATATATATATATATATATATATATATATATATATATATATATATATATATTATAATTGCCTTCAAACTTTAAGTCAAACCAGAATCAGATGGTCATCATGTCTGCATGCATGGTGCATGTTGGGAACATACGGTGTGTGAGGAAACAACGTCTTCATAAAGCGTATTCATTACACTTTATTAATCTGTTGCTACAAGTGACTGTATCCGACGACTGTCGGAGCTAAATATGGACGGTATTTTAATGTGTCGTTGATGAAGTGAAACTAAAGACAATTCTGTATGATAAGAAATTGTTTTTTTTGGATTGTTGAGTTCATGGAGAATAGTTTAATCTAATTTGCACTGGATGTTGATGAATAATGGATCAAATGTAGATGCTGAGTGTTGCAGCATTAGAGAGCAATATGAATCTAATCCATTATTATCACTCCTTACTGCTGCGTTGGAAAGCTCTGAACTTAGTGACCGGAGACATGTTACACAAAGCCATCTGGGGAGTCCTCCTATGGAAGCTTCTGGAAAGGTGCAGCTTCAATCAATTAGATCAATGATGCACCAGAAGCCTAACCTTTTCATGAGTAGTAAACTGTTGCTGAGATTTATTGATTTCTTCCAGGTCAGCACAGATTTGCTTTACTTTTGTGTCGTTTCTACAAACGGGTGACTCAGAGTTAGGAAAGATGAGTTCCAGCTGCTTTTCACTGCAGGTACAATGCTGCTCATGCAAAAGCAAACCACTGACCCTCCACCAGTTCCAGAATCCATCTATGATGTCTCCAGTCTGTAAGTTATTTAAATGTTTGACTGAAATGCTGTCATTCTGTTCGTCTGTCGTTTTTCTGTTCTTATTTCTCACACGAAGCAGACCTGAGCTGTGCCAGCGACCTGGTCTTTCTTTCTTTCCTGATCCAAACAAAATGTTAAAAAGGTTTTGCTTTCAGGGAAAGATGCAAATTTCAAAGTTAGATCCAACTTTTTGCAGCGATTATAGCTTTAAGTCTCTCCGGGCATTTCTCAAAGTTTTGTACATTTAGCTGCTGGGAATTTTGCCAGTTTCTTCAAAGCAAAACTGCTCCAGCTCCTTCCAGTTGGATGAGTTCCACTGGTGTACAGCAATGTTTAAGTCACGTCTCAGATGAATCCACGTCTGGTCTTTAACTCCTTTCTAAGGCATCTAAGTGTTTCCCCTTCAGGACACCCCAGTGTTGTTTCAGCAGTTATTCCATCTGGGCCTTCTTTATTTCAGTGCCATGTTTTGTTTTGTGATGATGAACTTTAATGATGCTTTGTGGGATTTTCAAGGTTTTATGCGTTTATATATTTATTTAGTTTACAACCCATTCCTGATTTTTGCTTTTCCACAACTTTGTCCCTGACCAGTTTGCAGAAGTCCATGGTCTTCATGGTGTTGCTTCCTTGGCTGTTCCTCGTGATAAGTTGTGTTGCAGACTCAGGCGATTATCTAGATGTTTAGACTGCACACAGGTGGGCTTTATTTCATTAAGTATGTGACTTCTGCAGAAAAGAGCAATTTAGGCACTTCATAAAATAGAAGGTTAATACCCCTTTTTTTTCACATTTCACCTCACCATGTGGATTATATTAGTCAATTGTTTAAATGCCCATCCTGCCGTGATGCGTGACTTAATGTATTTTAAAGTAAGCATTCAAACATGAATGCTTTTACAAGATAAACTGTGGATGCAAGACTCAAACAAAAGCAAATTATTACATTTTGCAAGTTATCTCTTATGAAAATTACATGTTATCTGCGTATTTTTCAATAAGCCACAGCCAGAAAGAAGATTGGTGCAGGTGTGTAAATCGTTTTCAGAGCACAGAAAACCAAAGCCTACAATCAAAATATATCTGTAACCAGTTCCAGAAAGAAGCGCACTCTCTCGCCACACATGTGCATGTTTTTACAAAATGGGGTTTATATAAATTCCCTCCTCTTGGATTTAATTACTTGTGACAATAGACCGATCCATTACTTGAACAAGATGCTGTTAAACAAATATGACCAGCTCAACAAAGCTGATTGTGTGTGTTTGAGTTATGCATGCAGAGCTGATCAGGCTGCTCACAGCAATTATCTGCATATCAAAGACTAATCATCTGCCTTTGAGCCCTGCAATTAGAAACTGGAGTTGATATGGGCAGGAAACACATTATCCATTTATCCATATATCTATAAATACAGGCATGTTGTAGAAATAAAGCCGGAGAAAAATAAAGTAAAATTTCATTTGAATATCGTTCAGTAGATTCAAGCTGTTGTTTTAGTTTTGGGAATTTGCCAAAACAAGAAATGGCTTAAAATCTTTCTGCAATTCAAGGGTTACATAAAAAGATTAAGAGGCCACAAAGCAGCAGAAAAAGTCAACATATTCCTGTAATTTAGTCATAAAAATAAATCAAAATCTTAATCAAACTTCAAAGGCCATGCAGTTTCCATCCCCACAGTCATGCTCTGGTGGCATGGTACAAAGCAAATAAACTGCGTGCTACTGGCTGCAAAACTGTCCGAGTGGAAGCATAAATCTGCTTCACACATCATGCAGAGGACTGTGTGCGTGCGTGCGTGCGTGTGTGTGTGTGTACACGCGTACTTTAGTTTCTGACTGTTGGAGGAGGTTTAGATCTGTTCCACGATAATCCACTCAGTATAAGTGTTTTCCGTGGAGTGCTGCTCCCAATATGAGCAGCTTATACGTGTGCTCAAAAAGCTTCAGTCTGCAACTTAAACGTTTTAATCAGGATCTATAATGTTGTAAAGTTATTTTCAAACTGGGCTGGAGTTGGTTGCGGGGGCTAATTGAGTGCCCTTATTGCCACAGCATGTTGTGGTCTCAGAAGGGCGAGCTGTGCCAAGGGACTGCTCAGTAATTGGTCTATTTATGTTATTTGGCCAGCATATGTTTGTGCAGCGTCTCAGAGAAGATGTGATGCATTGAATCATGCAGGATGAAAGTATGCAGGTTTCCCTCCCAGGCAAACAACATCACTGCCTCACTGATTAGTGTACATCCAAGCACAGGCAATTATTAATTTTAAAAGTAACCTAGTTTGAAATCATTCCCCGTTATACCCGTCTCACAGCGCATCCTCTCTGTTGTGATTTTGTCTAAATATAATACCAATTATTCTGCAATCTGCCTTTTGACTGATGAATTCCTGTACGACCTATTTCCACTTAAGATTGATTTTTACAAGCACATGGGTACATTAAATTTTTTTTTTCCTACCTGGGGGAATAACATGCATCCAGTAAAACTGAATAACCAGCAATTCATTAGAAAACCAGAACAGTCGGATTTTAAGGCACTGCTGAAATACAATGTTTTGCTGCTTAAAAGTTCATTCATATCCTGCTTTTTGAAAGCCTGAGGAAATTATTTAGCAAAACTTAGAAAAGTGAGAATAATAAGCAACACAAGGCGATGCTTTACTACCAGCAGTTGGATCTCATTTCCTGGTAAAAACTTCTGACTTTCATTTGGCTCTCAGATCAGATGTGACCAGCAAGCAGAACAGTAAAGAAATGACATTTAGATGTTTAGTATGGACATGTGGACATCTACACTGAAATTAAGTGAGAAGGAAATGATTTGGGGCAGAAAGATTCAATTACAAAATAAATTTCTAACCACATACATAACAGCAGTAAGCTGATCAGACAGATGCTATAAATTTGCTTCCTTGTGTTACAAGCACTTCTGCACTGCCTTCTGTTTCAGCTTGACCTCCTAAGACATCCCATTTTCTGTGTGTTGGTCACACTCCAACAGTGCCAGAGCCTTGATCTGCTGTCCTTAGGCAGAAACCTGCAGATGACTGGCCAGCAACGAGAGGGAGAGCGAGCAACCAGAAGCCAGCGCTTTATATTTCACTCGCACTTGCTTCTGACACGGGTTTTTAGCAGCTCATTTGTGTAGTTTACCATGCTGCCAGAATTCTAGGTCATGTTTGTAAATACCCTGGAAAATAACTACACCGATCAAGTGGGAGGATTTTACAGTAGCATTACTTTTGCCCCAGGACTGAGTCATGTGGTGAACTCCAGATGTGTGCTTCTGAAATTATCTAACAGGACTATAAATACACTCTAATTACATAATAGAATAATCATGACACACCAGTAGAATAGCAGCAGCCCCCCCCCCCTTAAACCCATGAAACCAACATGCCACAAAAATACCATCATTTTTAGAGTACCAGCTATTTGCAAGCTTAAAGAGAGAAATAGCACACTGTATGTGCATGCTGATGTACAGTGGATGTGTGATGTTTACCGCCATCTTTCTACTGCAGAAATATTGCAATACAACAGGAACCAATCACATGACTGGCTTAAAAGTACTGTTTTTACAATTTCACTTAATCCTAAATGAATAAACATATGAAGTGCACTCATCAGAATCAGGATGCCTGCGCATGACTTCTGGGAACCTTGCTTAGACATTTAAAATAATTACACCTTTACATGTAAAATATGTCATGGTAGAGAGGCTTAATTGTGGCGTGCCGCTCATGTAATCAGTGCAACTGATGATGAGCAGCCAGTGTTGCAATAAGCTGTCTGACAGCGCACATCTGGTTCGGGGTGAGTGCACGTACTCACCATTAACATAGATAAAAATGGTTACTGAGGGGATGTGTTCACTTTGAAATAAAGACAAATTATGGTTGGGACATGATTTGATGTCACAAAAGGAGATCACATAGAGGGGGTCGTTTACAGACATGTTACCCTGAGGCTTTTTGGGATGTTTGTCACGGTTCGAGGAGAAAATGGACCCAAATGCAGGCTGAAGAGGCGGGAGGCAGACGGGGGCAATCAAAGGTTTAATGAAAACAACTTCAGCAAACAAGGCTGGAAAACAGAAACAAACAGCACATGGAAACGACAAACACTCTGGCAAAGACACACACACACACACACACACACACACACTCTGAGGATAAACAATGCAGAATAACCAAGAGAGACCAGCGACAACCAAGAAGAGAAGCTGAGGAATGGACTTGAGTGACTGGTGTAGGGAATAAACGAAGGGATAATCTCAAAGCCAGAAGACCACCACAACTACCAGGTAAAAGGATCCAACAGAAACGACCCCAAACTCAAAGGTCATGACAGTTTCTTGATGAATTGGCTTCATAACAAGCCATTGGCAACAATAAAACATGCATGCAAGTATGAACAGTGGGGACATAAGACAATGACTGAAATGAACCCTTTAAATGGCTAACTCAAGAGAAAAATGTTAAAAAAAAAAAAAAAAAAAAAAAAAAAAAGAAATGTTAAATTTATTTATCTGAAATTATTATTTGGGCCTTGTTTATTTGTTGTTTTTTTTTAAATAAAAAAAAAATGTATATTTGTTGTTAATTACCATGTGATATGTGAAAAATTACTGTAGTGCACTGTGTGTCCACGAGGGGGCAGAAGACAGGTATCAGACTGGGTACAACAGAGCAAAGTTTTTACCATACAGTGATGGAAAAGGTCTCAAATATGTATCAGATATGATATCTATGGCATTAAAGTATTAAAGATTACAGGTAAGATTGTTACTCTTGCAGCTGCATTTGCTTGGCTGGCAGAACGGAGCAGGTTGGACATGCAGGGCCATCTAGCAGCTCTCCAGACTTATCAGATGTCCCACGCTCACACTGTTGACCATCTGTAGCCTGCAGAGAAGATCTGCAGCACATTAATATTTCATGTGGATGGTTTTGATGTGCAGAACAAGAATTCTTTCATTTGTTTGAGACGCTGTGCAGCCTGGCAGACAATGATGTTGAGTTTGTTTTAGCTCATCTTTTGTGGGTGTTATTCATATTCATTATTCGTAAAAAGTCAACATGGGTGATGCTCTTTGAAATCATGAAAAAAGATGATTTTTAACAAAAAGTAGGAGTTTAACAAAACTGAGAATTTTAAAACTAACTTCTCTCTGCTCACCCTGACTTTAATGATAATTTCGAGGCTCTGCTGAAGAGCATTTCCTGATGCTGTTATTTATTTTCTAAGTCTCTCTCCTGGCACTAATTTAAAATAATATATTCAGAATTTAATCATTTTGCCTCAAAATGTTTCACAGATTCTCACAAGTCATCTCACACACCTCTACATCTTTGCCTAATATATGAAAATCTATAATTATGAAATGAACCCCTGCTTCTACCTCTTTTTCTTGCCAGCAGCTGCTCACCTTCAACTGTACTTAAAAACTTAAAACTGCCCTCAGTGACCATGTTGGCATGTTGTACTGTATTCAGTGCTGCATGTTTGCACCATAAACTCTTGTAAAGAAGATTAAATTGCTTAAAAAAAAACTGCCTTTTTATGTTATATATGAATATAAAACCCTGCCTGTTCCAGATGGGTTTGAAACAAGAACTGGCCTTGACTAATAAAGCTTATGGTGTTTAATGTAGCATAAAAGAAACATAAAAATGTTCATGTTAATAGAGTTAAAGACTTGATTTTCATCGGAGGGGGTCTTCAAAACCTTCAGTGAGCCAGAGGAACTTTCATTTTGAAGCGGCTAAAAATGAAAAAGGGCTGCCACTGTGCTATTGTTCATTAAAAAGTGGTCCTCGCTGCACGATTTGAACCGATTCTGTTTCATCCATCCAGCAAAACAGAGTCAAATATTCCAGGGAGGAACAGTGTGAGAGACTACTAGAAGGAGCAGATTAGCTTATAAGGAGTGTCAGTGGTGTCTTTTACAGGGAAACACACCTCTGACACATCTGCAAGGTCATCTGCCTTGCTGTGCTGTGAAAACCCTTTCACACTGTGCTCGCATGCACTGAAGGCTCTCAAGCTCCATATGAGCATCTCCACGTCTTCTGGAAAACATCTTTAGTGCCTTTTTTGTGTCAGTTCACAACTTTACGGTTTTTGTCAGTGTTGCATGTAAAAGGATTTCTTAGCCTTTCCAACTAAAAGGGGAAAACACCCTGCTGCAGCTGCTTGCATGCGATGCGCTGAGAAGGGAAAACAACTCAAGCTCCTTGGCAGAGGATCAATACCACTCAATAGTCTAAGTGAAAGCATAAAACAGTTTTCTGTTCTGTTTTATTAAATAGAGGTAAAAGTCTGTGGACAAAATGAGACATCACTAATGGAATTGACAGAACAGAGGGGGAACTATGCACAGAATGACTATCAGGCCTCTGCAGGAAGCTACATGTAACATGCAGTTTCACAAGACTAACATAAAGGAAGATGAATTTTGATGCATTGAAAAGGAATCTTTAATCAGCCACAAGAAGAAGCTTCCCTTTAACCATTAACCGCTCATTTTATCTATTCCACACAGCACATGCTAGGCAGCCACGCTCTTGCTAGTGGCAATGTTGCAGGAAAAAGAGAATTTTCCTTAAAGTTTTAGCTTTGGGTTGTGTTTAAGGTCTGACTGCATTCTAACAGACAAGTCTGGAAACTAATCTAAGTTTTACTTCATTAAAGTATTCATGTATATGTCTAAATGAAAGACCATTCAAACCACAAGACTGGAATATTAAAGTTGCATCTCTGTGCAAGTATAATGAAAATACACATTAACCAAATGAGCTTCTGAGCACAAAAATGATGAATGAATAAATGCACATGAATAAATGCAGATGTACAGAGATCATGTCACTCTCACAATCTATCAGTATTTTATCTTCGTTTCTGACAGTCGTGTAATTAATTTTTTTTTTTTTTTGTATGGTTACATTTCACCTTGGCTACGGTCTCTACATCTCTTCCACTTACGCCTCTTCCTGAACTCATTCACCTGCAAGTCTTAGCATGAAGAATTCCCGCGTCACCTCTGGTGTCTCCTGTCACCTGCTGTGTCCAACAATCACATGATGGGTGAGCCAACATGTTTATTTCCACACACCCTGCAGAGAGGTGATTCATCTTGATCAACGGATTTCATTCTTATCCATAAAGCCGCTCTTTCAGCGCTCTGTGTTCACCTCGGTCTGTCTATCAGCTACATGGTTGGTGCAGGTAAACCCAGTGGATATGAAACCAACTGCATGAAGTCCGTTTGCACTTTCTATGTGCCGTCAGTAAAAGAAAAACATTTCTGAACACAAGAAATGTTCATATATTTTTAATATTCTGTCCTAATTTGCCATCTTAACACATGCTTGGTTATTTGTTTTAAGTTATTAAACATTATTCTAATATTTGTGGAGACTCTGGCAGCTCAGGAGGAGTGATTGTAGGAAGGTTTGCCTACCTGGTGGAATCTGGGCAAAAACGTCAAAGTTTCTTTGAACCCCACATTGTTGGGCCGACTGGCATCTGAAGTGTGTGTGATACACAGAAACAGCAGTGCGTTCCTTTTGGGCTTTGATGGAAGACATTTTCTACTTTAGGGTAGAAGATTCACCTGAGATGCAAACCTGGTCTTCAGAGGGTAAAAACTAAAGATGTCATGGTTTGGATTTCTTGTCTTTTTAGTTCTTTCCTGTTTTATTTTGTAGTTTTCCATGTTTACTTCCCTCATCTCTAGTTCCTGTTAATTAGCTCACCTGGTCTGATTTTCTGATTCATTTCAGCTGTTCCTAGTTACTCCCTCCATTTACACCCCTCGGTTTGTGTTCTGAGTTGCTTCTGTGTTAGTTGATCCTCAGTCATCTGTGTTTGAGTTAGACACTTGCCTTGATTTTGTAGTAAAACATTCCTGCCTCCCGTTCTGCATTCGGGTCCACACCTCCACCACGCTTTGTGACCGCAGAGGTATAAATAAAAGTCCTCGGATGAGGGTACGAGATCAGAGTACCACCCCGGTGACAAGTCTGTACCTTTGTACATCAACATTTTAATTTATTAATTTATTCTGATTTTTTTGTGGTATTTACTGTTGCTGTCTTTTGCTACTGTTTCATGTTTTCTTTGCACCATCTGTAAAGTTTTCTGTAAAGCACTTCCCTGGCCTAAAAGTATTATTAGGTATTATTTTTGGTGAGACCAAACTCTGACCACAGTTTTCATTACTTACTATTAAAATGCACACTGGTTGAGCTGTTTAGTGTTAGCATAGTGTTGCATATGCATTTATTACTCTGACCAGATATCCATCAAAACAGATGATTGCATCCCAACTATTATATATTTATTTATAGTGTAAACCAGCAGCAAATCTTATAAATGATGTATGATTGATGCAACTTACATAAAACTGAAAACCTTTTTTTTTTTTTTACATTGACATCAATTAATTGCATTATAATCTTTTACTTCAACTGGGCATCTGTCATAGCTTCTATGAGAGGCATATTATAATTTTTTTTGCCCACCGTCTAGCAAAGGATTACACTATTTTATTCTTTGATGTTGAGGCTAAATGTGATGACAGTAATTAATACTACGGAGAGAGTGCTGGTGGGCTCGTACCACATTCTGCAGCTCTACTTCAGGCTCTGACCTGCTTATAGACATTCTGGTTTAAGAAGGTAATATGACCAAAGCAAGTTTTTAGAACTAATAAAGAAATTCTACCAGAACATTTTATATATATATATATATATATATATATATATATATATATATATATATATATATACTGTTTATGTATAATATGTAAAGCACTAGGTGAAAAATAGGAGGATGGGACAGAAGAAAACTAGCACATTTGTATCTCCTGATCTGCCTGTGAATGGTTTGGACGGCGTAATTTTCTTTTGTTGGGTTTAATTTCCATTAGGACAATGGCGGGGTCAGTGTGATTTGACAGGAAACAATTATATCCCTTTTTATCAGAAAACAAAGAGTATCTATAGTGACTGCCTCTGTCGCTTTTCCATAATCAACTCCAGACAGCTTCTAACTGCAGAACACAAAGGAATAGCATTTCCATTTCATCTCTCAAATCTACTGTGGAAAACATCAGGTGCGTTGTTGTGATGCGAGTGACTGCTTCAGTCCTGAAACGAGATGCTGGGAAGGAAAAATATGCAAAGTGGAGAAAAACTAAAATTGCATGTCATAATTTGTATTCAGTTTGCGCTTTAGTTGGAGGCAGCTCAGAGTTCATTTCTGCAAAGGTTAACATGCAAAAGATACCGGAACTTCGCATCCCATGTAAATATCAATGCTTCTGCTTGTCAGCCTGCTCTTTAACCTTTTTATGAAGGCAAGCCATAAAATTTTAAAGCAATGATTACTTCCACATCTGCTAGTGTAAAACTGCACGCTGGTTTTGTTTATTATAGGTGTTTTTTTCTTTTAATTTTACAGCAAGTGATGATGCCTTGAGATAGTTCATGCAGATATAAACACAACTTTATACTGTGTTACAGAAGGTTAACTGTGACCACAGGTCATGTTTTTCAATGAATTATGAATGGAAAACAATAAAAGACCTTTGTATTCGAATTAACTTTGGACATTTCCAGTCTCTAAAACTGCATCATTTAGCTCAACTCAATTATTAATGAATGAAAAATGTAAATCCTCTTCACAGGAGGAAAATACAAAAACATCTGTAGGTTGGCATATAAATATACATATTAACATCTATTTCAATTTTAAATAAAGCCATTTATTTTATTTGTCTGTGCGAGTTTATATGTAGAATTCATCTTAATTATTAACAGCAAGAATCTTGGGGTTTTTTTTTTTTTTTTTTTTTTTTTTTACAGCAACAATATTTACTATAAAGGCATCTTTTCTTTTTTAATAAACATTTGATGATTATCACAACAAAGACATGAACCACAACAGTACAAAACACTTGCAGAAGAAAACAGAACAGACACATCCAGGAAAACAAAAACAAAAGTGAGACAAAAACAGGATTGGGGGGTTGGTATGAAGTATTACAAAAAAAAAAACTAAAATGAAATAAAATAGAAAATATTTATATATACACATATATACACACACACACACACATATATATATATATATATATATATATATATATTTATATATATATATATATATACATGTATATATATACATGTATATGTATATGTCTGTTTACCAGACTGTCTTTAGCACAAGCTGTTTATTTCCGCACTTCCATGTTCCAGGTATCAGTACTTGATGCAACAAGCTACATAATAATGTGTGAATCTGATGTGAAGAGAGGGAGACTGGAGGGCAGCATCCTGGGAAGCCAGTAGCAGGTGATGTGGATGAAAGTCACTTTAACACGGAAGATGAAGCGGATTCAGAGCAGCAACTTGTGTCTGAAGCTGTGAGCTGTCAGATTTATTCTTCATAAATATCTTGTCAGTGTTTAATATTTTCCATAAACCATTCTTTGTCTTACATCATAAAGGTTTAATATTCATCACATCATGACGTAAAATCCAGTTAGCTTTGCATTGAAACTTAAACTGTCCCTCTAGGGGTTCCTTTTTGCTTCAAAGTAAACTACGTAAGTGTATACTTTTGCACTTTACTTGTGAAAGCATCAAAACAACAAACCAGTTCAAACTGGGCTGGCTGTTGTGTGCCCCATCTTCCTATCTGGAAAACCATGGCAGTTTACACTCACACACACCAATCACACTTGTTTAAATTAAATTTACCTTTAATGCAGGTGATTTATGAATATGTGACAACACATAGAGACCCTTAATTCCATAAAGCTTCATTTCTTTTCTTTTTTTTTAAATTATTTTGATGGTTAATGCGCATGAAAATCTGATTTACTTCGCTGAGATGTTTGTTTCTGTTCAGAACAAAAACTTTTTTAGTGGTTTGGAAACTTAAATGTGCTTAAAGGTCCACCTGCTACGTGGAGCCTGCATCATGTGGTGTAAGATCCAGCAGCTCAGAAGCTTCATCTAAAAACAGCAACTGCAGGATGACATAATAAGAGCAGAGTGAGCAGGAACTGTGACAAAGAAGGTTATTATATATGAGCTGAAAGATTCCTGAATGTAATTCTCCCTCAAATGATAAAAAAAAGAAAAATAACTGAGCTGAATGAAATATAGCAGCCAAGCAAGAATGAAATGATATCCCTGAACAGAAATCCGACTTGATGTAGTTTGTCTTCACAGCGAGGTCACAAAGCATTGGTTTCAGCTGTTTGGGGTCCAGCAAATTGGCTCAGTGGGTGAGAGGTCGCAGGGGGAATCATTTATCCTGCAAACAGCTGAAACACACCGACCCAAACGCTACAGCTCTAATTAGAGAATAACATCAGAACGGCCACAAGTTTCTGTGTAATTCGGATTAACTGACAGCACTGGGCGCCTCGTTGGCGTCCTCTTTTAGATCAATCCTGTCATCTCGTCAAAGTGAGAAAAACTGTCCGAATGCTTGTCTGTTGGCCATGAAGCCTCTTCTGTTGTTGCTTCCACTGATCACTCACCCCTCTTCTTCTGACAGTCAGAAAGGCTCACCATTTTTTAGATTACAAATTTCATCAGTAGGGTGCTCCCCAAAGGGAGGGCGATGAGGGAGGAAGACAAAGAGAAGTGAAGAGGATAATAGATGAGTTTCCACCATACGCAAGAGCTCACAAAAGGCGAAAGCCTCAGTGGTGCATCAGTTGAGAAGTGAAAATGAAAAACCACGAAGCCTTGTTCACGTCGCACAACAATCCAATACGAAAATAACGCCACACATGTGTGGCTCTGAGGGGAGGCAGCGGGGGGGTGAAGTGTTTGTTTTCACGTGGGCAACTTTCTAATCCCTGCTTTACATGCAGGAGGCGCAGGAATGAATTATTTCAGTCATTAAAGTGTGAAATGAGCATGTGCTGAAAGTACTGCTTGTCTGGAAATGAAAATACTTCAATTTTTTAAATAATTTATCAATTTATTCAAATGTATTATTTTATAAATTTATAATATATATATATATATATATATATATATATATATATATATATATATATATATATATATATATAATTTATATTATGTAATTTATATAATTTAATTTATATAGATTATATTTAAATTTATAATATATAGACATTTAATTTATTAAAATTAACATTTATTAATTTATTAAAATTTTTATTTTTGGATTTTCTTTTTTTTTCTTTTCTTTTTTTTTATTTTTATTGGATTTTCATATTTAACAGAGCAGGAAAAAGCCTTAGTGGAGACACACATTATGTTCCTAATGCAAAAACCTTTTTCAGATTTAAATCCCAGACATCTCTGAAATTACTCTGTCTACTCAGACTGCAGGAAATTTCCCAGGAGGACGCTTCAAACGCTCCTTTAAGACCAGCTACTTTTTCCTGGAGTGTGATATGACAAGGTTTCACCAAATGTTACCAAAGTGGAATGAAAGTCAACAAAGTTGACACAACCTCTCAGATTCTGCTCATCACACTGTGATTATCTTAACTTTGCCATCAAGCAGACACCAGAAAGCCTTTATTGAAAGTATTATCTCTTTTCTGAGTAGCTTCTGGAGACGATTTTCTCTGTCAGGTGTGTGAAACAAACCACAAATTAAATTATAGATCCCTGAAACAGCATCTGGTGCATCAGGTCATGGGCTACCTGAATTTGGAGGCTAAGCAACATATTCCTAAAGGAAAAGTGCTCCATGACAAATAAGACACACTGACAATAATCCCATTTACAACAGAAAATATTGCAGCAGAACTGTGAGCAGAGCATAATTTACAGAATATTACTTCTTTTTTTTTTGCCGGTTTTCCTCACAGCTTATCATCTGCTTCCATCCAACCCTGTCCTCTGCATTCTCTTCTCTGACACCCGGGTCGCCCTCTACACCTCCTGACTGGTAGTTCCCGTCCCAAACCAGCTCTGAAACATGTAGTATCCCTCTGATGCGCTTCATGGAAGGACCTGGTCCACCAGCACCTTCCTACGATGTCCTCTACTGTTTGATTTCGTGCTCATATGTAAGTCGCTGTGGATAAAAGCGTTGCTAAACGACTGTAGAATAGACTAGATTTCTGATCCTATGCATCCTTATCACTCCCACAGAGAAACTCAACTTGAATTGTAATTCATCTGTAAATTTGACAGGCACGTGCATGACAAAACAATGAACTCAAAGGTAAATATGTTGTGTGCTTTAGCTGAGCTGCTAATTTCCAGCTGCAGCTACCAGACAGATGAATATAAAAGAACTTTTCAGTCTGCAGTTCTGCCTCCTGTCTTTTCCTCAAGGTTACCGGCTCACCACCATCTTGTTCACCTTTTCCCTTCCTTCTGGCTGCATCACACATCATAGCTGACACTTTTCTCCACTTATCTTAAACAACGTGGTCGATTCTTTCTCACACTGTAGACCAGGGGTGCCCAAGTCTGGTCCTGGAGATCTACCATCCTGCTGTTTTTAGTTGCAACCCTTCTCCAACACATCTAAATCAAATAAGTGGCTCGTTAGCAGGTCTCTGCAGAGCTGGATGACATACAGAAGAAGAATTCAGCTATTTGACTCAGCTGTGCTGGACAGGGGTTGCATCTAAAGGTTGCAGGATGGTAGATCTTGAGGACTGGACTTGGGCAGCCCTGATGTAGACTGCTGATCACCTTCACCATCTTTACCTCTCCTCCTGCCACTTGGGTCACACACATCTATTCTGTTGTGTTGCAGCTAATCTTTATCCCTTTTTTTTACTTTCAGATATACCTCCACCTCTCTCGATTATCCTCCAACTATTCCCTGCTCTCTCTGCGGGTCACAATATCATCTCCAAACATGGAGCTCTCTGTCTGACCTCATCTGTCAGCTGGAACAAGAAAGGTTCAGGGTTTAATGGAGGAGTATAATATCACACTGTAGTTCAACACTTTTAAGAAAGGTTTTCAGTCCAAAGTAAATATTATTGGCTTCTAAATATATCCTGGTAACCAATGAGTGCCCAGACCATGTGGAGAGCTGCTGTTAGCCAATATGACCAGTGAGGCCAATCTAAATCATTAAGGTTGCTTTATCACATTACTGGAGGAAGCATGAAGAAGTCTCCTTGCTCCCAGCTTAGACAGGCCTCAGTCAGACTCTCAGTGTCGGTCATGACCCTTAGGGACTGACACCCTAAGCTGCTGGACACAAAGCCTACTCACACCACCTGGACCAGAGTTTTGGTATGAAAAGGGATAAAAGAAGATTTCACTCATTGCAATAGCAACATTTGACACCCTGCAGCAAGGTGCGATGTGGGGTTGTCAAACACACGCAGGCTCACATTCCTGAGATGTGTGTTTCCCGATGTGACACCACTGACACAGCCGTCACTCTATTTGTGTGTGTGTGCTAAATATGGGTTGTTTATAGAAGCTTACATAAAGAGAGAAATTAACACTAAGGAGCCGCGAGTCACAGATTACAATTTCAACCTCATAAACTAATGTAAATGTAAAGATATTGATTATTGTGAATTTATGCTCTCGCAGCAAGTTCACATTCAGGTCAGTGCCAGGAATGTAAACAGTAATTATGTAGAACTGTGCATGTCCTCTCTATATATATTAAACATGAGGAATAATTAAAATAACATGACAGGGATGTCACCTACGACTACCAAGGAGTTGCCCTCTGCAAACACACTTCAAATCAAATCAAATCAAATTTTATTTATAAACTTAACTCTTTTTAGACCCTGAGACAACCTGCGTGGACTTACTGGAAGCTGCAACTGTGTGGCCTGAAGATGAAGTGGAAATCTCTGTGTGTCAGGTAGCTAATGCCTTTAAATACTGCAATACTTGTAGGTGTGCAGAACAACACGGCTGTGTCTATTCTGGGGCGGTAAGGCTCTGTTGCCACGTGCCGGGCCATTAGCCGGCACTCACCTGACACACTGCGTGTGTCCCCACAGCCTTGGAGGACTTCACACATTATCCCACACAAAGCTATTCCTCCAGGAGTGAATGCCTTTCAACCTGGAGGTTCATTCTGTGTATTAATGGAGTCCACAGAGAATCGTCTTCCGCATCCTCTCTCACTCGGAACAGCATGGATGTGACTCATACTTGTTTTTGTTCATGCAAGAATCCAGCACTGCTGGTGCTGCTCCTACTTTCACACCTCGGGAGAATAAAACATGTCAGAGTCTCTGCAGTCGGTATGAGAGCTGGGCTAATGACTTCCATTCAAACATCATTTGTTGGTCTTTAAGTTTTTTGTCCACGCATGCCGTTTCTTTGACATTAACAGATACCTGGTGAAGATAAAAAGCTCCTGATGGATTTTCCCACTGGTATCCATGTTAAATACAAACTGGACAATTTTTTTAGCCGGGAAGTTTTGTTTGTGTGAATGGTTTTAGTGCCTGAACTGAACCAGTTTTAGCGCCTAAACCGTCCAAAGAAAAGGTGCGAGCTGAAAGAAAACTGGGACTTGTGTTGGAACTGCAGGCTGCAGGGTCAAGTGGAAGTAAAGCAGAAGTCCAGGAACTTCATTGACCACAGGTTGTGTTTCTGCCGCTGAATTCCACTTCTTGCTTTCTATGTGGCGTTAACGTGCACACCTGCAAATGAAAAGCCATACCCCTGCCTCCACATTCTGCACATCTGATTGTATGATAGAAATTATACACGTGGAGGTCCAGCCGCTTTACTGCCCAACTGTGAGATGGGACTTCACCGCTCCTGGAGTTTTATTTCAAGGTCAGATACTTTTTTCAGATACTCCAGAATCCTCTACCAGCTCAGTTAAGGTAGCCTGGCATGCCAGACTCTATATATTCAATACAGATTTGCATCGGTCTTAAACAAACCGGCCGCTCTGATTGGTTGATCTGAGGAGACTCTTGCCTCTTGCCTTGCGTCACCACGTATTCTTCAAAACATTCAAGATGGCGCATGAATGTAGCGTTGCCAATAATGCCGTATAGCCTCAGGTGTTTACAGCAAACACAACCCAGGTCAGTTATGTCTTCTGTCCTGCACACCGTGTTTATTTTCTTCTGTTGCGTTCACTCTACAGAACACTTCCGGACATTGTAGACTGCTGCTTTACTGACATCACGTCCACCATTTTTCTGATTGGTTTACTCCACCCTTGTTTGTCACACCCTAGAAATCTGTTGATGCTAGTGAGTCCCCTGACTCTACGCTGGTGCAACGAGAGAGTCTGGCTTGCCAGGCTACAGTTAAGGTGGTAGTGATTCTAAATTGGCCATAGAAATGTACGTGAGATCCGTCTGAGTGAGCGGGATACGCCTCAGTCCTCTGACCCTGAACTAGTTGGAGTGAGTACACAGAATGGATGGATGGACTTCAGCAGCACTCCCTCAAATGCAGCAGATATTAAGGTTGCATAAGTGTATCCTCACACTGGCTCACAAACCCCCTGGACTCTTTTCAGATTGAACATGAGTGATGCCAATGTCTGCTCCGTGGGAGGCACTTAGGTGTGGTGAGACTGAAGAGAAAGTCAATACCGACAGTCTTGTTCTTCACTTTATGAAATGTTTTCACCCCTGCAGGGGTGCAAAGGAGCAAAGCCCACCCCCCTTGACGTATGTGTCCCACGCTGACCCATGCTCTTTGTGTTGGAAATTATGTCTTGACTGTGAAAAAGTTAAATTTGAGGAATTTAGATGAGGTACATGCAGACACGAAAAGAGTAAAAATGCTGATCTAGTATTATTGAACATATCAGCGAACCTTCAGAGCTCAAACGCAGACACTGATCATCTCCTCAGATTTGAGGCTCGGTTATTTCTTAACAGTTTTAAACACAGAACTGCCCCTCTGATCCTGTAGGACCAGAGTGGGCAACTCCGATTTGAGGGCTGCGTCAGGACATCCCCCACTGCAACACACCTGAAGAGCAGACATCAAGCTCTGCACCAGTCTGCTAATTAAGTCTGAAGTGTGTTGCAGCAGGGAAACTACTAACACTTCCAAGACTGCACCCCTCGAGGACCAGAGTTGTCCTGCTGTAAGAGATAAATTACTAATCGGTTTGTATCAGTATCTGTGCATGTACAGGCTGCTGTCATCCTGGGGCATGCAGCATGTAGAAACAGTGCGGTGGCGATTCTGCTGACGGATCTTATTTTATGTGGTCTAATCAGTTTCCATGAACAGAGACAGAGTTAAGTGCATCATCAAACTGTTTTTTCTATTCCTAACTGGATGACCATATTTTAAAAAAGACAAAGATTGCATCTTTAAAGTTCCGCATGCAGACAAGACATTTTCAGAAAAGCATCCTGCTATATAATCCATCAGCACCCCCTAAAACTCCAACATCTTTCCAACTCCTTCTGCTTCTATCCCGGCCATTTCAGGAGTCCGTACAGAGAGATGATTCCCAGACTCAGCCACAAGCAATGAAACGACTCAATTAACCTCCACTAGATATATCTGCGCTGCTCACCAGCTCTGCTGTTTGCCAAAGAAATTGATTTTTCTCAGCAGACAGCAGTTCCACTTGTCAATCAAGTGACCCAAACCATCTGCAAATCTGTCTCCAGATACAACGACAGCCAACTTTCATTAACCAAGGTTCCAGTAACTTCCAAAAGTCATATAAATAGTGCAGGTAGAAGTAAAACTTTGTAGATTTGTTCCACAAAGCTGGAGAAGAATGTGCATATGTGGTGCACTCCTGCAGCTGACATCTGTGTTGAAATGAAGTGAACGGGGCACTATGCCCAGAACCGTTTTGTTGTTTTACAGGACTTAAAGGTTCTCGCCATGTTATCTCCTCTGACATATGAGCAGTGGGCACGAACTCGCCCAGCTAGCTGGCTCTTGTCACTCATTTAACAAAGTAGGTCATTCATAGCAACAGATAAGGTGTCATACAGTGTGCAAGTCAGTATTTCAGTTACAATCTTTGGTCTGGTTTCAACTTCTGTTATCCTTTCCAGGGGGTTTTGGACATTTTGGTGACATTGTTGGACAGAAACAAGCTTCCAGCCTGCATGAGTGAGCGCTGCACCCGCCGTCTTACACATCTTGCTGTAAATGATCACGACACCTTAATTTTTATGTTTTCATTTCGGTCTGCTTATTATTCATTCATTTAATTTTTAATTCAAAATCAGAAATGAACAACTAAAAACATGATGTTTTGATCTGAAGTTAATTTCTGAGAGAATTAAACTAGGAAAAAGAGGCGTAACATGGATTTTTACATGTAACTTGTTGGATTTCTGTGACCTGGAAGTGTCTGTTTCCTGCTTTCTGTGTTGTTCAGGTGGAGATATGTAGTATCAGAGTAGCAGTGCAGATGTTTCCAAACCCGCAGGAGAAAATGTGTTTTGTGTTCAGCAGGTTTTACAGATTCTTCCATCACACTGTGGTCACAAACAGCCGTAAGAAGAGACTTAGCGGCCACTCAGCAGTTTGAGGCTTTACTGTCACCAGCTGGTCAGCTGGAAGGAACTGAATGCCAGATGCAACAACTAACTAGTTAACAGTGTGATACATGAAATGGATCATCACTTTCTCCCACTGAGATAAATTCAGATTTTAATGCAACATGGGTAACAACTTGTTTATTCATTAAAAAACTAACACAAAAAATCCATATATTAATCTCTTTGCATTAACATATTCATTTTGAAAGCCCTGATTAAAAATATCCCACATTTATTTGATAAATTTATTTCTTCCTTTTAAAACTTTTAACAACAACCTTGATATTATCTTGGAATCTACAGTTAGAGAAAAGTTGAGCATGGCTTCCCAGCTCCCCCCAAAACACAAGCAGGTTTTGGGTGGATGTTGGGACGCATGGACACCTGATGGGAGAGCGAGGAGCCCCAACAACAAAGGCAACAGATGCTGGTTTGCATGAAAAGAATGTGCAGATCCTTCTGAGACACAAATATCTAACAAATGAAATATTTCTGTCTGTGAATAATTTTTTGAGTTAAATTTCTTAACTTCAGCCAATATTAAAGGCAGAGTATGTAAGATTTCAAGGCGATTCTTTCCACCACCAGGGGACAAACACCAGGTCGTGAGCAAAACCACAAAACTGCTACATCCACAAACAACCACAGGTTGGCAGTAATGAGCAAAACTCTCCCCTCACCCCTCCTCCTTGCCAGCTCCAATCAGGGCAGGAATCGCTTGTGAGCTGTAGCTCAGAGTGCTCTGCACTAAATGGGCTTATACTCCCCCTACTGGTGGAAAAAAGTACTTTTTTTTTTACTGGTCAGAAAACATTCAAGAAGGGTCTTTGTCATTAATTAAACTTGTAATTTAATAACGCATCAAATATGGACAGACTGGAACCTACATGTTTAAAAAATAAAACTATCTAATTATGATTGTAGTTATTTTTTTAGTTAATTCATTTTGAAAATATTGAAAATCTTACATACTCCACCTTTAAATGAACGAATGACACATTTGTTCAGTTATACGGCTTCACTCTGTTTTGCTTCATTTTGCAGCACAGGGTTTCCTGTTGGGAAACTACATGCTTCAGTGAACAAAATCATTGTTTGGGATCCAAAACATTCTTCTACAACAGTATGGTACTATATGCTATACTGTATGGATGGCTGGGTTCCACATCAGAACCTATTGACCATGAAAATGGAAAAGTTCTACATTGATAATACGGGATAGGATGATAAGATCAGTTAGAATAGAACACACTCACTCACCCATGCAGGTCAAATAAATATCTAAAACCTCTGTTCTTCATCTAGTTTCTTTTTGTTTAATATAGAATGCACCAAGCTCAGCAAGCTCAGATGAATTATTCAAAATTCAAACTGAATATTAAACTAAAAGCACTTTTATGATGAGATCAACTCATTTTGAATATGTGCTGCCATTACCCCGATCCATAAGAAGATTATTTATAGTTTATCATATTGTTTTGCTTTTTATAGCAAACATGCCATATGAATAAGATTCTTGCAGAAGACAGGAAATTATATTCTTAAAGAAAAACAAGCCATATATTTGCATTTTGTTGCTATAGTCACTGGCAAAGTGACTTTTTGCACCGTTTTAACCACAAACACTTTCTACCGTTTTCTTTTTCACTAGGCGACATCATGTGACATGCAGGTCATCATATTCCAGTGATTTGCTTCGATAGCGCCACAGAGATGAATATCACATTGCACTGCGTTCTCGTTGTTACTTAATCTGAGTAGCATTATTATTTCAAAAACATGTACAATATGGAAACAACGGAGTTGTACATAAATGAATTAGATCCAGTGTTGCATTTTGTTTCTTGACTAATTCCACCTTCTTTCATTTTGTTCATGTTAGAGTGGATTTTAATCAGGTGTGTGTGCTGGGAATGAACCATGCATAGCTGGCTTTGATCCTTCGCAGCCGTAACACTTGCTCACATTCATTTTTCATTTTCATTTTCAGAGAATTTACTATTCAAACCCTGCTCTACCGCTCTACTCTACACAGCCTGGGCGGTGAATTCATGCACACTCACCTATAAGGCTAACAATGGCCACAACAGCTGATATTTAGCAGTTATTTTACTCCAAACAATATTAAATAAGAAAACCTCCATATGGAAACAATCCTTTAAAGCACCCCAGTGTTGTTGAATTACTTGCAATGACGTCATATTTAGGAGCTTTTGTATTGTTCTGCCGGAGGTTTTCTTCCTGTTAAAGGGGAGTTTTTTCCTTCCCACAGTCGCCTCATGCAGCTCAGGATGGAGGATTGGATCCAAGTCAAGATTTGATGCAATTAGTTGGTTTCTATTAGCTAGGTTATTTATGAATTGGCTTGAACTGATATGTCTGTGAAGTGTCCTGAGACAACATTGTTCAAATGAATTTTTGGTCTTTGGTTATTCCTGCCTGTCTTCTGCCTCGTCAGCATGCGTTTAGGTCCACATCCACCACTAACTCCAGTTTAGAACACCTGCCAAACTGGCTTTTAAAAGAGTTGGACCTCAGACATGTGAAGAAATTAAAGCAAACCTACAAATGTCTATAAGTTGTTCAAATGTTTTTCTTTCTAATTACTACAAAAGGAAAAAGAAAGGAGTTTTCTGTGCTGACTTGGTTGCCGAGACTTTTTTATCCTTCCTATTCAGCCTGTCTTATATTGTCAGTGTCAAAGTGTTTTGTTCCTGATGCAACTGTGTTGTGCTGACACCGTGCAAGTTTTACGACTCCCCTACTGCTCATGATGGCGTCCAAGAAACAGAAAAATAATCCATATTGTGTTTTTTGGTGAGTCATAGAAAAAGCAGTAAGAGCAATTAAATCCATAAAAAAAAATCAGCATACACGGGAATGTGCAAGCCACAGATTGGCAATGTAAAAGTTCAAACATTTTATAAAACTTCCAGGTCAAAGATTTGAAAAGAGGTGAAACAATATTATACATTCACCAGTTATCACAAGGAGGAGGAGGAGGAGAAAAAGATAGATACTGAAACTACGAACAAACTTAAGATTTCAAGAAAAAATGAAGACATGTGGAGAAGTGGCTTCTGGAAAATGATTCATTGCAAAAAAAAAAAAAAAAAAAAAACATTGAATAATTTCAAGTAGAAATTGAAATAAAAAGATTCAAAGACAGTAGAAAGACGAAAAGAAACATGCTGGAGCTCTGCCCTTTGGTATGCAAAATGAAAATACATCTCTTAAAGAGAAACATAAACTTTGTCTTTTTGTCCAACTGCGAGATATCTGGGCCATGATTCCCATGGCGACGCGACTTCAGAGGAATCATCGCTCCTCATTTATCCACTCGAAGGCTCAGCGCGCTACTGGGGGCATCCCTCTTGTGAATTTTCCCGCTTTCCCCTCCCAGTGAGACTTTTCTTCCCAGGGACCATAAATTCCAGCTACGGACTGAAACATCCTTCAGTGATTACCACAATGGTGCACCTCAGCAAGACATTTAATCACTACAGTAAAGGTTTAAGTCAGGAGTCCTTTCCCACTTCTAACTAAAGAACTTGGTCTGGTGAGAAAACCTAGTATTCGACATTTCTTGTTCCATATGTGATATCTGTGAAGAATCTGTCATGTCGCCCTGAAATGCCACTATTCTTGGTGAACGCTCCCTGGAGGCATAATTATTCCAAAAGAAGGAGAGTGGAGACAGTAATGGCCTCACCTTGACACACAAAATCAACCTCTCACTAATACCCATGGCGCACACACACTCACACACTGCCTACTGTGCATTTGCAGTATTATTCCATATACCATGCAGTATGGCTCATATTTGGTATGCTAATAAAGGACAAGAACTTTCACTGTGAAGATCAGCAGCATTCTTCTTCTGTTATTATTCCAGACCGCAGCTGAGAAAGTCACGTTGATGCTTCTGCTGCTACTTTGCTTTATTAGCACATGAGCTGGTATGATGAGTATTTCCTCTGTTTATTTAAAGTGAATAAAGAGTTTGTTTTCTCTGTTTCCTTTTCTGTTCTCTTTCTGTCCCTTTTCTATCCTCTCCGGTCAGGCCCAGCAGCACAAACTCTGTAATACAAACAATTATCCAAAACAAATAGATAAAATAAAATAAGAATCCAGAAATACAAGGGGATCATTATATCTATAAAAGCTTCCTTTGGTAAAATAAATTTGCTCAGCAGAACACAGCATCCAGAACATCAGTCTGCTTGCTTAAATGCTGGAGAAGACAATTAAAAAAATAATAATATCTAGAACCAGCTAGTATTGAAATAATAGCAAATGTGAATGCCCATTTATTGAACTATGCTGAATGATTGAAATGAAATTTCATAAGTACAAGAAATTGGGGAAAAAAAAGCAAAACTAACATTTTTTCTAATTCCCTCACATCAGGATTGAACCCATGACCTTTTGTATTGAAGCACACTGCCTTACTCAGTACACCACTAGTGCTCTTAGTGCCACCTTGGAAAAAGCATTGAAATGTTTTCCGATTGGGATGGGCATGTCTTTTTTTTTCCACTTCCAGCAGGAAGTGTAATTAACCGGATTGCAAAAACATGTGCAAGATTAAACTAAACTCCAGTAAAGATGTGAAAGACTTTGTTCAATGTGAAAAACTTTTTTAATGTGTTTAAGATTTATCAAAGTGTTGAAATGTAGCAGGGAGCATTGTTGGAACAAATCCTTCATATTTAACTGTGACATTTGCAAATAACTTCCTTTACTCCTTGAAGTGTGCAGCTGAGACCAATAGTTCACATTGAGCAGCCTGCAGAACTGCATGCCGTCACACAAACAACAGCCGACAAACAACAAAGGAGTTATATGTTAAATGCTGCATTTGAACCAGTGCCTTGTATATGTCTACCTGTGTACCGGTGCACAAAATGGACCAATCACTGAGCTGACTTCTGTTTCGTCCAATCACTGGAGAGGATTTTAACATTTGACAAAAATGTGAAAACTTGAAAAGTTGACATGTTAGAAAGACCAAAAGTCATAGAACATATCTCCTGAATGGGCTGAAGAGTTTGATATTTGAAGTTGAAGTGAGGCAAAAGGTGTAGGAGGAGTAGCGTGCCAAACATTTTGCAGGAAAGACAATGGGGACGGAAACTTGATGAACCGGACACTGCAAACTGGTGCAGAGCTCTGAAACCCCTGAAACCAATCGCAGAGCTCAATTTTTGCAACGTCCAATGCACAGTGGGTTTGAAAGACTTTCATCCAATCACAAAGCTGAATGAATTTTTTACAAAATGCTAAATATCTCAAAAACTACCAATATTTGAAATGACAAAAGTAGTCGCACACATCTCCCGAAGGAGCTGCAGGGTTTGAGATGTAAATAATTGAAGTGACCTGAACGGTGCAGGAGGAGTCGCGCGGCAAAGTTTGGCGGAATAATAATAAAAATGGCCAAACAGGATCTCAATAATGTGAATGCCCCCATGCCCCCATGGGCATTCACATTAATAAAAAAAAAAAGTGAATAAAGAGGTAGTTTTACCTGGTCCAGAGCAGAAGGCAGCAATCACAGCCAGGATGCAGATGTAACTGAGGTACGGCATCCATGACACACTTTCCTGGAATCACAAAAGTAGAAGAGACATGGTTACTTTGGACATGTTGCAGATGAGCTCTTACCCTCAGATTTTCTCATGTCTTATGTAATCCATGTGTAGTATTTACAGAATAACTTCCAGTTCCTGCTGTGAAGCTCATGTTCAGTGTGGATGTGACACAACATGTAGGGTGTGCACACTGCGACATCATTTCAAGTCCTGAATGGCACAAAGAGGAGGATGAATAGCTTACCTGGAAGTTGAGGAAAACCGTGAGCAGGCTGAAGAAAACGGCCATGGAAGCGAAACCAAATATGAGGAGGGGTCTCCTCCCGATGCGCTCTATCACCAGGCCCTGAAGACAGGAAAACACAGGACTCTCCTGCATTACCAGACACACCGATACCCAGACATTAAACCACATTCAGCAGCGTCAGCTGGCTGATGGGTAAAGTAGCTGTTCCACAGATTTGCTCCACACTGGTATCTTTTAAAAGACCACCGAAAGGACTGTGATGAAATGAGACATTACTTGTCCCCAGGGAGGAACTTTACTCACTGCTGATCTGCTGACTGCTGCTGCTTTCAGATGAAATCTCTGTACAACTTCGGATGGATTTACTCATACACAGCACTGCATGCAGCTCATCAATAATTCTGTTGCCACTTCACTTTTCACCCAGGTGCCTTTCTGGATTATGGATGAAGCGCTGGGCATGTGATTCCAGCTGTAGCCGAGCACCAGCCACTCCACTGTGGCCTCTAAGGCTTAAAGTATTCATTTGTTTGTGAGGAAAAACGCCACTGCTCTCTGTACGGTTCCTGTCCCTGTACTGGGTTGAGGGAGAGGGGGGATAACAAGGTAAAAATAAGCATTACCCCCTGTTATTTTACCGTTCTGCACACTTTCCTGACTGCATCAGCTTTAGATTAGGCTTGCCTCTTAAAGCTGCGGAGTTCACTCAGCTTGTGCATGTTTCCCAGTGGACGCGGTCCCTGCAGGTATGAGGCATTTCTCTCCCTGACACTACCCACAATGCAGCCACACACAGTCACACAAACAGCAAATGCACAGTTCATTAAGGTCTCTGAAGGTTTTACAGGATGGATATTTATGAGCTTGCATATATGAGTCTGAGCTAGTTTGCCAAAAGAAGTTTGTCTACTGTAACCCTGCATTATGCATCACTTGCAACAAAACGAGACCTGAGAGGCAGACAGAGAGCTATCAACCAAATATATGTTTATTTTCAGGTGTTGACTCCTACGTGTACGTAAAGGCATTCAAACATGTCATTTTCTTGGTTTTTTTTGTGTGTTTGAATGAATGATGTGGACGCTGGCGAGCAAGCTGAACGTAAAGCTTCGTAAAAATGATTCCTGACAGCAGACCTCAGCAGCTCAACAAATGCGGCTGGTGAATAATTCATTCCACTTTGGAATAAAAGTTATGCTAATAACGTGCTTCCATCTCTTTGTGTAAAACAATGAAGTGATGAATAAAAACAGTGGCTGAGCTCAGAATACTATCCTGCTTCTTAGACTTGACAGAGGTCAGACGGTAACTTCAGCCCGAACGGTTGGCAGTCGCTGAAATGTCTGGTCACAAGTCATCACATCAAGAGGCAGATGAGCCATTACAGACAACTGGCTGCAGCTTCAGGTGCCCGTGGCTCGTCCCTTCACACTATCCAGCAGGATTTAAGCAGAAATCTGTCTTAGCGCTGCAACTATTTTTCCTTCCAGAGATAATGATTAAAATCTAAATTATATTCATCAAAATGTGTTTTTATTTTTAATGACCACATCTAATTCTTGTAAATGAGTCAACTTCTGTGCATTTTCACATCAGATTTTTCTGCTTTCAAAGTAAATAAGATCCTGCTTCCCTTGTCTCTGATACTGAAAAGCAAGAAAATCTGTTTTTCTTTTAAAAGCAAAACCCTTTTAAAGTGCTTCCTCGCCACCACAAGGTCAGTTTTACATTCCATGATAATTTGTTTGTGTTTAGACTTTAATTTGCCAAAGGGCCCCGGAGTGTGATGACAAGGCCGAATGTGTGTGAATTAATGCAGGGTGGCACCAAATCCTCAGCTCTTGTTTGTTAGCTAGTCGAATAGTGACAAGTGTGCTGCAGCAAAAGGGCGTTTGCCCAGTAGGGCACTGGAAAAGAGGGCAGGAGGTCAGTGGATAGCATGTTGCATTCAGGGATTCCAAACGGTGCCTGTTTTTATGCACTTTTCTAGTAAATCAGCAAACATGGCAATGATAACAGCTAAGATTAGAACAAAGTGAGTAATAATAAAGCATAACGAGATTTAAAACCAAAGCTGCTGCGTGTCAAAATCTTAACAGAGTTGGGGGGTTGAGACTGAAAAGGGAATATGAAGTGAGAAAAAAATAATATTTATTTCAATATTTGAAAGCTCCTTTTTTATACTAATCATAATAATTTATAATCCAGCTAAGAGAAAGAGTTTATCCAGCTGGGTGAAGATTAATTTGTTTGAATAAATGCCTAATTTCACTGAATGACACCTCAAGATGAATAAATTCTCAATTTTCTTTTTTTTTTTTACAAAGGGAACTGGATCTGATGTCTATCACTTCCTCCCACTCAATAACCTCTGAGCAGACCACCACCTGCTCCAAGCAGATGTTTCCCTGAGAGAAACCTGAAAAGTAAAGCTAAATAAACTGACTCACAGCCTAATTTATATAACTAAAATGGAAAAATGCTCCAGTGTAAAATTCATATCTTGATGAGTGACTTCACAACAAACAGGCTGATGTCTTTGTCCTACAGGTCCAAAACTGCTGAAAGCAACAGCTTGATTTATCAGTAAGTTGAGAACAGAAGGTGTTAAATCAGCTTCGGAGGGGAAAAAAAGCATTTGTTTGTTTTATCCCTCTTCACCGTGCAATAATAGCACACTCAGTGTTGAACCACAGGAAGCATCCGTCCGTTTTCACCTCAACTAGTTGTTTTCTTTTCATCTGATTTAATGTTGTTTTTATAATCAGCCTGCAAACTGTGCAGAATGAACTCATCTGCAAACAGCACACAGAGGAAACACGAGGATACAACTCAAATATCCTAAATCTGTGGGAAATTTCTAAAAAATGAGAAGCTATTTAGTGCACTTTAGGCTGATAAAACAGGTGTGTCAGGAAAATACCGAAGCGAAACTCACACTAGTGCAAAAAGACGAAATATTTCAAATTAAATTAAAGAGACTAAAGACCCAAAACACAACATCTTCACATACACTGAACCAGTGTTTTGTTGTGCTGTTTTCCTCTAAACCTATGCTAACTGGAATATAAAGGTTAACACACCATGAAAGCTCTGAGTGTGAGCAAGTAAAGAAATCCCATCCATCATAAATAATTCAGCAACACTTCGAACCCCGACCTCTTTAAAGCAAAGTGTATAAAATAGATCCAAACAATTCCTACTTTCCACACACAGCACTGTCAAATAAAACACCATCTAACACTCCCATTCTCACACAATAAAATACTCTTCTGTAATGAGCACAGCTGTTGAGCAAATATTAATTTCCCAGAAGAAGTTGCATTCTTGGTCAACATCAGATCTGAGTTCTTCTAAAACTTACTGAAGCCAAAACTGCAGAACATTAAAACATGGCTAATCAGCTGATCCTTGCAGATCATTAGTCTGAACTGGGTCAGTAGATCTATTTCATCATTTCTTCATACATCCCTCATGCATGCTTGTAATTATCAACGGTTTATTTGCATTTAATTTTTTCCACTGAGCGCAGATTATTTTTAATATTCTGGTGAAATGGCAAACATGTAGAAGGACATGAAGTTGAAGAAAAAAAAGAAATTATTAGAGATCTTCAAACCTGCCCAAGAAGCCTCTAAAACATCCTAAATCGCAGTTTGGTCATTTGAACCAGCCCATCTTGACCCATCAAGGGTCTGGATGGAGCTGTTAAACCGGCCTCAGTGGGTCAGACAGTCTGTTGCTGATGTCAGACTAAACATCTGTTTCTATTTCTTAAATATAAAATGAGAAAATTAGTTCATACACATTTTAATCACTGGCTTTGTTTTTCTACTGGAACGTTGGGTACAAATCAGCCAAAGGACAGAAAATCTGTCCTGTTACTTCAGCCAAATCCGTCCCATTTTAGCCCATTCACAACGACAAACTGACCATCTGGCATAGCAGCCATCTTCCTGGTGGTCTGACGTGTTTCTGGGACCAGCAGTGTATTTATTGGTTCAAAAAACACAATAAATTGCTGGTGTTTCTTCACATGTAAGTGATGAAAACTTCTCTTTGACTCCTCTCCTCACCGACTGGAGCAGTCGCACAGAAAGACCCCAATTTCAACGAGCTTTCTGACCTTACAAGCATGCTGAGTGACATGCCAAAATGACCAAAATAATCTATTCATATCACAAAACATGTCAAATTGTAGCGCATATGATGAGCCAGCTGTTATTGTTTGCATGCCGCCAGTATAAATATAAAACAAGGCAAGCAGAATAAAAACTGGTGCATGTGGGCCATCACACAGTTTTAGTCACTCCTACCTTTGAAATCTGCCACCTAAATGAATCTAAATCAGCATTTCAATGTAGCATGACTATTTTTTTGGGATATTGTAAACATTTGAAGCTTCTGAAACGGATTTAAGCATCCTGATACGTCTGACTGTGAACGTTGTGAGAAATGCTTAACCACTGTTTCCCTTTATAGGAAAATAAAAAGTCTGTGTACAGTTTTTTCACCAATACAAGTATGATTTTATTTTAGATTATTTCTAGACTTCTTTGGATTGACCAGGAAAATGGTGTGTATGTGATTACTGTGAGCAACATGAAAAGGTGATGTTCATTAAATGCAGTTGGAGGTCAAGTTAGCAAACCCTGATGGGAAGCTGCTGCAGGGCGATGGTGAGAATGAGCACCGCTTTCTGAAGTCGGCCACCTGGCAGTAAAGCCACTCAGTAGGGTATTCCATCTGCCACCGATCAAAGATGGAAACGCCCACACGGGAAATAACGCATTCAGTCGAGGCGATATGACAAGGAGCAGCTCACCCTGCATTTTCAAAATGCCACACTTTTACTGGCCAAAAGGTGTAAGCAAGTAAAAGGCCTTTACTAAATGCCCCCCCGCGCCTTGGCAACCGACAGGATTAGCTGATAAATCAATAAGTAATTAAAAGTTGCAGACTCTTTTTAGATGTGCTTTCAGACAAGATGAGGAAATAAATTATACCATTGTGTTCGTTATAAGTTAATGTTGCATGACTGTGAATAGAGAACCTTGTGTCTCCACTTCTAAAGAACATTCACACAGAAGGCTGTCATTGTTCTTTAAAGGGGAGGCACCTTCTTTGAAACTGTGAAAGCAAAGCAGCCCTGCATTAAATCCCTCCTCATCTCCTCCTGGAGGATCTCACATGCAGCTCCTCTTTCTGTTGCTGGTGCTGAGAATATCTCCCCTGAGAGGGACTTAGGTTCTGGTTTCAGCAGTCCTTCACTCATAAAACGGATTTCATGCCTCTGGCTTTGTACTTCGGTGTATGAGTGGATAATATAGCATGCACATTTACTCCCCATTCACTGTAAACTGAATCTGTGTGTGTGGTTTATTATTCCCAAAGAGACACTGAAAATGATTTTTATCAAACACAGAAATCTATTGATCGAAATGCTTTGTTTAAAGTGTAATTACTGATAGTCGTCACGCAGCTGAGTGCTGCTGGAGAAGCTGTGATTAAAACAACTTTGCCTGAAATGCTTCATCAGGGATTTTCTTTTGGCTAGCTGAGGTTGCCCTGAGATTTTCCGACATGATGAGGAAATACGGATGAAGAATGAGCATGCTACGGCACGTGTCTGACACATAACAGTGTTTCATGTCATCATCAGCCTTTTTCTGGAAGCTAACCTTCTTGGTTCCTTCTATGATGCAAATAATTATTGTTTAAGTCACAAAATTCAGAAGTGTTTCTGTATGAACTGGATGACTCCAACCAGCAGACATTTTTTAGTTTTTCACATCAGCTCGTCATTGCAAGTTTCCTTCATATGAAGCAACTTTGATTTCGGGTTTTTAGAATTAGACAGCAGCTATCTGATGCTGAAAGGAATGACCCAGCTCATGAAAGGATCATTCTGGTTGCAGGGTTATCTGATGGTCAAATTACATTCGTTTCTTTGTCCAGCGTCATCTGGATGAGATCAGAGAAGGTGCAAATATGCCCAAACAGAGCGCTTTGTCCTTCATGATTCATGGTTGAGAAACATAATGACTTGATTTTTTTGTGCTTACTTCAATTTTTTTTTTTAAAAAAAAAGCTTCACCTTTCATGGTAAATAGACAATTTGTCATGTCTGTTGCTTGACATAAGACTGAACACGAATAAATAATTCTCACTTTCAGATAGATGTCCGTTATGACACAAACAATAACCACACTGAGTTTTATTCAGATGGTCTTAACCTTTACAATCAGTATGGAAGTGTCTAAATAAAATAGATTTGTGATTTAACAGGTAGAGCAGGGATACTTACTGAGAAAATGGCGGCCAAAGTCTCTACTGCCCCCGTGCTCAGCGTGATGTAAGGCAGAATGCTCTTTGCAAAACCCGCTTCCTGAAGGATCCCGTTAGTGTAGTACCAGATCTGTGAGGAAATAAAGCAGAAGTGTTTTCTTTTGCATGAATCACACATTTATAAAAGGAAAAATAAATAGTGGGTTTCGTTACAATGCACCTTGCTTTTAATCTTCCATGTGAAGCACTTTGACTTGTCATGTACAAGAAACGTGGATTACAAACAAGCCTGCTTTGCATAACAGAAATAAAGATCATCTAGTGGGTTCTGGAGATCAACATTATAGAGGAGCAAAACAACTTTACTTCAGGTTAACACACCAAGCTCAGTCTTGTCGCCTTGTTGCCTTTGCTTAACAAAGCCTGAACCTGTCAGAGATAACAGGCACTACGACTGCTTTCATCTCTTTCTTCTGCACAAAACACATCAATTCTTCACCTGGTTTTTCATTCAGAAGCGTAGAGCTGTCAAGGGACCTTATTACGTTATAACATGATCTGTTTTGTGGTGAATGTGTGGAATATAAACTACATTCGTCTTTAAATGAGGAAGCTTGCTGCGGATCAGAGACATGTATCATTTACCAAACAGGATTAAGTTGTGCTTCATAGGAGAGACTCTGCCATGGAGGACGCTGTGATACTGTTGACCTTGCACCCTTAAACCAGACAGAACTACGTCTTCGTGTCCCAGCGGTGCATATAGCCTATATAAACCACCGGTACATGTTAACCAAATGCAACACACACACACACACACACACACACACACACACACACACACACACACACACACACACACACACACATGCACGCAGTGTGTCACTGCGTTGCTCGCAATTGTCCCACATTCCAGCGTGTACAACGATAAATCAGAGTAGAATCGACAAAAAGAACTGAAATGTTTGATTGATGAGAATAATTTGCATAAACTGTATTTTCTCCAATATTTCCAGGTTGCAGCAACATCTGCATAAAGAACTTTGTGTTTTATGTTCTTACAATAAAACACCTTATAATGCGACACATTTCACGTTTTTATCAATATTTATATTTATATTTATAATAAAACTAAATAAGTTACAATGTGATAAGGTGCTTATTTTTTAAAGTTTGGCTGACAGCTCTCTGATTTCATATGTAATAAAAGGTGTGTTAAGATTTTAATACAGAAATAAAATGGTTTTGCATTTAAGACAAAAGAGGAAAGTTGACAGCTGTACCTGATCGCTGCACATAAATCTCATAAACCTTAAACTTGATGAGAGGGGAATTTTACTCTGACAGTCATTCACAACAACATGGAAACCCTGTGAATCTTTGAATAATCAAAGACAACCTTGACTGATTGATCAGTCTAATTTATCAGCCTCAGAAAGATCAGATGTTAGCTGTGGAACAGACTCGATCAAGAAAAAAAGCTACTTCATCAAACGAAATCATGGTTGTCTTGGTAACATGAAGGATTGTCTTGTGATGCTGTAACTTTGCAGCATCTTTGTCAGTAGGTTTTGGATATTTTAGCTAAGATAAGAGCTAAGAATCTTCTCTGGTGGATGTTTCTCTTCATCTCTGGTGATGATGATCCACTCCTGCTCCCCTCTTCATCAGCAGCAGCTCTTCCCGATCAGCCTTTCACTCATCGCCAGGTTGTCCATTCTCCTCTTGGTAACTGAACTGGGTCATTCCAGTTGCTGGAAACTGTGACTCAACTCTGCTTTATCTCAACCAGTTGCCTCATGTCCATGTCTCTGTTGGCCTGCCAGTTCCAGTCACTCCGTCCATCCATCTTCTCAGCTCCAGTCTGGTTCCCTTTAAATTCCAATAAGGCCTTTATCTCTCCGGCTCAGTTCTGTGTCTGCACTGGGATCCTGGTCCCTACTCACAATGTCACCGCTGGAGTCAAAAGGAACCATTTCCAGTTAAGAAAAAAAACTTTTTTTGATCAAATATCTGATCAATTAAATGCTGAAAAAATGTCACTGAATCAACATTGCAACGAGTTTAAAGGTGGAGTATGTAAGATTTTCAATATTTTCAAAATAAATTAACAAAAAAAAATAACTACAATCATAATTAGATAGTTTTTTGAACATGTAGGTTCCAGTCTGTCCATATTTGATGTGTTATTAAACTACAAGTTTAATTAATGACAAAGACCCTTCTTAAATGTTTGCCTACCAGTAAAAAAAAAAATAAAAAAGTGCTTTTTTGTCATTTGTCATTAATTAAACTTGTAATTTAATAACGCGTCAAATATGGACAGACTGGAACCTACATGTTCAAAAAACTATCATTCTGATTGTAGTTATTTTATTAGTTAATTTATTTTGAAAATATTGAAAATCTTACATACTACACCTTTAACTGTGGAAATTTAAAATGATCACATGATCATCCAGATGATGCACCATTAATGATTCTGGCAGTTTTGTGATGATCCAGTATAAATTTAGTGTCAATTAATCACTGATAATTTAGTCACAAAGTCAGACATAAACTTGCTTTCTTCTCCCTGAAGATATTTAATTTAATTCAGACAATGAAATCTGCAAAGCCAGAATGTTTTTGGATCTGGAGCAGGATTTTAGCTGGTTACCATGGTGACTTAAAGAAAGTCACCTTTGTACACTGAAAACTTTCTGCTTGATATACGGTAGCTCACAAAGCCACAGATCTCATTTCAGAGTTCACCTCTCAGATTGAATTCAAGAAATGCATAAATATTTCAAATGCACAGATTGCGCCAGGTAGGTGGCAGGAGAACAATCAGAATGGTGAAATACAGATATTCTGTTTTTTATCTAACACTGGTCAGCACTTCTTCCACCATCTGCCTTTTGAAATCAACAACATTAAAAATGAAGGACTGAGAAGCTTTAAAGAGTTCACATAGTGACCCTGCAGCTGCAGAAATGTCTGGCGTAGCTTTAACTCATGGTTTTATTTCAACAAATGATCAATTATTTTCAAATTTACTGGGATCATTTCATCAATTGTGAAGCTGTTGGGGTGGAAAATAAGGAATGACAGGCAGAATAAAAAGCAAAGGGTAATCTAAATTACATTCCTGTCTCATTTGAATTAAACGTGGATGTAAATGAAATCGTTTTCACATCTATGATCATTCAGATGAGCGGTGCCATTTTTCAGACTGTAAGACGTGCTCAAAGAAATCCTGTTCTGCCACTTTTGTAATTTACAATTTTTGATATTCATCCTATGAAGCATTTTGGACCTCCCCAGATAATGCATCTTAAAGCGTCACATGGAAGACGGGGGCTGTGCGCTTGCATGACGATCGGGAGCCATTTAAATACAAATCAGCTGGATTAAAGGTTTCATTTTAAGCTTTAAACAGATGCTGAGATTTCTGTCCTCATTTTTCTCTGATCATTCTGCAAACTTCAGAAACAGATCTCACCAGGAAACATTTTGTACACTCTGCCCTTACCCTCCTCCCATCTCTTCTGGGCAGGGTGGGGGGCTGTTCACCTCCAGCTCAGGTCCTCTACCAGAGTTTTGGAAGCTCCTACGCAGCATCTTAGCTCTTGTGATGTTGGAGATGAGGTGGTGCTTCATAAATTTTGATATTTGATTTGGTGGACCTGGAGTCCTGCCTGGTCTGGTACATCTGAGAATCGATGGCCTGGTACTCGAGGCTTACAGCTATGCTGCCATGATTAGCGCCTCTATGCTGTCCTTCAGTCCAGCCCTCTCTAACCATTGCTAGGACTTGTTTATATCAGCCACTTCAACAATATGTCGGCTTTTTCTCTCATGATGGTTCCTCCATTTCTTTCTCCACCAGGTTCCATTGCCTGAGACATTCAGCGCTTCATCCATTGGAGCTATCTTCATGGTGTATTCATGGAGCTTGGATGTGTCATCTTGTATAGTGGGCCTGATGCTTAACACTTTAACAACTCTACTTCCCTCTTTGCACTTAGCACATAGTCGCTCAGTAGTGGATTTGGGGTGGAACCCTCCACGCATGTGAACAGCTTCTGTGTTTTTACATCTGTGGTCTGAACTTCCTCTTTTAACCAGCTAATTATCCCAGCAGGGAATCTAACCACTGGCAGGACGTAGCTGTTAATGATCTGGTTCTTGCCACTGACCTGACTTCTGCAGACTTGCCTTACTTGTTGCAGGTATTTGACTGTGGCAGCTTTCCTGGTGCTTGCTAAATGTTTGTCGTTTGCCAAGGCACTTGTTTTCCTCAACATCTGTTATTCTGCAAATAAAATGGTTGTTTAAAGAGCTACAGTTCAGTTAGTTACATGCATCTTCCTGGCTGGTAATCTAGAAAAAAGCTCATTAATAATTACATTAATGATAGTTTCTGTACTGAACCAAAACAAACCTTACCAAAAAAAAAATATTTCTAAAACCAATCATCTAGCATTAAAGAGAGCAGAAAAAGAAACACAAAGTACGAGAAATAAATGATGCTGCAGTGAGTGAAACACAAACCACATCCTGCTTGGTGTCAGTCTTGTGTTTGAATCTGGACTCATGGTGCATCTCCTCTCCTACCTCCAGCTGCAGACTTTACATCTGCATTACTCATGCTGCTTTACAAGTCATGGCTAATCAACATATTTTGTTGCCTAAACATGAGAAAGTGCTGTGGCTCTGAGAGATGGCACAATTGGAGACATCCACCCTCCTCATACAGGTCGGACATTTTCATAAACACCCAAGTAGACCGCATCCCTGCAGGACGATGGTTAAAACTCTTATCCTTTATCAGGGTAAGAGCTTGTCTATGAGCTCTGTTTTTTCCCCTGTTTTTTTTTATGTTACCCTGCTATCAAATAGCCACCTCACCCACTCGTCTCAGCTCTTTTTGTGAGGAAGACAAAAAAACAAACCAAACTATTTTTCAAAGAAATAACATATGGGGTCACAACTCTCAATGCAGATATCCCAAGAGGCAGAGCATAAATACAGTGTTCTGCTACACCTGATCCACTTCCTGACAGGCACTATTGATGTTTTTGTCATTTTTTGGACTTAAATGGGACAGCACATCTGAGCTGTTCTGCAGGAAAACAAGATCAAATTCTGCACGCCTGCTGATTTTAAGGCTATTTGGAATTCCTCCCTTTATATGGAACAAATCCCAAAAGATTAATCTATTCTTTCACTACATTAACATCAATAAATAAGCTAAAAACTATAAGGGAATATGGTACATTAAAGTAGGTCAAATTGATTTTATGTTGTCATTAAGATGTAAGCTACGCTGAAAAAATTGGAATAAGTGAAGAAAGAGCTTGATCTTACAGCATTGAGACCACAAAGCTGATAGCAGGCCATGGTGATGATGATAGTGATGAGCTGCCAGCGAACAGCTGGGTTCCTCAGGAGCTGCAGCGCAGAGACTGTGTGTATGTTATCCTGAGCTCGAGCCTCCGCGTGGACCTCTTCCAGCTCCCGGGACACATCTCTCTTCCCCAAAAACCTCTGAAAAGCTGACACACAAACACACGGACGGTGTTAAAAATAATAAGTTTACAGGACAAGTCGATATCAGCCACCCTGCTGGGATCAAAGAACCTGGGAATCCGTTCCACTGCAAATGAGAGCATAGTATGTTCTCACAAATAGAGCTATTTATTAAACCCTGAATATCCAATTAGTCTACATGAAAATATAAACACGTCTCCTGCAGCTTCACTCGGCCCCTTTGGTCTCAACAGTCTGCATTCTTACCTTGAAGTCTGTCCAATTATTTGACTCCTTTTGGCTGCACAAAGTGCCCATTATAGGTAATACAGTTTTACAGCATGAGGTATTAGACGTACCAACCAGGGTGGGAGGTGTTACATTCTTAAGAAAAAACTAAGAAGGCAGGTGAGGGTATCAAAGCTTTAACCAAACAGCTTAAATCATTACTGGTTCATCTTTAAACATTAGCTGTGCACTTCTTCCTGTACCACTGCTTACAGACAATATTGTCCATAAACTGGCAGCAAGTTTACAAGGTTGATTTCTACTCCAAGAATTAGCCTGTCCCCATAAGTACTGGTGCAGAGTCAGAGAAATGGGTTGGAACATAAACCGTTTAAGGAAGAAATAAACACCTCCAAAGAGGCATTTTGGTTGGGAAAATCCAAAAGGAAAGGCTTCATCGTGAGGTCGGCTAAAGGTGGTTTTTCTAGCTAAATATGCATTTAAATAAGGTAACTTCTGATCGTAATGCTCCATTTCCCCTCATCTGCTTGCATCTCACCTACAGGAACCGAGTTGCTGTTGTGTTCTGGCCTGGTCTCAAAACAGCACACAAAAAGGACGTTTAATGAGAAATATTTCTAGATTTTTCATTTTTTTCTGTTATTGAGGTGTGAATTTGACCTCAAACCTTATGATGATAAGGTAGAAATAAAAGTCCTCTCAGCCACTAAGCCAGAATAAGGACATTAGTTTGTGGCATATAAAGGTGTTTGTTTGCAACCGTGGACAAAAGTGAAGTTTCAAGGTAGAATTTTTGTGTCCATAAGCATAAAAATCATTTCCCAGGACATAAATCACTAGATAGCACTTAGTGATAGTTTCACCATGTTCTTTGAGACGGTGTTGAAATATGCATGGCAATGGGATGTGAAATGTGCTGGAAGTAACAAGCTATTTATACCCAAGGCCATGAGGTCGTGTTATGGAGTCTCATAGGATTTACAGTAATTACACCGGGACAGAGCAGGACATTCTCAGACAGAAAGTTAAAATAATGTCTACTATATAATGTAATAATCTTGGGAATTTCTGTGTTTCTGTAGTTAATTTACCCATTGATCCTATTTACTAAACTATAATGATATTGTTACCTTTTTTAATATTTGACTTTGCCTTATGAATATTTATTAAATGACGACAGGCATCAATACTTTTTCCTGGTCAACTACACAGAGAAAATAATTAATTACATATCTGCATTAAGTATGTTTGTTTACATAAAAACTCCACGGGGTCTCTTTAAAGTATAAAAATTCCTGGTGCACCCTGAGGCTATATATCAATTATGTCATGCTTAGACTTTAAATGCCTCCTTTGAGACAGATAATTTGTCAAGAGAAACATTTTAATGCAATGTAAATGACTCTCAGCTCTTTGCCTCCGTGTACCACCTGCAGTGGTTTAGGGAATATGAAAGCTCGATTTCCCAGCCATCTAAGCTCGGTATAGACATACAAAGCTTCATGCATTCTTAATAGTCACCAACTCAAAACATTTAAGGAATCCATCATGTCTATTACTAATACCAAGACCCTCCTTGCTGTATGAGAGTTAATACAGAAGCTACATTACAGAATATTGAATGAATGTAAACTAAATTATTACAGAGCACCCCAGGGCTAAGCTGAGAAACAGGAAGCTGTAATTCTCTTCTCTCAGCTTCTAAATCTGATTCTTAATCCACAAGCACATTTTATCAACCCATGAACATGACAATCTGTGCCCACAGATTTGTGAATGGAATTGCAAATGACTTATTTCCTGAGAGCACAGAGGAAAGGATGGTTTCAATAGCAACCACTTAACGGCGCCCTTAAATCTAGATAAGGTGGACTTGCTTAGCGGATAAGACTTGCCACCCAAATCCCTCCATTCCTCACCCTCTGAAAAGACATTTGAGATTTCATGCACATAGTGATTTACAAATCTGTGGGCACAGATTATGAGTCCCCCAGCATAATATTTATACCAACATTAGAGATTTATGTGCACTCCCCCTCCCAGCTGACCTCAGGGGGACTCCACAGATAATTGGCATTTGACTACATTTAAAGCTTTTTGGCTGAAAGTTGCAGTAATTAACTGGCAGTAGCTTCTCTTGCATTTTACACGTGTTTGTTGTTCTTTTACCGAGGAAAATGGGGAGAGTTTTGCAGCACATATTTCTCACATGATGCTAAAACAAAAGAATAGGATTCAGGTTGGAAACTGACATGAAAGATGTTCTGGGAATGCATCTTTGTGCTCTCTTCTCAACCAGCCATCAACACATATTTGAGAAAAGCCGAGCAGACTGAAGGCAGTCTCTTTCTCCTTCCTTCTCTTTTTAGTTTGGACAGATGTTTAAAGCCTTGCTACTTGAATGAAATGGGCAGGAGGGATAAATTGCCAGCAAAGACATCTCTTTCCTTACTTTGATTATTTCTTCACCCAAAGGTGAATTTCTAAGGTTATGGGAAGACGGTGTAGGTAGAGAATTGGGACTCAACCATGAAAAGTGTATTTCTGAAAACAGACGGGGAGTAAAAGCAGGTCATTAAGGATCTGGGAGTTCACCAGAACAGTGTGATGGCTTTGACAACACAACATATAGACCTGCAGAGCTAAAGCTTGATCCACCGTCTCCTGGGTCTGCTGTGTGTTACAGGTTATGGAGGGTATGAGAAGGTGAAAGTAGAACTGCAAACTGTTTGAACTGTAACACACTAGTCAGGAGTTTGAAACTGTGAATCCCACAAGCTGATTCTGTAAAGTCTTTTTTAATCTATCGGCTTAAAAACTGTTTGATTTCAGAGCAGGGTGCTTACCAGCTCTACACTAAAAAGAAGAAATAAAGCCAAAAATGTGACAGAATATAGCTCCTATTTATAGAATATCTATTAACATGATTATATATTGGATATTGAAAATTATAATGCAAACAATGAAGGGCACCCACAGATAAACCATTTTGACTACTTTGTTTTTCATGAGCAGTTTTGAGATTATATCATGACTCCTTTTTTTTTAAGATTGTGTTTTCCACTAAAGGCTGCTTTTGCTTTGGATAAGAATAAAGATTGAACACAGGCAGACCACATGACATCCAGCAAAGTAAAGCACAGATCAGGACAGGAATGGGAAGCAGCTACAACAAGGACTTCAGCTATTCAGCACATTACAGCATCATTTCTGAATAGAAAATGTGTAAAACAAGTTCAAGGCCAAAAACAGAAAGCAGCCTCCAAAAAGACATGTCACACAATTACAGTTCGTTGCACCACCTTCAGCTTCAATTCCAGCAGCTTCCCCTGTGGTGTGGTTTCAGTGAGCTTCTGCAGTTCCACAGGATTTATTTCCACCCAGAGTTGCATTTATTTTTCACCAGAATCTTGTAATTCTGACCACTACGCAAAACCTTGTCCAGCACACAAAGATCCTCACTGGGGTTCAGGTTCATACAGTATGAAAATATGTCTCACTGAACCACTTCAGTCCACTTCACCTGTGAAGCAAGTTAATTCTGCCACATTCTGGTTGTAGAACAATTTGTGATGTTGTTGATCTTGAAAATTCTTCTGAATCGCTGTGATGGCACACTGCTGGCGCCGTCACAGCTCTGCAGCGTCGCAGAGTTGACAAGTCGCACCTCTCAAAATTCCAGCCCGGCGCATCACTGCAGCGTTTTGCTTTAGAGTAAAACACTGCAGCGTTTTAAAACTCTTCATGTTCGCTGCTGGATTTTAATGCATTGACAGTTTTGAATTAAGCAAAGAAAACACAAACATTATCAGATGAAGCTGGGAAAAGAAAGAGAAACTGACAGAACAAAAGAAAAGAAAAGACATTGAACTGATGTTTACCTGCTGCCTTTACTTTAAAGGTCCCATATATTATATTAAAATTTCCTTTCTAAAGGTTTTCTACCAGTCATATGTGTCTGCATATGAGGCCCAAAAACTTATATATTATTAACTCTCTCACTTGTTCCATGTTTTACTGAATATGAACAAAAAAAGAAAAAAAGGAGAGTCTACACAACCTGTTCTCAGAAGAACTCAGAGCAACTTCTGGAATGACTGAAATTAACAACCAAGGCTGAATTTCAGGTAAAACACTTTAAAAACCATGTTGTTGAAACTCTGATACTTGGATTAAATTGATTACAAAAAAAAAAAAAAAAAAAAAGTAAAATATAGGATCTTTAAAGGAGTAATACGTCAGTTTTGACAACTAGAGGGAAATCAACTTCTGGACTCTGGGTTCATCCCGTGGGATGCTTTTAAGACTCAGTGTCATTTACCAAAGGAAAGGAGAGAACTTTAGTCCATCACATGTTTACACAACAATTATGGCTTTTTTAAAATACTGAACATGTGATATTAAAAATTATGTCGAAGGACAATAATTTTACATACAAAAAAATGTTAATTAACAATCTTAATATACCAAAATCTAAACAAACAATTGGAAAACCAAACAATCACACCCTAAAAACGTAAAATTATTTAAAAAAAAAAAAAAAAAAAGGATAATTACCCGTGTGGAATCTTACTGTAATTATCATCATGTAAATGCAAATCTAATTGCTTTTCCCTCGCTGATATAAAATATAGTAAGCTATTTAAATCCAAAGTCATGCTGGGGCTGCCACGACAGTCTCATGATATTGATGTTTGTATGAGTGTGGCAGGATGTCCAACAGTGTCATTGTCCCCATGGAGGAGTTTGATCTGATTTCCCCTGTGGGACGACAGCGTGGCTCCACTCTGTGTCACTGTTGTGACCAGACACTCAAAGTGCCACAAGGTGCAGGGATGTGACACAATACATAACCTTTGAATAATCCCACAGCCCCTCTCAACTTCTGATTGTGCAACAACATAATGGGAGTCTTTCTAGACATTTGAACAAAACATGGCATATTGTTACACTAAAGCCTTTGGCTTCTGATTGCCAGGCTGCTTTTAATCAAACCAAATATGCACTGAGTCCATCTGTCAGACATAACAAAAAAAGGCACTTCAAAATCTATTCAACAGTTATAGTTATGATTGCTAAAATCTTGGCTGATTTTCAGCTTGTAAAACATCTGATTGGTTAAGTTCAGCTGCTTCTGTCAGATGCTACTGAAAGCTGCTTTCTGGGTCATAAGACAGGGCTTTATGGGATGGCAGACAGTGGATCAAACCAACAGGAAGCAGAGGAGGGCGATCCTAATTCCTAATACAAATATTTCAATGTACGTTTTTACCACCCAATAATGGTAAAAAAAAAAAAAAACAAAGACAAGAAAAAGTTGAACTAAAACAAAAAGCAAACCACGTAAGGCTAAAAGATTACGTACCTTCTTCCCTTTGACCAAATATTCTGTTAACATGCATTTTCACTGAGTTGTGAAACACACCCAGCTCTACCTCTCCTGGAGACCCAACTCCACATCCTCCTCCCTCACCTCCTGTTCATCTGAAATAAAACCTCAGCACACCTCAAACTTCCTGAAACTAAAAGTCTCTGTGACAGCTCCACGTCTCCTCTTCCACTCAGGTTGACAGTCTGAGTGTCATCCCCAGCTGTGCATTGTCTTTTCAATCCCACATCAACAACACCCAGTCTGCATATGTCTACCTCTGAAACAGACCCTGCCCTTCTGTCACCACACAGAGGTAGACATTTGCATCCTCGTCCAGTTCTGTACGATCATTGTTACAACCCCAACTCTGCTAGAGGAAAGGGGCAGCAACATTAAAGACTGTAAAAGAATGTAATATAATCACAAAGTTTATTGTATTAAAAAAAAACAATCAACACCAAGGACGAAACAGCACTTGAGATCAGAACAGCTTAAATTACACAACCACAACAAGACCTTCTAAAAGGTAAAACTGTATCTAAAAAGATGGGCGGAGCCTCCGTGACATCACCCGTAGGTTTCTGAAGAGCTGAATTGAAGCTCGGTGGGCGGTTCCTACCATCACCATCTTGGTAGGGTCATGCGTCTTGGCCGGAAAATGCAAATATGGGCAAAGAGGTGGAGCTGAGAGGGGGGCTGTGAGCATCATGGTGGATGATTGACATCGAGCAACTCCAACCTGCCTGTAGCTCAGAGCTAACCATGCTAACCTGGGGCTAACAGGAGCTAATCAGCTGACAGAGGTAGACGGACTAAAGCTAAGGAATGCTGTTAACCGGTGAAAAACAGCAGGCGTTATAAATTCCTCCTACTTGTAAATATGCCGAATTTTGAGATGAAATTACTTTTAAATGGAGGAGTAAGGAAAAACTATACTCCCCCACAGCTGTCATGAAGGTAAACCTGACCTATTAAACCTTAAATGTTTTTTGTACCAGGCTGTAAACTTGTTTATTTCTACTGTAAACATGTTTATTTCTACTGTAAACTTGTTTATTTCTGCTGTAAACATGTTTATTTCTGCTGTGAAGTTGGAGTTTTTAACATGGGAGTCTATAGGGATTTGCTCTGTTTTGGAGCCCCTAGTGGATGAGTGGTGAACTGCAGCCAGTGAATCGCAGGTTGATGATGCCACACTCGGTTGAGTTCTGATGGAGTCACTCCTGGTTTTTTCCAACTAAAACAAGAGGCCAAGGCCGTAATAAGTATTGCAACCCTATCCTCTTCGGCCTTCCTCAGAAGTCCATCCATGAGCTCCAACTTGTTCAGAACTCTGCTGCTCAAACTATCACTGAAGTCCTCTCGTATCACCACATCACGGCTGTCCTACAACAGCTCCACCTGCTCCCAGTATCCCACCATATCCAGTTTAAACTATTCTACACCTTATTTGTCTGACATCCTCCACATCGCCACCCCATCCCATTCCTTTAGATCTTCCTCCTCCATACACCTCACTGCACCTCCTGCATCAGCATCAGCTCTGGAACTTTCTGCCATCAGAAATTCAGAACAATGACTGTCTCGCCATCCTGACTCAGAACTCACCTGTTTAAAGCTGCTTACTCACCGTGTGACCCTGCCATTAATCTATGTTTGTTGAGTTCTTATCATGTTCTCTTGGTGTATTTTGTAGGGGTGAGAAAATGGAATCGAAAAATCGGATATCAGGATTCTTTGCTTCACAATTTTGAAATCGATTTTTTAACTAAAGAATTGATTTATTGTCTTTTCAAACAAATAAAAATAATTCATAATAAAAAAATTTGTCATTTTTATTGTTTTTATTGATCTTTTACTTTTCTTCTTGGGCATTACAGCAGCAGAATGATGGTCTGGATACTGTGTTGTTTTTTCCCAATTTAATATTTTTTGTTTGCTTTTAATCTACAAAAATCAGCATTAACGGAGAATTGTGAGAATCACAATTTAAATTGAATCGGCACCCAAAAAATCGGAATTGAATCGGGACAATAGCATATTGTCATAGCCTAGTATTTTGTATGTCTTACTTTTAATATTGTGATCAGTCTGTGGGGGCCTTGAAAGGAGCTGTTAGATAAAATATCTTTTTTTTTTATACTAAATTTCAACCTCTAATCCATGAATGGTGCACAGGACTGTTGCAGCCACATGACATGACAAGAAACAAGACTGGATGCAGGAGAACATGCTGTTCCTGTCTGACACTCTGATGATAATAGGAAATTACAGGGACCGCCTGCATGATCTGTGTGCACCGACAACAATTCCCCTCACTGCAGAGCCGTAACACATGCCAACAATGTGGCAAAAATTCATGCCAGCAAAGTGCTGGCTGACAGCGGCTGGGAGAAATCCAAAGGGAATTCGGGTTAGCGGTCCCTTGACCAGACTATCATCTCCACCCAGCCCACCTGCTCCTTTCTGGCAAAGATGCATTTAACAAGTGTGCATATTAAGAAAAACCAACCAGTTTTAGAAATGAAACCAATCCAGAATGTTACCTTACATTTAAAGGAGCATACTTGTGTATTGTTTATAATTGATTTTCCAACCAGTTTCCTTTTTATTTTGGCTTCTAAATAAGTTTCAGTACCAATATGCTGAGAATTATTCATTTGGTGTGAACAGTAAAAGACAACAACAAGAAAGTTGGCGTTTAAGTACTCTGGTACAAACTTTTGAAAATGAACTGCACACAGCAATATGGTACTTTTTCAGAGACAATGAAGTAGCTTTAAAATTTCTGTTCTGCTGCAGTAACCTAAACAACCTAAACAATGTTGCAAACACAGATCTGGATTCCTAAACTAAATTCTTTTATAATGACTTCTGATTAAACATCTCATTGCATCAAAGAACCTCATATGATTTATCCCTGTAACATCAAACATTTCATTTTTATTATTCATTATTATTATTATTTATTATTCATAAAAGTGCAATATTAAGCTCCATTGGACACTTTTGAAAGCTTATTATAAAACCAACAACAGAGCAAACACCACCACTTACAAAGCATACTATTTGGATTGAAAACCTCCTTGAAAGGCTAGAATTGTCCCTAGCTCATGATAGATCACCCAGAAAGTGTGCTTGTGATAGCAATTTTTTCCCATCAAGTTTTGTTGTGTGGTTCTGAGATATTTCACAGTGTTGACGCTGTCACATTAGATCGCCCGCGTACCAGCTGAACGGTGTATATTCCTACTACTTTACTGCTGTTTATTGTTAGTGTATTGCAACAGGAAGCTCAGTGTTCAGTACCTCATATTTCTCATTGCCACTGCTACACATAGATATTTGCTGGTGAGTTTTTTTTTTTGTTTATTTATTAAATGATAAGTTTTCAAGGTATGGCCACAGGTGTTTTATGTTTATATATATATATATATATATATATATATATATATATATATATATATATATATATATATATATATATATATATATATATATATATATATGTTTATTTAGAAATTATTAGTTATTACGTGTATTAAGATGTGACCAAAGGAGTTCTAGTGTTGTTTTTTTTCATGTTTATTTAGAAGTTTTTATTTTTGCAGGTAAGACGACAGATGTTCTCATGTAGACTTTTTATGTTTTATGTTTATTTACAGATGAATAGTTATTAAGATATGACCACAGGGGTTCTAGTGTTTTTCACATTTTTCCCGCGTTGCTACTGCTACATATTAGATTTTACTGGTGTGTTGTTTTTATGTTCATACAGTTATTATAAGTTTTAATATATTAGAACAAGAGATGAAGTGTTGAATTTTTCACATTTTTTGCATCATCACTGCTAGACATCACAGTTGTTCATGTTTCTATGGAAGTTATTTATTGCCTCTGCCAAGGAGGTTATGTTTTTACGGGCATTTATCTGTTCGACTGTGTTCAAGATAACTCCGAGTTGTTGGAAATGTGAAAAGGAAGAAAATATTTCATTTTGGTGTGATCCGGATCACCATTTGGATTCAGAAACTTTAAAAGGCGGAGGTTTGCGCTCTCAGTGTGCTTTTCTAGTTTATGTTGTTTTAAGGTAAATATATTAATTTATTCAGCAATTTGCTCTAAAACATTCATATGGTTTAGTTAACTTACAATACGATGTAAGATTAGTACATCAACTACATTTAAATCAAGTTACAGCCACTAAATATATTCTATCGAAGCCAATGTGACATTTTACAGTGTAAAATGTTTTTATTGGTATTTTCTTGTACTGCGTCAAAATGAATGTACTTAAAGACATTTAACATCTTATCACTCATCATATCATGTGAAGTTTTTTCTCCCTGATACTTGACTGAACTTCTGATTTACACTAAGTTCAAAAGGAATAAGCAGGATGTTCCATGTTGCAAAGAACATAAGTAAGCAATCCTTGGGAGAGTTTCCATCCATAATGAATGGACACAGACATCAAAGGGCACATTTCACCCAAGAGACGAAAATGATCAAAGTCGTGTATTATATCACTTTTCTGCATACTTCCTTAATACATGCACTTTGAGTTGGGACGTAACCAGATGCTGCTTCCTGTCTTGTCACATCATTTTAACATTTGACAACATCACATCAGGAAAATGGATATAATGAAAGAAAAAAAGAGAAAAAATGAAGAACAAACTCATTTATGAGGTTTGTATTTTAGTCATTGCAAGTTGCAGGTAAGCCAAAAGTTAGCAGAACTAAAAGAAACGTGGTAACCTGATGGCGGAGTGGTCGGGGCCTTAACATACCAGAGAGACTAAAAACCAATCATATATTTTCTGTGCGTCTTGGATTCCTCAACAGTCTCATTATGAAATTATAGGATGTCATCTAAGGGACATAGACATCACAATGAAAGGAGCCAAAGGCCTTCATCAGTGAGTTTAAAGAGGACAAAAATGTTATTCTCTCTCAGTTGAAGCTTAGACAAAAAATGTTGCCTCAGAATGGAACTGGTGTTTTCTGTGAACAGAAGCTGGATGTTCTGCTGTAAACCCACCTCGTCTCTGATGATCTGTAAAGAACATGACCCAGGTGTGGCTGTGCAGGAAATGACTACTTTTCACTTGATTTATTGCCTCAGTGAAGATTTTTCCAAATGATTTAAGATGTTTCTTTTTCAACTTGTAAACTACAGTTCCAGGTATTATGTACAGTAATGCAGGGAGTGCATGGGTCAGACTGACAACAAACATGCTTTGTTTCCATGGTTCTTAGTTATATTTAGACGTCGCTCTTTGCTCTTTATGTCCAATTTTAAAAGAAGAAGACAACATTTAAAAAAAGTATGAACAACGCTGTGGGTAAAATCACAGAGACTGATGTTATTCTGTGCTTATTTTCCATGTTTTCATGTTCATTTTAAGTAATAACACATTTTACCTTTGTTTGTACTTATAAGAAAGTTAAAATCCATTTAGACTTTTATTTATCAAACTAAACTTTATATTAATCTTAATTGGAAAAAGCTGAACTCTTCCTGCAGAGAGAAAAACAAAAGCATCAATCTGAGTGGCATTTAGAAGGTATAAGGCACAGATGTATCCTGCAGATGTGAGACTTGTTTTGCTACCATGGCTTGCTGAGACATTTAATGAAACCAAGTCATCATTAGTGCCTCTTGTGCCTTCCTGCTATGACATGTCACAATGTTTGCTGTGCTGGAGATGTCGTATGGGGTTAAGGGTTCAAAAAAAAAAAGAAAAAAAAATAGAGCTCCTGACAAGAAGAAACTAAAACCACAGGCAGGTGCAGGTGATACCAGTCTTCTTTCCAGATCTTCTATATGTGTTCTCTTTCACTACCATGTAGCATAAAATGGCTGATGAAAACCTTTATACGTCCATGTAAGAGCTGCAGCTGGAAGGCTCATAGACAGGAGATGTTTTACAGCTGCCATTTAATAGAAGAAAACTATGGTCTTACTTCATTAAATACTATTAGTGACGTAAATAATGGCAAAAGTACATTAATCATTTATCTCTGGTCTAAATTTATACTAATATTTAAGAGCTATAAATGTCTAGAATCAGTCAAAAGAGCAACACTAAACATCATTTTGAATTAGATGTAGGTTTATCTCAGCTGGTAGCTTTTAGAATCTGCAGATGACCTTTTCAGACATGTACAATAACAGCATTGTTTTATTTAAACTCACAAAGTGAGTCAATGAGACGGTTTCTTATTGGGTCACGTGGAAATTTCTGACTGTCTTTCTGTTATTGTCCTGAAACATAGTTTATTTAATGTCTTGTACACAAACATAGCTGCACAGAGGGATTGTAGCTTCGCAGCATTTTGTAAAACTCCCCTATAAGGACAGATGTTTGGCTTTCACATGTAATAAGGTGAAGACGACTGAAATGCATGTTTTCTGCTGTGTACAATACCTCTTTCTGCTCCCGCCTCATCCCTCCTCTCCATCAGCAGGAAGCGAGGACTCTCAGGGAGGAAGGGCAGCACACACAGCTGCAGGACTGCCGGGAATGCCAGGAAGGAAAATAGGTAGTTCCACCTGGACTCCTGCAGTCGGAACAGCAACAGAAGAGCTACATCAGAGCTTCAGCCACGGAAGCAAAACAGCATGTTTGACGAGGACAAAACTGCTGCTAGAAAAACCTTCAACAAAGGAGCTTTTCTTTTATAGTATGACAGCATGCTTTTAGAAAGCAGCACAAACAGAAAACATCACTCTTGTGTGCCAACACGTATTGACAAGGTCATAGAAAAAAATTCTATACATTGTAATATTTATCAAGTCTCAGTGCAAACCTGTGTGGGTTGAAAGCTCCATATTTATACACAGAAAGCAGCGGGGGAGTGGAAAGGCATCTAAATAATATGTTTTTAAATGGCAATAAAAAGAATTCAACTAATTCTGTAAACAACGTGATAATTAAAAAATTTTCCGACTTTTTTTTCTCATGTTACAACTTTATTTTGAACCGTATGGAGAGGGAGGATGTTAGTCATCTACTTCAGAATCAGTGCATGCACAATGATCCCAGCGGATAAATATTTATCAAGGTCTGGCACATTTACAGAAGCCAGAATTCATAATGGTTTTTTTTAGTGGCTTAATTTGAAACAACAGCACCTAATGAGGATCACATGGGAAACACAACGTTACAGTTTTCCTTGGAAACAGAGTCAAATCTTTTACATATTTCATCAGACTTCATAATATTCCTTCAACCAATCACAACATCTGATAAACAGCAAATGGGTCAACATAATTAAGTATATTTTTAATTAAACAGAAATGATGTCCAGTGTTATGTGCCCACAGAAAGAGGCGAGGATTTCCATTTCCAAAACAGCTCTCAGGTTAAAAGCATGCTCAGAACTGAGGCAAAGTAAGCCTCTTCTACATAGTTAAAAAATTAATTTTAATCATTCTGGATAAAATTTTGACATTTAAGAAAATGTTTACATGCTGTAAAACATGTTCATTCTTCGATGCACATGTAAACATAACTAATGATGAGCAAAAACCAGATACAGACTAACTGGTGCACTATAAGCCTTGTGGAAAACATGGATGTATGTTAGTGTGTTTGAATGTTACTGCAAAAAATTCTGGATGCAAAGCAGACATGAGCATCGTGGCTTAACCTGAGCAAACGGGAGGGGAAAAGGTGGCCTTTAGACAGAAAATGTCAGCTGCAAACCCACAAGAAGTGTGTTTGGGGTTTAGATGTTTTACCTTTATTGGAGAAAAAAGAAAAGCAGAAGGCTGTAAAAGGTCTGAAATTATGAATTTTAGTTATTAACTTTTCTTTATTCAAAAGCTTGATGTTTCAACATTGGCGCTAAAATATAACAAAGTGGAAAAATAACCAAAAATGAAGCAGATTTTATCCTTTACTGTCAAAATTTAATTAAAACGGCAACAGACTAAATATCTAAGAGACTCGCAATCATTTCTGAAATTGTTATGAAAAATGAAGAAACAACAAGAATCCATATATGTTGGTTTTTATCAGGTCTTTAATTAAAATAATACAATTTCAGAACATCATTGTTTCTTTATCAAATTAAGCCAAAAAGTAGGAGTGCATGAACAACTAGGCAGTTCCAGGATTTATGAAAATAAGACATATCCAGACGCTGCTGATCAAATTCACTTCATTTATTGATCATCAAGCATTCATGTTTGCTGGTGTGAAACATTCTGGTGTGTGTTAACACAATGCTGAGAGGAACCTCATCACATATGATCCAAGAGAAGGGTTATGAGGCAATTTCCAAACTATTTAGAGTCAGTCAGGATTATTCACAAGAAGGAAATATTCAGAACTGCTGCCAATCTTCCCAGGAATGAATATCCTCATAAATATACGCTTCCACTAACTGAGTAGGGCACAGACATTAAAAAAGCTGCTCTGAAAGTCTGAAAGGAAGAAAAAAGAAGAGCTGAAGCCAGAAGAGGAATATTACTTTGTTATCTTGCACAACCCTTAATTATATTTCTGGGTATTGTCAGTCAGAGATGCTTAATGGAATATGAAAAAGAGGAAGATGACTGGCCTTTTGTGCCTGATAAACCTGGATTGTCTGCACTGCTCTCAGCGATTCTGTGCATTTCAATAGAGCTGAGCTGTGGGTAAGTCTGAGATGCATCACTGATGCTGAGAAGCAGACTGACTTATTCAATCAGGAGATTAGATACCAGATAAGACGAATCCTCTCAGACCAAAGAAAAGTCTGTTCTAACAAGCATTGATTTCTGTGCTCGGTGCCATTAACATCTCATCGGAACTCAGTGTTTCACCTGGTTATTATTCTGTGGTAAGACCTTCTAGATCTACTGATGTCGACTGCATCCTTAAACACATCATTTCTGTTCCAGCAGGTAAGCTGCTTGAAACGGGGCAACGCATCCTTCAACAGCTGACCCTGACTTGTTTCCTTCCTCCAGGCTTTGCAGTCGAGTCATTAATATTCCTCTCAATCCTGAACGCTGCATGTTGTTGATTTTACTGACTTGCTTTGTAAATAATCTTGTAAGTAATTATTTTCTTGTTCATCTGAAACTTTCTGCTTCCCAAGCATCACTGCGTCGGCCACGAGGCTTTACATGACTGTTTTCAGTCAGCAGGATGAAACAATTCACACACATTCACACACAAAGCCGAAACATTATTTATACAGAGAATAAAACAAACAGTTGACTGGGCAGCTGTGGAAAGGCACCTGAATAACAGCTGGGTTCAGAATGAGGTCCTGACACAAAAACATGCATGGCAGAGCAAAGCTGCAGTGTTTATCAGAAGTATGAACTAAATGTGTGTCTTCTAACTGTGGCTTTAAACCGATGTGTCCGTCTCCATCAGCCCTGATGATAAATCATAACTAAACAAAGACGGTCATGCAGGGTTTGTTTTTACCTTCAGGTGACTTAGGTTCAAAGCTCTTTGTCATGTTGTGATTGGACAAATGCAGAAGATAAGACCGAGCTCTGTCTCCAGCACATGAGGAATAAAACATGAGTAAAATGTTTGGCTGTTGTAAAACTTCAGCTGCTACGAAGCTTCAGCCGCCATGAAGCTTCAGCCGCTGTGAAGCCTCGGCTGTTATAAGGCTTCAGTTGCTGCGAAACGTCAGCCACTGCGAAGCTTTATCTGCTGTGAAGCTTCAGCTAGAGTGAAGCTCTGACTTTTGCTAAAAGGACGCAGCTATAAAACCAGAGAAAGGGTGAACATGCAACTTCTCAGACAGATATAATGAAAATGTCCAGTGGTCCACTTCTGTACTTCACTTCTGATGTATCCAATTATGCAAGATAGTGTCCTTTGTTTAAAGTCAATCTCAATTACATTACCTGAGTATGATCCATCTGCTTATTCAATCTGCCCTCTGATAAACCTCAGGAAGTTCAGTCCTGCAGCAGTTCGAGCTAATATGTACTCTCAGAGCAGGTGGTGAGATTAAGGCTGTCGCTCACTGTTTGCTGGACATAAATGTGTATTTAGATGAATATTCTGTCCTCCAGGGAGTGTATTCAGTGAGGAAAATATTTCTCACAAAGTAGTTCGGCAAGTGGCATGCCAAATGCTTTAACATTTAAAAGCACAGGATGAAATCTGCAAGGACAAATCGAGACACTTTCCCTTCAGCTTTTACATTTAGCCTGTCTGTTAGCTGCAGATAAGCATCTCCCTGCAGTCTCTGCATGTTTGTAAAATAACAGAAAAGTAAACAGGACAGTAATTCCAGATAATTACACAAAGTGAGAGGCTGTTTGGTAAAAATCTCACGTCACCAGAAACTCAGCATTTGGAATACTGTAAGTGGGCATCTGCCAGGATGAGAAGAAAAGCCCATCATCCTCCTGCCTGCAGCTGTTTGTGATGAATGTCACCTTCTCCATAAGCCGGTTTCGCTGATGGTGTGTCAGAGGAGCAAACTGACAGTTGGCCCTTGCAGGTGTGTGAAGCCCCGTTCTAAGAATATTAAAGCATGTTTATCATCAGGGAAATGAAAAATACTTTTTGTATCCCAAAGGGAAATAAAAGTGTTGTAGGAGGTTTTCTGTTTGTTTGGATTTGAATAAAAACAACAATAATAATGAATTAATTAGAAAGGTTATTGCTTTGTTCAGGAGGGCGATGGCCGGAGAGACCTCCAGTACCTTCCAGTCTTGCATCAGACTTTCTGAAGCTTCACGCTGAACACATTGTGCTGTTTTTCCACTGTGTTGTGTTGCAGATGTAATGATCAGTTATCAGCAGCACAGAACCAGCTGATCACTTTATCCAGCTTCTGCAGGTCTCTGACATCCACATGGTTACAGTTAGTCATGCATCGATCAGGGTTAGCAGATCTAAATTCTTTTACTGCGTTTAACCATTTTATGAGGCAGACTTTAGATTTAACTTTAAGTTTATGTTTTCTTTCAGAGAGCAGGCATGAAACAATTCCTATCATTTGGACTGACTTTAAAGCAGGAAGAATCAGGTATCTTGACCTTTTGTAATTACGTTTGTGGTTTATAAACCGGCTGGTTAAGACTTGTGTCGTTAACAGTCCTTCTTTCATATCACATTAAAACACACTGATCTTTCTGTAGCGTTGTTTTTTCAGTGCTCACTTCAATGTATAACTCAAAATTATGAACATTTTTATTCTGATTATATTCAATATATCTGATTCCATTATAGTCCATGTGACTGAAGTGCAGGGAAGTGAAGGCTGGTCCTGCAAACACAACCGAGGTTGCATACCAAGTCTCCTCACAGGTACAAAAACATCATGAAGAGCTCTCAGAGGAACGGATGTGCTCACACACCATCTCTTAACAGCAGGTTGAGTAAACCTGTACAAGAAGCAAGCTGACTGGATGATTCAACTCCCATTTGGGGGTGTGTTTGAAGAGAGACGAGACTGAACAGGAACATACAACAGACACATACAAACACCTTGAAAATGTAGTCGAGCAACGTGCATGCACACTCTGGAGAATTCACTCATAACCTTCACAGTCAGTGTGGAACTGTGCCATGCTTGCTGCGTTGCTTGTGTCCTGATGCATCACAAGAAGTACTCATGTACTACGGGAAATGTACTTTGGGGACACTTGCCATTCAAAACAGTCAGAGCTCCTGTCTGTCTGATACCACAGAACATTGTGACAGAGAATACAACGCTTTTTGGGGGATAAGGGTTTATGAAAGTAGTTTGAGACATGCTGATGGCATCAGAATCTCCATGGTGCTGAGTGGCAAACTGGCTAAAAGCCTGTTCCTGTTGTAAACAAGAATAAATACGCCTCTCCGCTGGAAGGCGGCCATTAGCTGTGCATAAAGGTGACATTATTTATCAGTTGGAAAAGCTTGTCATAATTTTGCATCTGAAAACAAACGTCATGTTGGACCAACGTGTGGTCGCAGAAAAACCCCATGAAGAGGAGGTCTGGTAGTCTGAACAGGGGCTCTGCAGCTTTGCACAGGCCATGCATTCATCGTACAGTATATGTGACGCAAGTCAGTGAAGTGCTTGTGAAATGACATGGAAGGCTTTTGACAGACGCTGCACGGAGAAAAGGCAATTCCGTATGACATTTATAAAGTTGCTCTGCAGGTTAAAATGAAGGATGGAGCAAATCAATACTTATACATTAAAAATGAGTCCCATTGCTCAGAAGCTTGGACTCTTGGCCTGTATGAAGATGTCATTACAAAGTCACAGTCTAGAAAGCAAAGGAGGAAAATTCACGTCTGAGCGTGAGCAGAGAAGAAAGGAAAAGAAAAAGGGGAATTAATTTGATAAGAAAAAAAGCACTTTTTAGACCGAAATGTTGTCCAATTCAAGCAGTCTTTTGGCTGTGAAAATCATGATATTTTACTGTTTCTGGTCCATTTAATTCAATCAAACAGACAGACACACAAGAGAATGCACAAACAAAATAAAAATGAATTAATTGCAGTGCTCATATCTCCATTATGGACGGGGAATTGATCCAAAAGAAAGATGTTACAGGGAGCCTCATCCAACACACACTGGAAATATTCACATTACTGTCGTTGGATTGACAACAAATGAACAATTAGAGCGTGCGCACAAACAAAGCACAAAGAATAGGCGTGGAATAAAAGAGAACTCACACACAGTCACATCTCTGAAGTCTTAGACTTACGTTGCACATGAAAACAGTGTTTGATAACTGATGGATTCATCAGATCTGTTTAGTGACAAAGTAAGAAGCATCAATTTCCCTGGAAGTTGATGACATTCATCTAGGATTTAAATGTAAATGACTCAAAACAAACCAGTGCATGTTGATTTTTGTGTTATTCTGGAGCTACTGACAGTCAGGCTGAAAGCAGCAGAGTTGCTGCTTCAGGCAGTAACAGCAAATGCAAGAACTTCCATCGTCCAAACTTCAGGCTTCCTTTAGTTAAAAGTTTTAGTTAAAGCTTAAAACTCAGTTCCTAAAAGTTATTTTCTACTGCTCAACATGCATAAAGCTTTTTTACTCTCACAACTAAAAACCAAAAACTAAAAAAACACAACCAGCTGAACCAAGTGACTACAGACCAGTTGCCCTGACATCTCACATCATGAAAGTCCTGGAGAGACTCTTACTGGCTCACCTCAATAAGCAAGTAAACACCTTTCAGGACCCATTACAGTTTGCATATCGTAATGGACTTGGGGTTGAAGATGCCATCATATACCTGCTCCAGAGAGCACACTCTCATCTGGACTATTCAGGCAGCACTCTGAGGGTCATGTTCTTTCATTTCTCAAGTGCTTTTAATACCATTCAGCCTGCTTTGTTATGTGAGAAGCTCCATTAATTCCAGGTGGATACCTCCACAACCACCTGGATTTATGACTACCTGACAAAGACTGAAAGACACAGAAGAACATTCCTGCCATCCGCCTCCGGAACAAGACCTTCTCTACTTAACAGCAATTATCGACCACGATATTGAATTTTCCTTTGGGGATTAATAAAGTATTTTTCACTCTTTTCATTCACAACAGTAAGAATCGTGTATTTCCCTCCATCTACCTAATTAACTAAAATCACCTTAACCCATGCGACGCACCCAGCTCAGTAACTCTCCCAACTCAACACTCCTCCACGCGCCTGAAGGAATAAACCAAAAGAGGTAAATTACACCAAGCATCACACTAGAGAGTAAAATAAGCACTTAGAACAGAAACAGAACTTCTGTGCACTTGCTTTCCAAAGTTAATTAATTATTCACCTAAAACTGTGTGTTTTTCATTTAAAGGACCTGTTGTGGACCAACTATTTTTCTGCACCTTCCCTGATGGAACAGGACCGTTGTTGCTGTGATACCTTCTGCTACTGGAGTAAATAAAATATAAATTGTATTCGCTGCTCAAACAAAATGTTTACTGAAGCTGGAATGCTGCACATCATTTCCAATGCGTGATACGGTGTTGGTAGTTGAAAAGGAGACGAGTAAAACAATTATTTGGCAAATCCTGCGGGACGTCTGGTACCAATGGGTTACATTCAGAAATGTTAGTAGTAAGTAAGTAAAGTTTATTTATAAAGCGCTTTTCACAGATAAAAATCACAAAGTGCTGTACAGAAAAATGGGTACAATAACACAATCAACAACAAAAAAAAAAAAAAGAAACAGAATTAAAGTCATCCAAAAATCAACCAAAAGCTCTTCTAAACAGTAGCGTCTTTAGCTGCATTTTAAAAGAGTCCACAGAGTCAAGCACACGAAGGGACAGAGGCAGCTCATTCCAGAGTCTGGGAGCAACAGACTGGAAAGACAGGTCACCACGAGTTTTAAAACGAGTTTTTGGAACCTTTAGGAGGTTCTGGCCAGAAGACCGAAGAGAGCGTCCAGAGGAGTATGGACAAAGTAAGTCGGTGATGTACTGAGAGGCCTGACCATGTAACGCCCGAAAGGTCAACACTAAAACTTTGAAATCTATGCAAAATTTAACAGGAAGCCAATGAAGACGTGACAAGACAGGGGTGATGTGGGCTGTTCTGGCTGCACCTGTCAAAAGTCTGGCAGCAGAGTTCTGCACAATTTGAAGGTTATTTAGAGTCGTCTTATTTAAGTAAGTGAAAATAGAGTTACAGTAATCAATGCGACTCGAGATGAAAGCATGGATGATCATTTCAAGATCTGATTTTGACAACAACCTCCTTACTTTAGAGATGTTTCTTAGATGATAGAAACAGTTTTTGGTCAGTTGTCAGGTGTGACTCTCCAAAGACATGGCCTGATCATGGCCAAGGTTTCTGAGACTGGTTTTCACAGACGAGCCCAGAGCACCAAGATAGTTTTTGATCATAGGTATCTTTTTATCAGGGGCAATGATCAGAGTTTCTGTTTTGTTAGAATTTATCTGAAGGTAATTTGAGGAGAGCCAGTTTTTAATGCAGGACACACATTCCAACAACATAGATAAAAAATGAAACTCTGAGTCATTGAAGGAACAGTACAACTGAATATCATCAGCGTAAAAGTGATATGATACATTTTCAAAACCACAAATAAGTCAGCCAAGAGGCAATAAGTACAAAAGAAACAAAACAGGCCCCAGAACAGAACCTTGGGCCACCCCACAAGACAGTTTAGACACATGGGACATTACATTGTTTACCGCAACATTAAAGGTTCTACCTTTTATGTATGAGAACCACTGGAGAACAGTCCCAGAAAAACCCATCTCTGATTTAAGTCGATCAATCAATAAGTCACGGTCTACTGTGTCAAAGGCAGACGTTAAATCTAGTAAAACCAAAACTGTGTAGCGACCAGAGTCAGCGGCCATCATCACATCATTTGAAACTCTCAATAAGGCAGTTTCAGTGGAGTGCATTTTGCGGAAACCTGACTGAAATTTGTCGTAAAAATCATTTTCTTCCAAAAAATGTAGTTAGCTGTTCAGCCACTACTTTCTCTAAGATCTTAGAAAGGAAAGGAAATTTTGATATGGGCCTATAATTTCTTGGTTCCGCAGGATCTAGATTTGTTTTTTTAAGGATGGGATTTACCACTGCATATTTGAAGTAGCAGGGGACTGAGCCAGATTCCAATGAAAGATTGATCAATTTAACAACCCAAGGACCAACTACATCAAAAACCTTCACAAACAAAGATGTCGGTAGAATGTCTGCCAGACTTGAGGAAGGTTTCATCTTGTCCACTAAAGCCTTCACATTCTGCAGGCTGACAGGAGTGAATGAGGACCATATCCGAACACTATCTGACACAGGGCATAAGTTATTTAAAGAAGGACTAATGCTGGCCCTAATGTCTTTCACTTTGGACACAAAGAAGTTTAAAAAGTTATTGCAATCCTCCTGTGTATACACAGGAACATGTGGAAATGAAGGCACAACAAGGTTTTCAATAGTATCAAACAGGACTTTAGGGTTTTTCTTATTACATGACACTAGATTTGAGAAGTAAGTTGACCGAGCTACTTTTATCATTTCATTTAGCTCCGACATCATTTCTTTAAGATTGAGTCTATGTACCTCTAATTTTGTGGTTTTCCACAAACGCTCCACTTTCCGACAGCTTCTTTTAAAGTTACAAATAGCCTCACTCATCCATGGACAGGGCTTTTTATGTGCAAGAGTGCTTTTAGAGGGGGCAAATGTTTGTTTTTGTATTATAATAAATAATCAGTCTGTAATATTTGTTGGTTAAAATGTTGTTTCCCATTCTTTGACTATGATGAAATCTATCTACGTAAGACTGGATTTCATTACGAAGCCGTCGTCCTCACTCGCTGTGATTTGTATTCTCCTGTCAGCTGACCACGACTTGGCTCCCTGAGACTCCTGCATTACTATCAGTTCATTTATAAAACTTCAATCAGCAAAAATCCTGCGTACCTCCGTTCTTTACTCATTATACAAAATGGTAATCACAAGTTTCGCTCCACTAATCACATTAAGCGACTCATCCCCAAAGCCTGCACAGCCTTTGGCTGTTTCGCATTTCAGCTTGCAGCTTCTGAAGTCTGGAATCCTTTACAGCAGAATTTGGCTCATTCATTCCATTTTTCACTTTTACAAACTTATTTTTAAAAATGTTCCTGTTATTAAGGGCGCCTCAATGTTTGGAAGTGCTTTATTGTTTTCTTTTTAATTCTATAATACTGTGTAACCCACAATGTATAAAATATTGTGTAATTTGACTCATCACAACTACTTTATGCGTCATTGTTGCCTCCTGCTCAGGTCATCATTGTAAATGAGAACTGGTTTAATAAAGGTTAATATAAACATCTGTTTCATTACTCAACATGAACATTCTTTAATTTGATGATTTATTTATTTATCTCTTTATTTAAACCTCATCTTTAAAATAAGAGGTAACCAAAAGCACCCTAATGCCTTCAGCTTACTGATGTCACATCAGTTTTTAGATTTATCATGTTCATTTCACTTTTACAACTCTCACATTCAACTGAGAAAGTACAACTGCCAAAAGATGTGTTTGCATGCTTTAAATATAGTAAATCAATTTAGCTATCGCACATTCCATTATTCATTCCTGCACACAGGGCCAAAAGTAATGTGATCCAAAGACAAAACATGCCAGCAGAGGGGTGCTTGATGTTGTTCGCCTTCTGTTCATATGACACAACTGATTGGCTTTCGAAACATATGCGCCTTGAGCAAATGTCTGTTTGTGGCTCTAAAAGATAAACTGAAAATGTAGCATATAAAAATAATCGCATGTTTAGATGATGGATTCCTGTCATGGAAATGTTTCACCTGCAGGCCAAATCAACAAAAGTGGGCACAATGCTTGCAGAACATGAGTAATAAAATGAGAAGGGAAGAAGAGGGGAACGTTTCCTCTGGGGTTACCAAGGTGTGACTGACAATTCCTGCAGTTATCTAACTGAAATAAGGGACAGATAGAGGCAGACACACAGCACTGTGAAGGGTAAAAGTGCAGGTTTTTTTTTTTTCAGTGGAGACGGCTGATGGGCAAAATGTTGTCAGCTAGCCTGAGAAAGTGAAGGAAAATAATTAAGTGTGAGCAGAGCTGGAAGTTTCTGTGTGCCAGCTCAAGTTTGAATGTCAAGCTAAAATGGGACTATCTCCAGCAGTGGCGGTGTGGAGTGGAAGAAGTCAGCGCTGAGCCATGAGACCTCATCAGTTAGACCTTGGCATTTAAACCTTTGTGGCCAGATTTCACCTTAATGTCCTGCAGAGCACAAGACACGTGAGAATCAGACTGCTGAGGTAAAAGTTTAACTCTTCTGGGTCATTCGGGACTTTTTAAGTCACTTTCAGGTCATTTTTTTCCACATTTTTGGCCACCGTTTTGGTTGACTTACCAGATTTGGATGCTTTGTTTCTTTATTTTTTATAATCAAGTGTTTCTATGCTTTTATTATTTCAGTTTTTCTTCAAGGACATCAAGGACACCCAAATGTGTGAGTAGAGGACACAAAAGGCGTCTCCTCGAGACTCATTTAAATATTACAGATTACTGTTTTTCCCCTTTTTTGCTGATGTTTCAGTCAAGTTTAGCTCCAATCAAAACTACCAAATATGTAATCATTGTGTGAATGCTTTCACACAATAGTTTTCCTGTTTTTCTTTATTATTATTCTCTATTTATTATTCTTACTTCTTCCGTACCTTTTTCGGCGCGTAATAACTTCAGCTGTGTTCAACCGATTCAAACAAATTTGGTATCAAAACGTTCAGCTCGTTCAGCTCATTCCTGCTTCTATTCAACTTTTTGATATCTTCAACCAATTTCAAATTATTGATCATTTTACTGATTTTCAGCTCTCATTGAAATGAATGGGAATTCCACAAAAACATTCAACTCTTTCAGCCTTTATAACTTCAGCATACTTTCAGCTAGAAACACCGTTCGAACTTTAAACAAGTCACAAGAAATTCAGCTATTAAACTTATGTTCAATTTTTTTATATCTTTAACTGTTTTCGAAATATTGCAGTTTTAAAATCGTTCAACTTTTTTGCCGATCACTTTTCGCTCGCACTCTAGTTCCACTCTAAATTTTTAAAACTTTCCAGACCTCGAACAAATTCTCATAACTCCTCAAAATTTTGCCCTACAGACACAAATTATACATCAAAACCTTGCAAATCTTCTTGGTTTCAACTCAATCCAAGAATGAAAGAGCTGGGACCTACAGATTTTGAGCCCTCCAAGCGACTAAAAGTCTGCTTTTTCCCCATTCAAGCTGCCATAGACAAAGGAAACATGTCCTCTCGGCTGCACTTTTTTTTTTAACTCACTGTCATTTAAATTCAGTTAAGTCGACGATAAAATAAATTACATTCCTGTGTTCCTCAAAGAATTATTTCTATATCTGTTATGGTTTTCGTGTACCGTCGAGGAGTTCGGAGGGGTCACAGAGGGTCTGCGAAGCAAAAAGTCTCCCCCTCAGCCCCAGCGTGTCATTTTGGAACTGCAGTGAGTGAAGGGAGGGGCCGTTGTCATGACAACTAATAGGTCAAAGGTGTTCAGTGATGATTCAGCACTGTTAATACAGAGCTGTTTATGTCTCCTGTCCAGCTTAGGCCTCAACAAGAACATTTTAACCACGTTTAACTGTCCTGTACTCGTTTTTCAACCGTCGTCAACTGTCTTGCACTCATTTCAGTTCAACTTTCAACCCACTTCACCCCTTTTAACACCATTTCAGGCTTCAACACTTGTACTCATGGCTTGTACACTTCAGCGAAAGGCTTCAACCAGGATATTTCAGCCATGTTCTGCTGTTTTCCACTCTTTTCAGTTCAACTTTCCACCCTCTTTACTCCTTTTTAACACCATTTCAGGCTTCAACACTTGTACAGACGGCTTCAACTTCATATATAATTCAGATAAAGGCTTCAACCAGGATATTTCAGCCTTGTTCAACTGTCTTCCACTCTTTTCAGTTCAACTTTCAACCCTCTTTACTCCTTTTAAACACCATTTCAGGCTTCAGCACTTGTACTGTTTGCTTCATCTTAATAGTTAGTTCAGCTAAAGGCTTCAACAAGGACATTTCAGCTATGTTCCACTTTCTTCCACTCGTTTCAGTTCAACTTTCCACCCTCCTTACTCCTTTTAAACACCATTTCATGCTTCAACACCTGTACTCATGGCTTCAGCTTCATAGTTACTTTAGCGAAAGGCTTCAACCAAGATATTTCAGCCATTTTTAACTGTTTTTCACTTGTTTTTTTGCCCTGTTAAACTGCCTTTCACTCATTTTGCAACCTTCAAACAATTTCAACACCTTGAAACACCATTTTGACCTATAAATCTTTCAACAGTTGACCTCAGCTGTACAACTTCTTCATCTGATCCATCCACAACTGAACTTTAGCCATCTTCAAACATATTTAACTTATTTCAGCTCAGCTTTCACCTATTTTAACCATGTTTAACCATCGGTTTTTCCTTTTCAACACTTCTTTCAAGTTTCTTTCCATTTTAGCCTTGTTCAAACTTTTTTTTAGCATTACAGTTCAAGCATTTCAGCATGAAAGCATTCACACTGCTGTTCTGCAAGAACAGCAATTTTTCTAGTTTCTATTACTTTAATAATTTAAATTGGAATTTTAATCAAATGATGTAACGGTTTTCATTTTTAAAATACACATGAAGAGTAATTTTCCATATAACATGTCGGTGGTCAGGAATCTTTTTTTTTTTTTTTTTTTTTTTTTGTTTTTTAAGATGAGCCTTAAGTGGACTAAAGATTTAGTTGTAATGATTTTTTAGTTGTTTTGGGAGATAGTGTTTTTGACCCTCTAAGGAACTGAACGTGTAGGACAGCGTAAACCAAACACTGCAAAAAATACTGAAAATCAATTCAAATCAAGGTTGTGACTGATTCTTCTGTATATATACATATAAATATATATGTATGTACATATAAATATATATATATATATATATATATATATATATATATATATATATATATATATATATATATATATACATATTTACATGTTATATATATATATATATATATATATATATATATATATATATATATATATATATATATATATATATATATATATATATATATATATATTAACATGTAAATAAATAAATTTATTAAATAAATGTCCAAAATATTTTATGTGGAAACTAAGATAAAAATAGTGCCATGATGCATTTAAACTGGCATTTATAAATTGCAAACATAAATAATTTAATAAATAAATGTCTAATATTTTATGTGGAAACTAAGATAAAAATAGCGCCATCATGCTGGCATTTAAAGGGTTACAATAATTAGAGTAATTGCATTTTTGTCATTTTTCATAAGTAATAAAGTTAATTTAAAGAGCAAAAACACTGGAAATAATATTATTTTATAATGCTTTTAGAAGATTTTTTTGACCCAGTAATGACCTGAGATGGCAGAAAACGGACCTACAACAGTTAAATTGGGATGTAAAAAGCTGGTAAGAGTGGCTTTGTGGGACTTGTTTGGACTTGACAGATGTGTGGGGCTAAAACTGATGGAAACAGCAAATCAAATCAGATATAAGAATGTTATCTACACGAAAAGGCTGAAAATAATTTAAGTAAAAATGTCATTTTCTCGAGCAAAAGTTTGTGTGAGCGTTTTACCTCCTACGATCTGATGGATAATTGCATTTCCATTTGGGAATTTTAATCATCGTCTGCACTGAAGCACTTAGTTTGTTTAGATACCAACCTGATTACTTCCCCAGCATTAAATGACTGCGGTATCGCTTCTGATGGCAGTTTGCAGGTGATGAATTAATGACCAACTCGGCTGTGCAGAGTGCCCGTGCATAATGGCAGCTCCTCTGGCAATGTGGGAGACCTTTGATGATGCTGCACAATTTATGAATTTGCACTTTCCCCACTGCTACTCATTACATGACATCAGAGATGCAGGCAAAACGCTGCTACTTAGATGGGTCAGTAAGGGTGGGTTCTCAGGTTAGTCCACACCAGTGGCGACTGTTACCGGCGGTGGAACTCAAGATCATCCCACCGCACACAGGTTCACAGTGAATTACAATTACACTGCAAAGGATAAGAACAGTTTTGACAAAATGTGTTTGATTTTGTCTTCAGAGACTGGAATCTTTAGCAAAGTGAACGAATTCATGTCAACCTTAAAGTTCAGTGTTTCGCCATATATATTTATGTTCATCCACAGACATCCTGCAGCTCTCCTGTGTCGTCAAGACTCTTGCTATTCTTAACCACTTTCAGGGCCATGGGTGTAAAACAAATTTATTGTATGGCCTGTTCAAAGGTTTTCTCCTTTTTGTCGCCCCTTAGAGAGATGAAAGTAAGGTGAGCTGACTTGTAGAGCACATTTTATGTACAAGACTACCTAAAACATTAAAAGCGTTTCAGATGGTGCAAAGAAAGCCAAAATAAAATCAGAAATTATTTTAAGATAAGTTAAACGTTAGCGTGCCGAATTCAGGCGCATGAGAACAGAAACGTTCCAGACAGATGTAAAGGTTTCTACATGTGGTGAAAGTTTCATCTCCACTGCAGTTTGTTCGACTTGTTTACAGTATCACAGCTACATGATGAATCTCTGTGTTTCGTCTGGACCCTAGTCTGGACCCTACTCTGGACCCTAGTCTGGACTCTAGTCTGGACCCTACTCTGGACCCTAGTCTGGACTCTAGTCTGGACCCTACTCTGGACCCTAGTCTGGACCCTAATCTGGACCCTAGTCCGGACCCTAGTCTGGACTCTAGTCTGGACTCTAGTCTGGACTCTAGTCTGGACCCTAGTCTGGACTCTAGTCTGGACCCTAGTCTGGACCCTAGTCTGGACTCTAGTCTGGACCCTAGTCTGGACCCTAGTCTGGACTCTAGTCTGGACCCTAGTCTGGACCCTTAGTCTGGACCCTAGTTTGGACACTACTCTGGACCCTACTCTGGACCATAGTATATTATCCAGACCAGAGTCTGATCTTGACTCTGGTCTGGACCCTAGTCTGGACCCTAGTCTGGACTCTAGTCTGGACCCTAGTTTGGACACTACTCTGGACCCTACTCTGGACCTTAGTATATTATCCAGACCAGAGTCTGATCTTGACTCTGGTCTGGACCCTAGTCTGGACCCTAGTCTGGAACCAAGTCTGGACCCTACTCTGGACCCTACTCTGGACTCTAGTATATTGTCTGGTCTGGACTCTGGTCTGGACCCTGGTCTAGTCTGGACTCTAGTGTAGTCTGCACTCTAGTGTAGTCTGGACTCTAGTCTACTCTGGACTCTAGTCTACTCTGGACTCTAGTATATTGTCTGGTTTGGACTCTGGTCTGGACTCTGGTCTGGACTGTGGTATGGACCGCAATCTGGAACCTGGTCTGGACTCCGGTCTGGACTAGTTGCCCTGATCTTCGGATCTAAGAGCTCTACTTGGTTTATATTCTCTGAACATGTCCCAGCTGGATTCTGGTCCTGAACCATTCTGGCATTGTAAAGGGCTGAAAATCAGTTCTGTCTGGACCCGGGACCAGACTGACTGACTGGAAATCAGTGTGAAGATGTTCAGGTGATGTGTTCAGATCTAAGTCCAAGTTAAAGCTCTACGAGCAGCAGCATCTGGTTGGGCTGCAGATGTTTAAAGCAGGAAGTCCTGGACCAGTAATCCATCCTGCTGGAGATGAATGACGGAGGAGTTTCTACTGGTCTTACTGGGAGACTAAACTTTTAATCCTGGTGATGTTTCTAATGGTAGAAAGCCTCTGAGTGAAGCTTTGATGTGACTCCTGAAAGTCAGACATGAGTCTATCAACCCTCCAAGGTTACAAACTCGGTTGGTGGTTTTAAGCGCCCGAGTCTCCCGGTGTTTACTGATGCTGACCCGGCTCTCGTTGCTACCGGTAGCCAGATTTGTTGAGTTCTCTTTTAAAGCTGTGCTGATCAGTAGTTCTCCAGGCTTTCAGAAGGTCATTCATACATTTGTTTAGGACATTGGTTGCTTTTTTTCTGATTTTTAATTATTTTGAGAGGAGTGTTTTCTGTTTGTTAAATCCCTTCAGACTGAGCATAACCAAGCAGCAAACAAAGGAGACAGGCCAGCTTTCTGTCTGCACAGAACAGACAACGGTGCAAAGCAGCTATTTTAAGTCATGTCCTTCGGCATTTTGTTACAGTCTGTGATAAAGACACAGTATTCATTCCTACGTCTTTAGTTCCATAAACATCCAAAAGATGGCACCATTTGTGTTAAGAGACTATATTTGTGTAATCATGTTGTAAATACATTTCTGTGATATCACTAAGAGTGATGTTAATTGTGATTGTCGCCACAGTGAGGCGCTGTTTTACTGGTCAAGGATGCACTCTGCATCATTACGTTCACGTCTGCAAGCGCGCCCAGGAAAGTTTCTTTTTTCCCTCCTTTTTAGTGTTTGAGTGTTTTAGACTCTCCCTCCAAGAGAGGATGTACATTTTTTTGTTATCCATAAATAAATAAGCCACAGAGGCTAGAGAAGATCTTTGTCTCCATCATTTTTCTTTTGAGTGCATCACTAGTGATGCTGCAATGCTCAAAACTTGAATGTATAAAATAGTAATTCTGCATAAATTAAGCATTTCAACAAGCTGATTCAATGTGAGCCACATGTTGAAAAATTTGACAGTGAAATCTGAGAAAATTTATATAGATGAGGTCATTCATGTTAAGTCACATTCATATATGCACATACACACGTAGGTAGGTAGCTAGGTAGCTAGCTAAGTAGGTAGCTAGCTAGGTATGTAGCTAGGTAGATAGGTAGGTATGTAGGTAGGTAGATAGGTAGGTATGTAGGTAGGTAGATAGGTATGTGGCTAGGTAGATAGGTAGGTATGTAGGTAGGTAGATAGGTAGGTATGTAGGTAGGTAGATAGGTATGTGGCTAGGTAGGTAGCTAGGTGTGTCGGTAGGTATGTGGGTAGGTAGGTGGGTAGTTAGGTACTTGTAGATCGGTAGGTAGCTAGGTATGTAGCTAGTTATGTAGGTAATTAGATAGCTAGGTATGTAGCTAGTTATGTAGGTAATTAGGTAGCTTGGTATGTAGCTAGTCATGTAGGTAAGTAGGTAGCTAGGTAGTTTGGCAGCTAGGTAGGTAGGTAGGTAGCTAGCTAGTTTGGTAGCTAGGTAGCTAGGTATGTAGGTAGTTAGTTACTTGTAGGTTAGTAGGTAGCTAGGTAGGTAGGTGGGTAGGTGGCTAGATAATGAAGTAAGAAGGAGAGCTACAATGTGCGGCAGGAACAATATCTTATTACTTCATCCTGGTCATTTTCAGACTTCATATATGAATGTTAGGTTTTTGTGTGTGTGTGTGTGTGTGTGTGTGTGTGTGTGTGTGTGTGTGTGTGTGTGTGTGTGTGTGTGTGTGTGTGTGTGTGTTTTTTTATTTTACTATATGTATTTTAATTTATGTTTATGTTAAGTTATGTTTTGCTTACAATAAAATAAAATAAAAACCTATGGTGCCGTATTTTCATAGTTTCAGCAACACTGACCTGACCAAGCAGCTCTGGCAGCCCCAGCACTTGCCCAATGAAAACACCCAAGCAGATCAGGATGGAGTTGAACTGGCCAATGGAACCTCTGATATGTTGGGGGGAAATCTCTCCCAGGTACATGGGGAGGGCACTGAGAGCTATACCTGCCAGGTAGAATGAGACACTTGTCATATATAGGTTGAAACATTTTTCTTGTATAAATTTGAGGAGTGGCTACTGTGTGTGGATACATCCATTCCTATGAATTGAAGCTACCAGGCATGGCAGCTTTTTGTCTACAAAACATTTAATGTTCAAGACAACTGAAAACATAAACTTTTAAAAGCCTCACACCAAAGTGTAAACGAAAAAGATGACAAAAAAAAGATGACACTTTTTCCAGTGCATAAGAGGAAATTATCAATTATTCCTTTTCTCTCCAAAGTTTAAATTTGGTTTAATTTCAATAAATGGCTTAAAATAAAAAATATGCTTAATGTCAGGACATCTCCAGAAATTTCAGAAAAGCTTTAACATCTCACCAAAATCAAGCAAATAGAAGAACAAATAACAGAAAAGATGAATGAGAACATCTTTTTATTCTTTCTTCTTCCCTCTCTGATGCATCATCTCACATTCCGGTGGTTTCCCTGATGTCTTCAATAAAACATCACTGCACATGAAGCAGTTGAAACAAGCAGCAATAACAGTAAAACGCTGTCAACAAACATGTTTCATCCTGATAAAAACTCCATACAAGCTAAAAGCTGCACGGCGGTGTGGTGGTTAGCGCTGCAGCTACAAACAAGAAGGTCAGCGGTTCGAGCCTCACAGTGGAACAGTGATCTTTCTGTATGGAGCTTGCATGTTCTCCGTGTGTGTGTGTTGGCAGGGGAATTACATTAGGTTAATTGCTATTTTTAATTGATTGATTCTCACACATCCGACTGTAGAACAGAATGAAAGATTGGATTACACCAGTATCATGTAGATATATACAAGTATAAATATTATTATGTGTGTAGTTATTAATTTTTCTCTCAAGTAGAATTGACTTTTAATTAAATTAACTTCTTTTTTTAAGCTGACATTTTTTATTATTTCATTTTTATAAATAATTATATAAGTAACACCCAGTATGACATTTAAATTTAAAAAAAACAACAACAACAACAAAAACAACAGGGTAATATATTGGGAAAGAAACACGGTTACTTATGAATACATCAGTACATTATTGTCTGTTTTGTATTTCTCCATCTTATATCCGAATCAGATATTTCCTCCCTGGTTATATAGTTTTTTTTTAAAAAAGGGCACATTTCTTCTGAAATGTTTCTTGTTTATTATGCAAGTTAAGGGTTTTTTTTATTATTTCTTCCCACTGTTTGTTATAAGAAATATTGGTTTTTATTTTTCCGATGTCTCAGCCCGATCCTGCAGCCGATGTCTAAAGCCGGTCTACACCACTGAATCTGTTCAATTGAGAGCTTCCTTTTTTATAGGCCTATACCTAATACACACAAAGCTGAGCATTGGACCATTTTCATCCTAAACATGTCATTTATACACTCCACTATACTTGTCCAATAGCTCTCAACTGTTTGACATTCATAAAACATGTGTATTAGTGTACCTCTGGCTCTTTCACACCTTCAGCATTTTACAGAGTCTCTAAATTTTAGTCTTGCCCTCTTTTCAGGTCCAGTAGCTTCTATGGATGATTCTGCATATAATTAATCACATCTGCACCTCTCTTGATGTCTTATAACAGGATTTAACAACATTGTCCCATGCAGTGTCCTGTATTTCCTGTTTTAGGTCTTTTTCCCAAGCTCTCCTAAGACAGTTATGTTTTGGTGGGTTAGCGGTTCTTATTAAGTTATAGAATTTAAACGCGACACCTATAGATACTTGTGTATTTTGACAAATTTCCTGTGTAGTAGTGGCGGATATTAAGCTGTGTTTTTTTAAATGCTTTTCTCATACAGTCTCTGAACTGTAAGTATTTCCAGGTATCTTTGGAGGTGAGTTTATATCTAGCTGCCATCTGGCCAAAAGACATGTAACTCTCCATATTAAAAATGTCTTCGATAAATATTATTCCTGCTCTGATCCAAGATTGCCAACACAGAGATTTTTTACCACCTTATGTAAACTATTACACCAATTACATTATTTTTGTAAAAAAAAAAAAAAAAAAAAGATAAATAAGATGTACTAATCAAAATATATTTTTATTAAGTAAAAGAAATATGCATATACAATATTTATTTAAACGACTTACCAGAGTTTACCCCCATAATTATACGACCAATGATGAGCATCTCAAAAGATCTGGACATCTCGCCCAAGGACAGCAGCAGAGCGGCAATCACAGCGAAGACGTTGTTCAGCAGCAGGGTTCCCTTTCTGCAAGTCAGACACATGGCTGGAAATTAATACATTAAGAGAAATAGACTGGAAGGACATGTTGAAGAAATCTTAAGACTCAAACCAAAACCAAATGTAACTAATCCCCCCCCCCCAAATTATCAAATACTTTGTTTCACAGTCGTGTCTGACCTTGTCAAAGAGGTTTTCAGGTTTTCAGCAACGAAAACCTGAAGCAGCAAAATAGCAAAGGAGAGCCTTTTTAAAGAAAAAAGGAGGAATAATTGGGGCTTTTGTGCCTCTGGGAGTGAATAGGAGCAATTCTTCAAGGTCAGCGAAGCAAAAAGATGTGTTCCATACAGAAAGCTGCTCATTTCAAATTAATTCAGACTTGTTTTCATAGAGTTTAAAAAAGCTGAACAGTGAACCAGACTTATGGAAGCATGTGTTTGAATCTGTCCATGTGCATGAAGAGCTGAAAACATTTAATTATCAGGCGATAGTTAGAGACAGTTTCATGGTAATGTGACCAACTGCACCCAGAAGGACAAAGCAGGTTCCCGTCCGAAGACGACCAGAAGGTCTAACCCAGAACCAAGACCTTCCTCTCAATAAATAACCCAACAAAGTTTTAAATCATCTTTTTCTGTGCCGTTAATTGAAGCAGACTTTACTGCTGAACAATAAACTGTAAAATACATAGATATAAAAAGTTAAGTTTTTATTCACTCATTCATTTTCTTAACCGCTTAGTCAAAGGGCCACAGAGAGCAGGAGCGTATGCCAGCAGTCATTGGGTTGTTGCTGGTTGTTAATAGCTTGATGAGTTTACTACGTGTACTTCCTTCAAACAGTGACAACTCCTCTAAGATCAAGTTTGCATTATCTTCTCTCTGCTGTTCATTAGTTTGTGTTTCATAAAGCATAAAAAGTCCATAAATGGAATGAAAAAGGGATTTGTTCAAAGTACAGAAGAAAAACTGTTTGCCTCTGCCACTAACAACACCTGTGCAACTAAATCATGGCCCTTAAATAACGTCCCATAAGTGTTACAAGATGTGACACCACCCCCTAGTGGATGGGGGAAGTTAAAAAAGGAAACATGGCTCCTACAGGTGGGTACACCTGGACAGGTCGTCAATCAGTCGCAGTAGTCTTTTATTATCATGTCATTTATTTAGGTTTTTGTTGATTTTCTTATTCTTCCATAAAATCCCCCAAAAGTCCAGTTCATGAGCTTTTCTGTACTTATCCGTTCTACAAACCCTTCCTGGGAAACCGTTAGTCTGCTGTGTTTGGTTCAGTCATAACTTCACATCATCATCACATCTTCTTTTAGACTCACTAATTTATGCTTTCCAGGCTACCTGCTTTTGTAGAACTCCAAATAAGCTGGTTGCAGTTGTGTTTGTTGGTTTGTGCTGAATCAGACTGCCACATCATGAGCGTTTATAATCCAAGTATAAATGCCTAAATTAAGACATTCTGAGTTAAAATGCATAAAGAAGTTTATTTCTCAGTCGTGTCATTTGTAGATTAATCAGGAAAGACACAACGGGTAAAATCTCACAATAAAGAAAAAGCAATAAACTTTGCTTTCTTGGGCATTTATATAAATCATTTAAAAAATATTTAGAGAACAATTTCCAGGTTATGAAGCAGATTTTACATAACTCATTTTTTCATGTCTTTTATGCCTCCTCTTCGTTTTACTGTATTTTATTTGTATTTTTACCAGTTTTAAGGTTTTCAGGGCTCTTTCAAGGTTTGTTTATTTTTCATAATCAGACTTTATTCAATTACATAAACAATAAAAAAAATTAACTCATGTTGTCATTTGTCATTTAGTTTATGTAATATATACAATTTGGGCAGTTATTGTTTTTATTGTCATGTGTTTGAAACAGGGATAGAAACTGGGATAGAACTCATTGCTGGGACAGGCTCCAGCTTCCCAGCAACCATTAACTGCACAAAGTGGTACAGAAAATAAATAAATGCTTGAAACTACCTCAGTGAAGATAATAATGCAGATGTTGTGTCGTGTCGTATCGTATCATATGTCGTTAATCCTGTTCGTGTCATGTCTTGTCGGCTCTTATTTCAAAACACTTGATATTTGAACAGAAATTTAACATATTTATGTAAAAAAAAAAAAACTCTAGGGGGTCCAGTTTGTTAAAAAGTTTTTGATTAAAATATTTTTTTTCTATTGTTTATTCATACTTTACCATTTTCCCCATTTCAGTGCTACTTGTACATCCTAAGCTTTGTCCTTTTCTTCCTTATTCGGAGGCTTTTGCAGAGGTTAGATCATATATCATTTATAGCAGGATTTATAAAACATCCTTTTCCTTAAAATAGTTTTCTGTTGTTTAAAAACTTGAAAGAAATATGCACTTTTCCACCCTGTTATAATCTCAGTTGCATACTTAAAAATGACATTTCTCAAATCACTAAAGGTGGGACGATACAGGTGAATAAGCTAAAAGGGAAAATTTGTTCTGGGATTAAATAAAACAGCTTTGCCGTGCGCTGTTAGAGGTCAGTGTCAAAGGCCAGAATAAAATATGTTTTTGTTTGGCTGCTGCAGTGAAACTGTTAGCAGCAAACATTGTCTCAAGGGCAGCCTCATTTGCATTAAAGCCGAGTAAGAGAATAAACAAATCACATTAATATTTTCACATCACGTCTTCACAGTGAAAAAGTCCCTGTGGTGAAAAACATTCAGACTTTCAAGTTCAGAAAAAAAAAAAACATAAAATTACCTCAGCTTCAAAACTTTTAATGAAGAACATGCTCGCTCTGAAACAGTTTTCTTTCAGATTGCTCTATGTGTCTTCATCTGATAATATATTCAGCTCCTATTCCTGACATCTGAATGTCAACCTCTCCGGGACTCGGAGCTGAACTGCCAGCTGGCCCCCAGATGTCTAGCAGAGAATATGGAGGAAGAATGAATAATACCTTTCAGCCTAATCAACACGTTGGGAAACAGCCACCTGATAGCTCCAAGGTGAATCTTCAGGCCGTCTTAATTATCTCCGATGACTCCGAACAGAAGCTTCATAAGTCTTCCTCTGCCATGACAGTGCTTTTCTCATCATTATAGGAGAATAGATCCTTTTGACTGGATATTATTTTGTGGTGATTAAGTTGGTGCCTGAAGGATGAGAGGACATACAGCTCTGCACTCCGGAGCAAAGCTGGCCAAACAAGTCGTCTCAGCTGCAAGCCGTGAACTCATCACACTAGCTGGGAGATTGCATCTTACAGTGCAGAATAAGATGTCAAACCGTGATCAATGGATCAGAGGACGAATGTTTCTCCCCCCTGCACATGTATGTCCTGGGAATCTGTTTGTGGATAATCATTTACAGAAAAAATAAATGGAAAAACACATCAATCAAGTGTTAGTTCCATTAAACAGCATGATAACTGAGGAAAAGAGAGAAGAAACCAACATGTCAGCACGCCGTGGTGGGCCAGATTGGATCAGCTGTTTTACTGACTTCAGCGGGAAAATTAAGCGTTTGTCATTATTCCACAAACATGTTTAAAAAGCAAAAGGAAAAAACATAATGAAGAACAACAGATCGGACTAATCTGTTTCAACTCCTTTTACTTGTCCTCCTCTGACCTTGTTTGAGCTTGTTTTGTTTGTTTTTGCCTTTATTTTGTCTACTGTTTTGCCAGATCATCATTGTAAATGAGAAGTTCTTCAATTGATTTTACCTGGTAAAATAAAGGTTAAATAAAATAAATGAAAATTAGTGTTTCTCAAACGGGGGGTTACAGGAACCGCCTCGGGTACTTGGAAGAACCACAGAGGGTACATGAAAAAATAAAAAGGGGGATATTTAGATCTATCATTCATACATATCTTTTATACAATCTGTGGATAAGATCAATAACTCGTGTCATAAATCACAAAACTGAGTTAATACTCTTTACTTGCAGAAATCCACCAGGCAACTGTTTTAAACCTTCTGCATTTTACAAAAGTTTTCCTCTGGCAGAGTATTTGCAGGTGGTTTCAGGTGCTTTGTTAGAGAGCAGATCCTGCCTGGTTGGAGTTTTCTGTACGAGGATCAAAGCTAAAGGTCCTTCAAGAGGAAACGCTGACAAAGCGGGAAAACGAAGGTTAGCCGATGACATACAGGCTTGCTGTGTCTCCTTACGCTGAATTTTCATGTCTGCTAAGACATAAAGGATTTATCCGCAGAGGCTTCTTCTACATCCCAGCTGACAATGTATGGCATACGTGTTTGGAAGAAGCCAGGTGAAGTAAAAGCTCAGGTACGATGTAACAGCACATCCCGCTTTACATCATGAGGTGAGGCTAGTTTTACCTCGCTGCAGGTGGCGCCGTCGCTCCGGGGTCCTAAACGGACTGCAGTCATTTGTTTGTTTACAGGGTAAAATCTCAACATTTTCAGATACTTTCATGGTATCAATGTTTCAATTTATCTTGGAAAAGACTCTTTTTCTTTATGAATGTAAAAAGGAAAAATCTGCAGGCAAAAGACGCAACAAAGTATATTTTAGGTTTGCTGCAAACTGGTTAGAATATATTGAAACTGAAGTTTTACTCCCAGTTAACTCTCATGCTGCTGTCATGATATGCGTTTTGGTTTCCGGTTTTGTTCCTTGTCATGTTTAGCCTTGTTCCTGTTCATTAGTTTCACCTGTTCAGTTAGTTCATTTGTGTCACCTGTGTCTGGTTTTGGTTCAGTGTATTTATTCCCTCACCTGTTTTTACTTTGCGGGTTCATTGCGTTTCCCAGTCCCCTGTGTCTTGTGTTCCTGCGTCTACAAATCTGTTAAATTCTGCATCTCCGCCTGGCTACTCTGCGTTTGGGTCCAGACCTCTCAGCTCTCACCACGACAGCTGTGAAGCAATCTGACCAAATCTCTCACGAAAGCACAACCATGTTATGTAACATTTTATTTCTATTTTTTTGGTTTTGATGAGGAAAAGTTACAGACTTTACAGGAGTTTCCAGTCTTCAGAGCTGAAGTTTTAGTGAATAAATGTGTGTTTTTTCTCGTATGAACCAGAAGATTTTTATGTCTTTGCTTTGGCAGACCTGCCTCCTGTGAAAGATAATTCACGTAGCAGTAAAAAGTGGTTCACAGAAGCTACTGAAAAAGTCATAAATGCCCCTTATTAATTGCTGTAAATGATAATAATCAGTAAAGACATGAAACCTTAAGCAAACTCAGTAGTTTTAGACATATGATCCTTTTAGAGTCTAAAACTGGAATGTGTTTTTCCTGGAAAGTTAAAAATCGTCTTTCAGCTCCTAAAAGCAGAGTACTGCTCCAGCCAAGTCGACATTACTCCTCGCTCTCAGTTTGTCTCTTTTCTCTTCTCGCTGTGCCTCTTGCTCTCTTTCATTCATTTCTAGTCTGCTTTTTCTTTTCATTCACCTTCAATCTTTAATTCTGGGGATTAACCTGAGAGTTATTACAACAGAAATTCATAATTTCTAGATGGAAGGGATTAAAAATGGCTATGTGAAGAACTAGAGGTGTAATTTCACCTGCAGTTTATGTCACACACCGTCTCTCTGCTGATGTTTACAACCCAGTTCATGTACATTCTTGTGGCTCGCTGCCTCCTCCCTCCTCTCGCAGCCCTCGGCTCTCCATCCCCATAAAAGGCTACGGCCAATGAGCAATGGCAGCGCATAATATCTGTAAAGGAACAATGGCTGTTGGCAATGAAGTAACCAGAAAAAAAAGGGACAGAAAAACATTGGCCTTGTATTTCTAAGCTGGAGAGCACTGCAGCAGTGAAAGGGGCTCAGTTTGACTCTGAGCCATCTGTGTTTCTCAGGTAAGTAGCAGCATAAACATCAGTTACTTCAACACAAACCATAAACTGGTGATGTTCTTTAGCTCGGTGTGTTTGCACTTTGCAGGCATTTACTCGCAGACAAAGTGAGCGGGGGGTTGGAGGGGAAGAAGTGGGAAGTGTTTTGGTCTGCAGGCGGTGCACAACAGCAAACCTTATGGTGAAACATTTCCGCTTTTTGTCCCTTTAATCCTTAAAACCTTCAGTCCAAAGTGTTTGCTAAGAGGCGTGTAATGCTGGTACTGCTGCTGTAAATTAAGTTTGGTGGCCTTGGTGGATATTTCTTGGTCTTCTTTATGGACTGTCAAGTTTCACATCGAGTTTGCTGCTTTACCTTACATGCATCATACATTTTAAGAGTTTACATAATTTTTATATGTATATATATATGTATATATATATATATATATATATATATATATATATATATATATATATACTACTCACAAAAAGTTAGGGATATTTGGCTTTCAGGTGAAATTTATGGAAAATGCAATATGTTCATGCTACAGTGAATATAATATTGTAAAAGTAAGACATTTAAGTAGAAGGATGCACTACTGATTTCCTCATCTCAAAAAATTCATTCAACACAAAAGGTAACAACAATGGTAGTTACACCACAACAAAAAATTTGAACGTCTCAATATCTCGTCATGTGCCCTTGAGCATCAATTACAGCTTGACAACGACGTCTCATGCTGTTCACAAGGCAACTTATTGCCTGCTTAGGCATGGCATCCCACTCTTCTTGAAGGGCGGCCCTCAGGTCATTGAGGTTCTGGGGTGCACGGTTTCGAGCCTCTACACGACGGCTCAGCTGATCCCACAGGTTTTCAATGGGATTCAGGTCTGGAGAGAGTGCAGGTCATTCCATTTGAGGTACACCAGTCTCCAACAGCCGTTCCCTGATGATGCGGCCTCGATGAGCAGGAGCATTGTCGTCCATGAAGATGAAATTAGGCCTGTGCTGTTCATGTAGGGGCACAATCACTGGATTAATGATGTTATTCAGGTAGTATGGGCTTGTCACTGTACCATTCACAAAGTGTAGGGCAGTTCTGTACCAAGTGGACACCCCTGCCCACACTGTAACACCGCCACCACCAAAAGCTGGCCTGTTGCAACAGTGGCTGATGCATAGCGCTCTCCCTGACGTCTCCAACATCGTTGCCGGCCATCATTTCTGCTCAGTGTGAATCGACTTTCATCAGAGAACAGCACTGAGGCCCACTGGTTCCTCGTCCAGCGTAAATGCTCCCTGGCCCATGCAAGACGATGATGCCTGTGCCTGGTGGTGTGGTCAGGTACCCGTGCAGGTCGTCTAGCACGCAGACCACGCTGATGGAAACGGTTTGGAATGGTCTGACGTGACACTTGGGTGCCTCTCACCTCTCTTAAACGTGCCTGGAGTTGAGTGGCATTCATCATCCGGTTTCTCAGGGCAGTGTTCACAATGTAGCGGTCATCAGCACGGGATGTGGCCAAAGGACGTCCACTTCTAGGCCTTTCTGTGACTCTTCCAGTCTCTCCATATCTCTGTTGCAACCTGCTGATGACACTCTGTGACACTCCAAGCTCAGTGGCCACTTCTGTCTGAGAACGTCCTGTTTGAAGCATCGCAATGGCAAGGGACTGTTGTTCCATTGTTAGGTGTCGTCTTGGTCTCATGATGTCAAAATGTGAACAGCATGATGAGGACAACTGTTTAAACACCAGCTCTAATTGAACCAGGACATTTATTGGTCAATTCAAGGATCACACACCTGCCGTGATTTTTGCCGTTAAGCTCCTTGTTAGAGAACAGAGACTTGTGCAAAATTTATTGAAACATTTAACAGTTGAACATGTGCATTTAAAAGCTTAGAGAAGATCACATTAAGTTCACCTGTACAGGTTTGAATGCATTTTAGGCTTGTTGTGAAATTTCACCCAAAAGCTGAATATCCCTAACTTTTTGTGAATAGTGTATATATACACACACTTTTTTTTCTTTTTTTCATCTACACAGTATATATTGTAATAAATAATAGTGTATAATGCACATAATGATGACAACTGTCCAGTTTTCTCACGGTTTCTTTTAATATTACAGAATTTGTCTGGGCTGATGAATCACATCAGACTGTTTGGATCGAAGAGGGAAGTGATAGTACGGGAGAAAATCACACACAGAGAGGAAACTGAGTAAAAACTATGTTTTTAGGCGTCATGCTGGGTGGACGAGTATCTCTTCAGACTGAAAAATCTGATGACACCATCTTATCTGGAGTTCTGTGTGATTGAGTATCTTTCACTATAAATGAAGCCATTTTTTGTCAATGTAAAAAATCTAATTTTTTTCAGTCCTTGCATGTAATAAAGTGCAAAGAAGCTTCTTATTTTCTTTTCTTCTCTCCTGACCTTCAAGTTGCTTTCGACTCTTTCCTGCCGATTATGGATATGTTCAGATAGATGCAGTTCTGATATCAGCACAAAGATGAGCTTATCTGCTATTCTCAATGTGTTCTGATGAAAACAGCAATTTCCACCGCATCAATTCTGCTGCCTCCAGTGTGCTCTGAACTCACACCTCCTGAACCCCCTCCCTCTCATTTCCAACCGTGGGATCGAATCTCCAGCTGAAAGTCTCCTGCTGTGAGTCACATCTGCGAACAGCAACAACCCCAACACGTCTGCAGCAAACTGTCCTCACGTTCTGCTAAACATCTCCGTTCATGTGTGGAAATAGCTATGCAATGTATGTAACAGTCATAAAACCTCAGAAATGACACGAGGACACACACGTTCAAACCTGATGCAACACATTGATGCATTCTGCGGCTCCAAACAGTTTCACTGTGACGGGACTTTTCCATGTGAGATGATCAATTAGCGGGCCTGTCGCTTGGCTGGGACATTTTAAACTGCTCATCTGGTGAAAGTGTGTCAGAGAAACGTGCAACAGCTGCAACACATAGCTCAGCTAAAAGCAAAACCGCCTCAAGACATTTAAAAACTGGGTTAAAGTCAAAGTTAGCAGCCTGGATTCCCACAGCAATGCAGGTGTAAGAAAGAAATGTCATTCCAGACACATGAGAGAACCCACCTTCCCAGGACTTTGATGATTAAAGAGACAGAAAGCGCTCCAAGAAGGCCTCCGATGGCAAATATGGACACTGTGATGGACCAGAGGAGGGTGGCAGTCTCTGCCGGAACTGGAACGCCATATCTCTCAATCCAGGTCTTATTGTAGAAAGCTTTGATGTACTGAGACAGAACAGACACAGAAAGAGGCATATTTCACACTTCTCATATTCAATATGAAAATATACGCAGGTCTTCATGCATTACATTAAAATTTGCATTACATGAATGGAGTTGCAACATGACTAGTGTACATCTGCTTGTCTAAGTTGTCTTAATGACCCACATAATGACTTTTACAGGTAATAATTAACCAAATTACAGGAAAAGATAAGTACATTTTAAGTGGCATTGATGTGGTAAAGTAAAATCAAGCAAATCATTTAATAAACTATAATGTAGAATATAGTTATGATCATATCACCCCTGTGCTTGCTTCTCTGTACTGGTTTCCAGTTAGTTTTAGGACCCCGTATAAGATTTTATTGATTGTTTTTAAAGCCTTAAATGGTTTGGCTTCCTACGTATCTGGCAGATTTGTTCTATCAACATGCTCCAGAGTCTTAGGTCTTCTTCTCAACTTTTACTTAATGTGCCATTGGCCAGATTAAAATCCAGGGGTGATGGAGCCTTTTCTGTTGCTGCTCCTAAGATATGGAACAGCCTTCCCCTTCATATCAGAGCTGCTCAATCTGTCTCTGATTTTAAGTCTGTCCTTAAAACTCACTTCTTTGCGCTGGCATTTGGTCATACCTGAGCTTTTTCTTTAGTATTTTAATTTTTACTTTTTTTAGATTTTTATTTTGTGTCCAGATTTTATTTATTTTTTAATATGCAGTGTTTCATTTTAATTTGTGGAGTGTTGTTGTTTGTTGTTTTATTGTTCAGCACTTTGGGCAGCTGTTGCTGTAGAATTGTGCTCTATAAATAAACTTGAACTTGAATTAAATAAAAGGATGGAGGGTGGCCTGGGATACCAAGTCAAGTTTAACGTGTGAGCAAAAATATCTGTCTTATTGCTTTTACCACTTTTTTATTTTATGATGATTCTATTATTTGCAACTATCCGTTATTATTGTCAGTTGTTTGTCTTTGTTTTTCATTTTTATTTGGATATTTTAATCATCTCTTGTTTGTTTGTTTGTTCGTACTTTGTATGCGCTGTGGTTGGTTTTATGTACTGACAAACTTCAGTTAAGTTGAATATTCTCATATTTGTGGACGGTTACAGGATGGTTTTTAATCCAGAATTGATCATTTGTAATTAAATATTTCAGAATTAAGCGTATTTTCCTGGTTTACATCGAAAAAATAATTCCAAATGGTGGTTTACATGGAAGCACGTTGTTACTTAATTCCACTTTAGATTGGCGGGTTGGGAAGGGTTCTGATTGGACAGGGAGCAGACATGATGGACTTATGTCTACTGAAAATAAACAAGTTCTACTTCCTGCTTGTCGCCTTTTTGGTCCAAACATGGAAAACTACATAAAAAATTTTTTTTTAAAAAAACAGTTTCACTGTTATTTTGATTGTAATTTTGAAGCAGCAGCTTGACATGAACACACTACTTCATCGTTTTTCATCAACTGAGAAGGAAGAAAGACCACCGAAGACAGGAGGCAAAACAACACGTGGAATATGTGCATCATCAGGACAGGAAGAGGTAACGAGCATGTTCAGAATCATCAGAATGAAGGGAGGAGTCAAAGGGAAGTATCTCACCCATTTGAGCAAACACTCGCTAAAAAGTGGAGCAAGGAAATGAGAGGAGAATGAATGTTCTTATTTTGGGTCTCATACAGAGGATACAGAGTTAGAAAACCTTCAGAGAGGGAATTTTGCATAATATGAGAACTTTAATGACAGAAGGTGATAAAAAAAAAAAAAAAAGTGTTACAGATGCGTTTGTTTAGTAGTGTGTGCTGCAGTGTGTGAAATATGGGTGAAGAGAGGGTGAGGATGGTGGGGTTTGGTGGGTAACCCTCAGATTCCTGTATGCACAACATCAGCTGATTGATCATTGGTCTTTCAAGACACTTCGACTGCAGTCATTTCACTTTTAATTGTGCTTCTTTTATTATAGATTTTTTTTTTTTTTTTTAAAAAGCTTATAATCAGGGCTGCACAGTGGCGTAGTGGTTAGCACTGTGACCTCACAGCAAGACGGTCGCCGGTTGGAGAACAGTGGCCTGTCTGTGTACTGTTTGCATGTTCTCCCTGTATGTGTGTTCCCTCTTCAGGTACTCCTCCCATTCAAAGACATGCATGTCAGGTTGATTGGTTACTCTAAACAGGCCCTAGGAGTAAGTGTGTGTGTTTGTCTGTGACTCTGTGTTGGTCCTACGATAGACTGCTGACGTGTCCAGGTGTACCTGCCTCTCACCCAGTGATTGCTGGGATAGACTCCAGCTTTCCCCCGACCCTAAACTGGACAAGCGGTTCAGAAAATGACTGAAGCTTATTATGAGAGTTTTATATATGGTTGTGACCCCAGAAGACAACTTTCCACACTGATTCTAACTACAGATAACATGCTGTTTATCAGGATCACTGTTAACATCTGTGATCACTATTGATCATAAACAGCACGCTTCTTATCTCGACCACCACATTAAAAATTCCTGGATGCACTGCTGCTGAGAGCAAGATGCTGTTCCAGATGAGGACTAAACGGGACATTCCTTCCCGTCCTCTCCACGATGTGCTGGAAACCTCAGAAGCATGTTAAGCAGACACTAATGTGCCACGCTGCAGAGCAGAATACCACAGGAAATCCTTCCTCCCACGAAACTCCACAACCCAAAACTGTCCGTTAGATTTCCAATCATGTAAATATTATCATCTAATTCTTCACGTCTTTACTGTATTATTACGTTTACTTAAATAAAAGCCTAATTCTTTAACTTATTTTTCTATTTTCTTTTATTTTCCTGCTTTAAATGATTTTATGAGCACAAATTTCTGGTCTATGTTTTGATATGGAAACAGAGTGAAATTGGTCCGCTCCATCAGAAACCAGAATTCACTGGGAGGTACCCATGATGGTGTTTCTGGGTTCAGAATCCATCAAACACTGAAGTTCAAACAAGCAAAAACGCCCTTGTATCTATTTTAATCTTTCATTTTACTAATGCAATCATTATTGTATTTTCCTGATCTGTGCTTCACTGCTGACTCTGCTGAAAGCAAAGATGAGTCGGCGTTTGCTCGGTAAGTATCATCCATAACAGAGTGCTGACAGAGGGACCTCTTATGTGACTGCACAGCTCAAGGAACTTGAAATGACTTAACCCTATAATGCCGTATGTTACGTATTTGATACAAACAGTTTCCTAAACTTTATGCATCATTTTATGGTAAAAACATGGAACAGAGTCGAGTTGTACACGATCTGATACTTGTTTTCTGCCCCCTGGTGGATAGTTATAACAGTTTGGGCATGTTTCATGGTGATAAATGGCAAACATGCACACTTTTTTTCCATTTTGCTAAAGAAGTCAAATAAAGACTTCAGAGTGTTGTGGAAAAAAAGTCTGTCAAGAATGAGGAGTCTGGTTCTGAAAAGATTACAAAGTTAATTGAACAGGAAATAAGAACAGAACAGAATAATACAAACTGCAGTTTGGAGAGACAACCCAGAGGAAGTCTGAAATGCTCTAAAGAGTTCGACAAAAAACTACTTTTATAAGCCCTAACCTTTAGTACGTCAATTGCATGTCATAAATCTATGTTATTCTAAACAAGAAATGTCTGTTGTTGCTTAAAAAGTTATGTCAGACTGACGTCTGAGTTAAAATTCCCCAAAGGTACCATGGTATCTGACTCTAGCTGTAAAACTCTTCAAGGAAGAGAGTGTTCCAGTGAATCAGATCTCAGATGAATGCAGACATCGCACGGCCTCTACTTCACTGGCTATCTCTGGAAAGGTATTTATGCAGACACTGTGAACTTGAGTTCTTAAGTTCATCGTGACCTTTTCAGAAAGCCCACAAAGCCATAATCAGAAATGAATATATGCTAAGGATTATTAAATATGTGAAAATCTGAGTTAGAACATAAAATTTCCACAACAAGGTTAAAAAAGATCAACTTTTCTCCCCATTTTTCCTTTAAGGGCTCATCAAGATAAATTTAGAGACTATTAGGACAGTTTGCTGGTTGGATGTAGACAAGATGCATCCTGATGATGCTTTAAACTTATTTAACGATATTTTTATGTCTTTTGTAAATGAAGCTTATATCAGAGCTAAAAAGCTGCCTGATGAGGAAGTTGAGGCTTGCAAAATGCATCTAATCACATCCAGTATTTAGTGCTTCAGAGCATGTGTATTAGAACCCACATGGGATGTATTTTTGACACGTTCATGTGAAATTCCTTTGCTCACATTTTAAAATGGATCACTGCTGGAGATGGACCTGCTGCGTTCGGGGAAAACTGAATGTTGATTTATACATGCAATGATTATACATGCTGTGTGTAGAGGCTCGCGTGGTTTCAGTGGTCTGTAACTAAAGAGGCAGATTAAAGCCTCCGTAAGACAGGAGCATGAATAGTGTCTGTGCAGCGCTCCTCTCTTATCAGCTCATCACTGAAATAAACTGTGGCGTTTTCCTTTTTTTTTCTGTCATTCATTTTGAGCTAAAAGCTGGCAGTAAGCGCCTCAGTGATCATTCCATTCTGGCACAGCAGGAAAACATACAGTAAAAGAGGAAAGATGCTCGCTCATTTATTCTCTATGAATTTTGCAAAATGAAAAGAAAACATAGAAAAGAAAAGGAAGAGCGTAAAGCCAGTGATAGACCCCGACAGAGTGGACAGAAGCTGGTGTTACATTAATGATGAGCTGACGTTCCTGGTGGGCAGCAAGGAGAATAAACAACAAGCGATCACTACAAACTGGAGAATTAGCTGCGTTGGTGGGAGGACAGTAACTTCAAAGAGTTTCGCTTATTTCTGGAGGGGGGGGGTTACACAAAGTATGTATCTGGTTATTCCATCATAGAAGCTGCTTGATGCACCACGGAAATGCAGAAGGCAGCTGATGCTGAATTTTTTTTTAAAAATCGAAAATCAAAATCAATCAAAATCAACCTAATTAGGAATATTCACAACATTTCCTTACAGATATAAAACTACTCTGCAGTACAAAAGGAGCTGGCTGCAGCTTCAAGAGGGCCAGTACGCGGCAGTACGCAGTCATGTTACAAACTGGAGCAGAGCTCAGTGATGGCAGTAGTACTACTAACAGTCATTTACTACAGTAGTACTACTAACAGTCATTTTCTACAGTAGTACTACTAACAGTCATTTTCTACAGTAGTACTACTAACAGTCATTTACTACAGTAGTACTACTAACAGTCATTTACTACAGTAGTACTACTAACAGTCATTTACTACAGTAGTACTACTAACAGTCATTTAGTGCAGTAGTACTACTAACAGTCATTTTCTACAGTAGTACTACTAACAGTCATTTTCTACAGTAGTACTACTAACAGTCATTTTCTACAGTAGTACTACTAACAGTCATTTACTACAGTAGTACTACTAACAGTCATTTAGTGCAGTAGTACTACTAACAGTCATTTAGTGCAGTAGTACTACTAACAGTCATTTTCTACAGTAGTACTACTAACAGTCATTTTCTACAGTAGTACTACTAACAGTCATTTACTACAGTAGTACTACTAACAGTCATTTACTACAGTAGTACTACTAACAGTCATTTAGTGCAGTAGTACTACTAACAGTCATTTAGTGCAGTAGTACTACTAACAGTCATTTACTACAGTAGTACTACTAACAGTCATTTACTACAGTAGTACTACTAACAGTCATTTAGTGCAGTAGTACTACTAACAGTCATTTAGTGCAGTAGTACTACTAACAGTCATTTTCTACAGTAGTACTACTAACAGTCATTTACTACAGTAGTACTACTAACAGTCATTTTCTACAGTAGTACTACTAACAGTCATTTTCTACAGTAGTACTACTAACAGTCATTTACTACAGTAGTACTACTAACAGTCATTTAGTGCAGTAGTACTACTAACAGTCATTTAGTGCAGTAGTACTACTAACAGTCATTTACTACAGTAGTACTACTAACAGTCATTTTCTACAGTAGTACTACTAACAGTCATTTACTACAGTAGTACTACTAACAGTCATTTACTACAGTAGTACTACTAACAGTCATTTTCTACAGTAGTACTACTAACAGTCATTTACTACAGTAGTACTACTAACAGTCATTTAGTGCAGTAGTACTACTAACAGTCATTTTCTACAGTAGTACTACTAACAGTCATTTACTACAGTAGTACTACTAACAGTCATTTTCTACAGTAGTACTACTAACAGTCATTTACTACAGTAGTACTACTAACAGTCATTTACTACAGTAGTACTACTAACAGTCATTTAGTGCAGTAGTACTACTAACAGTCATTTTCTACAGTAGTACTACTAACAGTCATTTTCTACAGTAGTACTACTTAACAGTCATTTTCTACAGTAGTACTACTAACAGTCATTTACTACAGTAGTACTACTAACAGTCATTTACTACAGTAGTACTACTTAACAGTCATTTTCTACAGTAGTACTACTAACAGTCATTTTCTACAGTAGTACTACTAACAGTCATTTTCTACAGTAGTACTACTTAACAGTCATTTACTACAGTAGTACTACTAACAGTCATTTACTACAGTAGTACTACTAACAGTCATTTTCTACAGTAGTACTACTAACAGTCATTTTCTACAGTAGTACTACTAACAGTCATTTACTACAGTAGTACTACTAACAGTCATTTAGTGCAGTAGTACTACTAACAGTCATTTAGTGCAGTAGTACTACTAACAGTCATTTTCTACAGTAGTACTACTAACAGTCATTTTCTACAGTAGTACTACTAACAGTCATTTACTACAGTAGTACTACTAACAGTCATTTACTACAGTAGTACAGACATGAAGGTCAGATGCTGCAGACTAAGTGTACGGCTCGTCAGTATTTTGAGTTTTTGAAGATTATTTCTGGATTAAAGACAATATTACTAAGTGTTATGGACCAGGCCTGATGCTGGGAAAAACATATTTCACAGAGGAAAAGTGTAATAGTAATACACTTTTAAATTAGTCTGGTAATAAGCTAAATAGGTCTAAATGTAGAACTTTTTCAACGCTTTCATGAATAGTGGCACTGTAGTGGGTACCTATTTATAAGCTTTTTTTTTTTTTTCTTTTTTAAATAAGCTTTTTTTTTTTATTGCATATTCATGTATGAGGATGGTATTTTTGTAAATAAACCACTATAGTGGTTTTTTTCTTGTTTTTTTTTTTTTTTTTTTTTTTAACAAAAATGTGAAAAAAATGTTGCATTGTTTTTATTATTAATTCATGCTTGAAAGGGTTAATGAACTTTAAGTTTATGTATTTACTTTTCAGTGTTATGTTTAATGACAATGAGGCTTGAAGTTCATAAAAGTGTCTCCATGGCACTTTGAATTTGGCAAATGTGGATTTGATTTAGAACTTGCTGTGTTTATTTTTTGTCATTTCTGTGCTATAAAACTATTAATCTATAGATCAATTTATAGATCTACATATAAGTATCAGCCATGTTTTTGTCCCATATTTGCACGACAAACTGACAGCAAGTCATGAAGGGAGTACCACCACTTATTTGTTCCACTCCGCTTTGTGGAAAGTTCATTTGTACAGTACCAAAGTGCTTTACATGAAAATTAAAGCAATAAAAGCTTTTAAAAGAAATTAATAAAGAGACACGGCTAAAATTAAGCAGATAAAATTCTTGTAATCATAGTTTAAAAATGAACTGTTATTTTAATAAAAGGCAGCAAATAAAAACCTTTAACCTGATTAAAGCAGCTGAGAGTTTCAGTAGAGATGCAGATTTCCACACGAGGAGCGTAAAAACTGCTGTTTAGTTCTGACTCTGGGAACAGAAAGTAGACCTGACCCAGTTGACCTCAGGGATCTGGTTGGTTCATAACAACCCACAGCATCCTGGGTCTTATATTTGGTCTTAGTGAGGACTGGAGGGGCAGCGTTCTGGACTAACTGCAGCTGTCTGTGGACTTTGGCGAGACCTGGAAGGACAGCGTTCCAGTCGTCTAGTCTAAAAAAAGATAAATGACATGGACAAGTTTTTTCCAAAACCTGCTGAATCATCAGTCCTTTAATCCTCCAGATGTTCTTTAAACAGCTGTTTAAAATTCGGTTCTGAGTCCAGCACTGCACCAGGATCTCTGGCTTTATCATCCATTTTTACTCAAGCTGTCAGATGACTTTAATCCGTCTTCATTCCCTCTAAAGACTGATATTTTAAGTTTTGTCTTCATTTAACTGAAGGTTGTTTATTTATTTGTTTTGGTTGTTTATTCATTTATTTCTTAATTTATCTATTTGTTTGTTTTGGGTTTTTTGTGCATTTTTATGCATTTATAATATTTATTTTGTTGCCAGTAAAGTTTGTAAATATCCCACTGCTATGCCACAAAGGACCTGACCTCAATACGCCACTCTGGCAGATGTGTTACAGCGACGACCTGCAGTTTGTAGTTTTTAACGTGTACAAATGCACCCACAACTAGTCTTCATTAATCACCGAGGAAACACTGAACTCAGGCTCATCTGGCCATTTTAACTGTAGTTGTGCAGATTTATGGCAGAGCAGCCAGTAATAAAGCTGCACCCACTGTGGTCTAAAAAAAAAAAGGAACAAAAGCAGATCTTTACTTCAGTATTTTTCAGTAAAAATTTAGATCCCGTTTGTATTTTATTTAAAATTCCCCCGGCTTGTGTGGGTATCTGAAGAGCTCAAGGCTGTAATCTCGGAATACTAATTACATGACCTATGGCATCTAATTACCTCTGAACAAACACAAGGCCAAGCCGGAGAGCTGAACCTCTCAAAGGGCTGTTTCTCATTTAAAAGTGGCAACACTTAAGGAGTGGTTAAAAAAAAAAAAGAAAAAATGCTGCAGAAAAATGCAAATTCTGCACAAAATACGTAAAAGACTGAAAACATCTCATCTAGTCTGAGCAAATCTAGATACAGTACATAACATTAAAACCACCTGTTTGACACGGCGTAGCATGAAGCTGTCGTCATGTCGTCCTGTCTTAGTGAGTCAGAGTTGTCTCAGCAGCATAACGAGACAACGCCGACCCACTAAGTCTGCAACCTTTACAGTCCAAAGGGCCATTTTGGCCTCTGCATAGTGACATAAAAGTAGTTTTGATGTCTTGGAAAAAAAAAAAAAACTTTTATTTTTAGATAAATATCTGCTTTGCAGTTTGTTGTCATATTTCAGGGGTACTAAATCTGGACCGCAATCAGCAGGTTTTCCTCATATTCCAGCTTCAACACACTTGAATCAAATTAAACTGATCAAATGACCAATCAGGTTCTGCACAAAGGCTCGTTACTTTGAATCAGCTGTGTTGGAGCAGGGATACATGGAAAACCTGCTGGATTGCCGCCTAAATTGAGTACCCCTGTCATATCTGAAGAACCACATTTTAATTCATATTTTAAGCTTTAAATTAAAGAAAAAACTTAATCTTTTTTGCATTAACAAGACAGATATGGAGCTGGGACGGCGGTGCATCTCATGTGGGATGCGAAAAGCCATCATTGCTCGTTCTGCTGCAGATCAGGTAAGAGAGTAATGATAGTATCAAAGCCAGAGCAAAAGGATTTTGTTCTGAGCACATTTACTCGTCTTCTGGAGGAAGAGGCTTTAAGCGAGATGGAGGAGAGCAGAGCTGCTGGAGGAAGACTACAGTCTTCTTTTCCATTTAGATATTTCTTATTACAGCTTCATCCCAGAGACTAGACCACTTTGACTTATGGTTTTGTTTGTGTCTGTTATTATTTTTCAAAGAACTGGTAGAAAGTGGATATTTTCTGTTTTAAATTACATTTCAGATCATTCAGTTTCACAGAAATCTGAGGCTACCTGTTTCTTATAGACTTGAAAAGCCCAGTAAATTACATGACAGGTGAAATATATAAATATAAGTGAAACATAACCATCTTTTTAAAGCAACAATTATAAAATAATGTGGGAATTACTCCTGTCAGCACTTCATAAAGTTGTCGTCTTTCAAAAAAAAGAAACAGTTTGTAAACTGAATCATAGTTTAATTTAAGACATATTGATTGTGAGAAGTGCTAACACAATGAGAAAACAAGAGCAATCGATGGCGGCTTCCCTCAGCGGGGCTGCCAACAGTCTGACTCACCACAGCAGGCGCGTTGACCACAGAGAGGTTGTAGCCATAAAGAAAGGAGGAACCCAGGGCCCCGAAGAAGGCTGCACTAAACAGGCAGGCCGTGATTGGCTGCTGATGAGAGAAAACACAGCAGACGTCAGATATACGGATCCATGCTGGCTGCACAAACACAAGCTCCATCATTGGCAGTCACATCAGCGTTAAGGTCAGAGCATGCCGTGGGGAGAACAGGTCCAGGTATTCAGGTCAGCACAGGAGAAAACTGGGTTATTCACTCCATTTTACCTGTGAGTAATTCCCTTAAACATGATCCAACCTACTAGCATACTAGAGACACTTTTTATTACAGAAACATGCATACGTGCACACACATCACTGCACTCTGCAGCCCTGTAGTGTGTGCACACTCTTCACACTTGTGACTGGAAATAAGAGTGTATGAAGAAGCGCACACAAGCTTCAAACTGCAGATAAAATGCATGAAACTCATCTTCTTAACTTGGCTTTGTGTCTTTTTGTTTGTTTGGTTGGTTTTTTGTTTTTTTTTTGTTAATCCCAAAGGCTTCGGCTTGTCTTTCTGGTTAATTACAGCCGACACGTCGCAAGGCAAAGAAATTATGCAGCACGCTGGAAGGTTAAGGCTGAGAATCTCTGACAGGTTGCTCATGACCTCCAGCCAGCAGCTCTGCATTGGGGCAGTCAGTGGACGCTGGACGCTACGAGCATCTGCTGTTTTATGTCGAGCCCATACGGTGACGTTTGTGAGTTGTTTAATGTATTCACCGTAAAGCCTTAAATTAAATCACCTGATCGTTTTTCCCTATCAGTGTTATGGTCAGAAACTCTGTTGTTCTTTTCTTGAAGATGTTCACAAAGATCTGAGAAAGGGGATCTGCTGTAGGTTAAAGAGACGTGAAGAATAAATGCTGATAAAATACTTTCTAGGAGCAAAAGCGGGGGGGGGGGCAGAACAGGGAAGGAGATTTGTTACTCAGAGAATCATTAAACCATTTCTGCTCAGAGAAAATGAGCATGCTCAGCAGATTTTATGACACAGTTACATTGTGGCATATCTGGAGTGCAAGCCTGACATTTAAGCCAGGAGATGCTGAAGATGTTGAGGAGTAATAATGAGTATTATGACTTACACTTTGGGTAACATGAATGTGTTCTGAGTTTTATGGGAGCCAAGGAGTTGAAACGTTGGGCTCATTGTCACAGCAGAGAAATGCTTCAGAAGTGGAAACAAATATTTGGTTTTATGCATTTTCTTCTCATAATTTTAAAACATCATGCCTGGAATAACATTATGAGGTCATTTAGAAGAGGTAACATAATTTTGTCCTAGTTTTGTCCATCGTCATCACCTCGCTATGCATCCATGAATTCATTCATTTTTTATTCTGCTTATTCTGATTCAGAGGGTCGACAGGTCACCAGTCCATCGCAGGGACAGCACACACCAGTCACGCTTACTCTCCTGGTGGGAATTTGGAGTGACCAATTGACCCAACATGCATATGTCATCCAGAGCAAACATGCAAGCATGAACATGCACAGCAAAAACAACCTATAGCTGCACAGCTACTCCATCCAACATGCAGGAATACGACTCTGAAGGGCTGATGCTGCATGAGAGGGGGGGGTTCTGTGATGGATGTAGATGAGATGAGATATCGACTGAAAGGAAAATGCAGGATTGGCCCAATAATGATGAGCAAAAGCAAACTCTTGTTCGAGTTTAGCACATCCTGGGTGGCATAAAAAGTTTAATTCGAGGGGATTTACAGGTAAGGTCGGGGGGGGGGGACTCTATTTTCCTTGTAAAACTGTACAAGGAAAATAGAGTTTGGAAGCCTCCTGATCAGGACACCCTTACTGTCAGTGATACAGATCAGATTAGAGCAAAAACATGCAGAACTGTTGAAGTACTTTCTCTGCTACTTGCCTATTCTTGTTCAATGTGCAAAAAGAGATCAGCAGATTAACTCACGTCATATCTGAACAGAATATATTTATAAAGCACTTTTCCTGTCATGTTGATCATTCAAAGCACTTTACTCTGCATGTCACATCTCCACATACCCTGAGCATGTGTGATGGGTTCAGCGTCTCGCCCTATTGGACCTTTAGGCGTGTACAGGAGACGCCTGGAATCAATCCACTGACCTTCCAGTTGGTGCACAGCCATTCTTCCTCCTGAGCTTCAGCTTCCAGTGAACACTGGTTCTAATTCAACCTTTTTCTGGTTTACTGTGTGTCTTCATCTCCGACTACTTCCCAGCTACCCCCTTTTTAATTCTTAATATCAAAATGAAGCATTTTCCTCAGAAACTCAGGCCCTAAATGGTTAAATCAGAATTTTTTTGGGCTGATGCTGGAATATTTTCCGTCTTTTAAGCATCCCTAGAAAGCCAGGCATCAGGAATGTCTGCAGGCGCTCATGTTGGCATCTACAGATATAATCTGCTTTTAAGACTTCAGACTCATTCTTACTCCCACCTGTGTGTTTCACCATCACAGCTGATTTCAGACGGTACATTCCCAGCAGCAGACTGGTCATGTTCACAGCAACCACACCTGATCCCACTCAATGAATTCAGCTCCCATGCTCTTCCAATGCATCTCTCACTGCTTCTGCAAAAGTTTAATCTGGAAATTTTGCACCAAAGAATTGGAAAGTTTTATCATCTTCGTGGGTGTCTCACACACACACACACACACACACACACACACACACAGCGTGCAATTCTCTTTCAGACAGAAAGTTGGATTTCCAAAACCTCTGCAGCGGGTCTGATGAAGTCGCCTTTATGACTTTCAGAGTTAGTCTGCAGAACAGCGCAGGGTCTATTGTGTTACTGTTGGAGGCTGTCTGCTGCAGCCATGATTAATGAAACAAAAGCTCATTCTCTACTTCCTGATTACAGCTGAGACTGCGCTTCCACTGATTTTAATCACCTTGTTACATCCAACTCCAACATCTTCAATCTGCTCTTTTGCATATAGGGTTACATAGAAAATATGCTGACAGTTTAAGCTCCCAAGAAAATTCAAGTATCTTTCAGCTCCCTCTTGCTTCTGCCCGTATATATATATATACTTATATATATGTACTGCTGGCAACCTTATTCTTGCAAAATGTACTGCATGTTCCAGCAGAGCTTTGCCAAGGGGAGTCCTACTTTTTATTTGCATAGAAAGAAAAATAAATTTAGTCAAAGTGCAACTTTTCTGTCACAGAACTGCACATCAGTTCCCGGGCATTATGTTAAAACTTCACATAAAATAAAAGGATCTCTCATTAGGACAGAAAAATAAAACATGATAGTGTGATAGTGTCACTATAACTCCCTAATGCACACTATTCATCTTAAAACTGTACAGTTTTTCTCTATATTTGCAGCACAAAGCAGAGTCCTGCAGAGGGAGGTGCTGGGATGGAGTTTAACTGTGACTAGAGGGTCTGCGTGACAAAACTGTGCACATTGGTACTCCTGGACAGATGACAGTAAACCCAGTACACAGTTAGACAAATGCAAAACATTTCTATTTATTAATGCACAGATATGAGCATGAAGACTTTTATTAACAAAATGAAATAAATAGATTCCATGTTCTTTTTACTGTTAAATGTGTTAAATTAGTTTATTTGTCCACGTTTAGCAGAAGATTTGTCGCCTGTTCTGTGCACGGCTAAGAAATGTATGCACAGGGGTTTCTATGTTAAAATTTTGAAGCAAAAAAAGGAATAAAAGTTATTTAACATGGAAATGGACAAAATATTTATATGACCAGATTATTCATAAGATTAAAAAAAAGAGGCAGATTAATCGATTTCCAAGTTTAGAAATTTATCATTATTAATTAACATTTCAGATAAAGTTATTTGCATTATCTTTAGTAAAGAACTTTCACTAATTATTTTCTTTGTTTGCCATTGAATTAGACATGAAAAATGGAGTAAAAAAAATTCATATATTTTACTCAAAGCCAATTTACTTCAGACAAATGACATCATATATCATTAGAAGACTTTTAGCAACATCTTTGACATCATGTTTACTGTCAGTACTGGTATATAGGCTACTGGGTCCCTTTTCAGATAATGTGAAAATACTCATCATATGTCTTATAATGAACCTCGTGTTGTATATTTAACAAAAAAACTTGTTCTTTATGTTTTAAATGGTTTAATAAAGGTTCATTTAAAAAAAAAAAACAAGAAGAATGAGACAATATAAAAGGACATTTCACCTCCGTTTGTAAAGCATGCCAAGTAAGGAACACAAAACATGATAGAGAAACTTCTCAAAGATTTTTCTTTTTAGTTATTTTACCTGTTTTTATTATTTTAACAGCATTATTATTTCATTTTATTTTGCGATATTCGACTCTGTGCAGTACTTTGGGGACATTCTGTTGTTAAAAATGTGCTTTATAAATAAAGTGAATTGGAAAAAAGGTTAAGACATCTTTTAGTGGTTTATAAATGTCTTAATGGTGTTGGGCCTTCTTATTTATCTGATCTGTTTTTAAGGTATGAGCCCTCGCGGACCCTGAGGTCCTCAGGTACCGGCCTTTTAGTTCTTCCTAAAGTTCGTACCAAAACATATGGCGAGGCCACATTTCAGTATTACGGGCCTCGCCTATGGAACAGCCTGCCTGATGGCCTCAGGGCTGCAGAGACTGTTGATGTTTTTAAAAAAAACGCTCAAGACCCACCTTTTTAGTTTAGCTTATAACTAAGTTTTAACATTCTTATATTAACCCATATTTATTCTTCTTTTTAGTTAATTTTATTTATTTATATATTTTATATATATATATATATATATTTTTTTTTTTTTTTTTTTTTTTTTTTTTTGGGGGTCCTCTTCACCGAGGGCTGCCCTGCTCTGACTGCATGGGTGTTGCTGTGGGGGCTGTCCCTGTCTGGTGGGTCGGGATCCAGCGCTGCAGCCTTACAGTTGTGGCGTGGGTCCTGTCTGCCCGGACCCGGGTGGCCCCCCATGGTGATGGCCTGGGTGGTCTTGGTTGGGGGTAGCCCTTTGTGTAGAGGCTCCCTGAGAATATTGTTTCCTTATCTGGTGCACATCTGGTGCAAATGCACCTGGCCATTCAACTTCTTTTAACTGTTGCAGGGCAAATAGGGCATGGGTGAGGGTGGTTGTGGGTGGGTGAAAGGGGATGTGTATGTGTGTTAGTGTTTTATCTATTTTTATCTATTTTGATGTAAACTGTTTTATAATGGAAAGCACTTTGTATTGTTTTTAAGCACGAAAAGTGCTATACAAATAAAGTTTGATTTGATTTGATTTGATCATTCATGGTGGATTTCAGTGGGTTTCTTAAGAGCATCTGTAACCCACTGGTACTTTTCTTCTATGGGAAAACAGTTTTATGCATCTCGCTCCGGATGGAGGGGTGTTGTGTCACATTTAGAAGGTATAACTGTACAGTCATGAAGATATTGTTCACCTCTGATAGCAGCTTCATTAAACAGAAGGATGTAAAGCTGTATGGGAACATTTCCACTGGGACGTTTGGCAGCAGAACAGCATCGCAGCAGATTGGACCATGGAGAGCTTTCTAATCGACTAGGTGGAGGCAGATCATGAAAGTGGAACAGGAAACGCGGCTAGATCAAAGCTATAATGCTAATATCTGTCACTAGTGGTGAGGGGCTAGAATAAGTAGAGATTTCAAGAAAAGTTATAAATAAACATTTACAGATGTTCAGAAAAAGAATAATAAACGTGCCTGAAATGTGAGAGGTTCTGTGAGCACAGCATTAATAAATCTTATTCCACTTATACATTTAATCCACTTTTGTATGACACAAGTTAAGATCAATCAGTTAATTATCTTTGAGACATATGTGAGGGTCGTGCTGTTACATAATAAGTTTTATTTTACCCAGGTTAAATCTTTAGAGAGCAGCAGCAGGAGAGAAATAAATCCCAGACCTCTGAGCTCTGTCCAGACAATCATCTTCATGCTAACTGAATATATAGTCACAGTCTGCATCATGCGTGTTCCTGTCATCATGGTGGGTTGATGTACAACTCCACAGGTAAATCACCGTGATGGCCGTGACCTACATAAAGCCATCAGACTGTGCAGGCAGACCAGACATGTTTGAGTCCTCCCGTTATATCTGGTATGTGTCAGGGGAGTTCCTTCCTGGTCTGCAGAAATGTGGATTAATCGCACCAACCTTTCCAGAGCTCTTTTCTGAGTTGTTCTTTTTGCAATCAGCCTGTCCATTCTTTGGTTTGTCCATGTTCAGCTGTCAGCAACCTGGAAAGAGAAGGTGAAAATATGGCATCTAGTTAACATGGAATAACAGAAGGAAGGCAAGAATCGTTTCACAAGGCAGATGGGGAAGTGACATTTCTCATAGGAACTAAAGAGTGAATCATCTGGTGAAAAGGACGTTTCTGTGCATCTGTGTGTTGAGACGCAACACACAGAGGCTGGTACTGAAACACACAGGATTACAGATCAGAACCTGGTCACAAGTTCAGGATTTCAGCACACAAGTGAAAGCTTTACGGTGACATTAGTTAAAACAAATCTCACCACAGCCTGAAGCATTTTAGCCAAACTTTCCAACTACACAGACAAAGAATTATAGTCTGGATGTGCTTTGTACTGCAGTGTCGGATTTCAAGGCAGAGGAGGAGCAAAGGCTGAGTGTGCCACCTAGTGGTTTTATAAGCAGCAAGACTTTCCCACTGGATCCTGGGAAAACTACCTCCAACTTACAGCTGTGGAACCATGTTTTGGAGGCAGGGTTGCTGAGCTTTACAATGTCTATTACAGCTCAAAATAAAAAGATTTTTCTAAAAAAAAAAAAAAAAAGTCCAGAATTTATCAGAAAACAGGGCTAGAAATTAATATATAACATAATATATATAAGCTTTACAGACTGAACATCAGTCAGTCTTCTGGAATGGAAATGAGTCTGCGATGGGATGCAAATGAAAAGCAGCAGGACTCTGAGTCATGACAACCATGAATAAAAAGCTCCAGCTGTGCAGAGGCTTCCTCAGAAGACTCACCACATGACCACAATTCCCTAAAAGTGACATTTCAACCATGTCTGCGCGGTAAAAAAATTAAATTGTGGTTAAATTATGACAGAAAGTGCCATCTGCACAAACCCCAGGGTGCAGCTAGAAGCCCTCCCAGCCAACCGGCACACAGTTTTTGTCAGATCTGAAATATTGTGCATGCACCGTGAGAATTCCATACATCACGACGCAATGAGACAAAAACATATGATCCATCTGAGAGAACGTTTCCGATGAGCAACTGAAGCTTCGGTCCCTCCCTACAGCCAAAGGGATGCTCTCTGATGTGCATGGCGTGCGTCACACGTCTGTTTGCTTAACATGAAGAGGAAACCAGAGGTTATCAGAGGTCAAACCACGGCTGCCGTTGTCTGCACACACGTTTTGGCATGAACTTTTGCTCGGCCTTCTATGGACTTGAAGAGAAGCCGTAAATCTTGGCGTAGTCCTGGACTCAGACCTAAATCTCAGCAGTTACATTAAGACAGTCATGATGTCGCCCATTATCACCTAAAAATCCCATCGAGGATTAAAAACTGATGACTCAGCAGGATTTACAGAAACATGCATTTATCTTTAGCAGACGAGTCTTTAATGCTGTTCTTGCAGGTCTCCCTAAAAGTCAGTCAGACAGCTGCAGTTAGTCTGGAACGCTGCTGCTCCAGTCCTCACTAAGACCAGGAACCGGGATCATATCAGTCCAGTCCTCAGGTTTCCTGTTCGTCAAAAGACTGACTGGGAAATCCTGCTGTTCGTTCATAAAGTACTGATTGGTTTGGGACCAAATTACATTCAGTATCTCCTGGTTTGTTATGAACCAACCAGATCCCTGAGGTCAACAGGGTCAGGCCTACTTTCTGTTCCCAGAGTCAGAACTAAACACGTTCAGTGTCTGAACTGGAAGAAATTCCCAGAAACCTGCAGGTCTGCTGAAACTCTCAGCTGCTTTAAATCAGGTTAAACACTTTTTAAAAACTCAAAATAAGTATTAATTCCTCACTCTGGACCTCTTCTTTTTAATGCTTTTTTCTGTTTGTTTCTCTCATTTTGTTTATTTCCCAGTGCTTCCTGCACGCTGCTGTGATGCTGTTTATGTTTTTATGTAAAGCACTTTGAACACAAATGAACTTTTCTTGCCAGAAGAGTTCTTCAAAAGCACAAACCTGGACTTGTATTTAAAAGAACAGCGTGACTGAGAGGAACATCCAGAACTGATAAACAGGTCCATGGGTACAAGGACATGAAACAACTACGCCCAAGTTTTTTTATTCATCCTGCATCACATGCATCATGACAGCAATTAAACGATAAGGTGGCAACACTGAAACAATATAATTATGTTATTGCACTGAAACCATAAGAAATATTACCCAGAAGCAGCAAATTGTCAATGTTAATAATTACATTTAACTTAAAAAGTTAAATGTAATTAACTTGTCAATGTTAATAATTACATTTAACTTAAAAAGAAAATTCAAATCCACAGTTCATTTGCATATCTGCTCCTCTCCACTGTCTGCTGATATTACCTGTTAGTTGTAGAATTATTATAACTCATGCAAGCATCACAATGCAGACAAAACCCTATTTCAGTACTTAATCAGAAATCATGGAGACTCTTACACAATCACAGCTTGATGCATTACAATTAAAACTTAGCCTTCTCAAATAAAAACTACTCTACATTCACAGCCTGTGTGCATGAGAACACAGCAGTATGCAGAGCGATTCACCTAATTCCTCCGACTGCTAAAAGTTGACAGCTGAAGGCATCAGTTGGTCCAAAACCAGCAGAATTTCAGCAGCGTGGTTAGAGAGGGAATCTAAAAAGCTGCTGTTGCTCCTCTCTGTTAAAAAGGAATCAACACTCTTACCTGCGTTCAGACTGTGTGTCCAGAGCAAAAAGAGAAAAAACAGCAGAGACATAACTGAGATAGCGCTGACAAATGATTAACTTTAAGGAGTTCATTACCTCCCCGTGACAGAATATTATGTCATCAGCACAGTTAAATTCCAGGGAAGATAAAAATGAACATTTCGCTGTAGAGAGGGATTACCTACGTGTGCACGGACCTGCCTTTTCTTGCAGTTAATGCAGAATTCCTTCAACTTTTATATAAAAATAAAACAGCAACAACTTCATAGTGAATGGATCAATTATATCCAGACTTTACAGACAAGGCAAAGTCCATAAAAAATCAAACTGTACACACTGTACATTTATGCCCTCGTGAATTTTCATGAAGCCTCAGAAGAAAAGAAGTGAAAGCAACTGAATCCTGATTTACTTTTTAAACCCATAAGACCTGGAGCTGCTTTAACATTTAGCTACTGAACAGCAACCAGACAGGCACAAAGTTGCAAATGATTCATGTAATCTTATTTCTGCCCCATTGTGGTTGCACAATTTTAGAGTCAGAGACATATTTATATTTATGTTACAGTTTTATTAACCTCAGGCTTCATCCTAGCAGGGATGAAGCAAGGATAGCCCTCTTTTTACGCAACAATCTGCTAAATTAGCCACAACCAGGCCGAATCTGACCTGATCAGTGTTCAGGCTGATGCTAACGCTGCAAATCAAAGATTAAACCCTTCATGGCACCAATTACATGCCCATATATCAACGCACATCTGCAACATGAGAGGTTTCATTTTCCAGCCTGCTGCAGTCCTGGTTCTGTGATATGACTGTGTTTTTACCATGTTACAAACTTTTACTAGCACTAGAAAAAAAATACTCATTTTCAGTCAAGAATTACTTTTTTTTTAAACTAACAACACCCTGTTTACTCATAATATGAGATGCCAAGAGGCTGATAAGAGCTTTAATGTCACATTACAGTTCTGCAGCTTTTCAGCCACAGATTAGAGCACAACTTGGTGAAACTTTGTGACATTCACATCATCACTGGTCTATAAAATGCATGGTGAGTCAGACAATCAAACAGGATTCTCCAAATCGACTGACAGAAAATAGTCCAAGAGTGACTGCTACTCAAAACTACACACATGAGGAATGAGAGCAGTCAGTCTGAACCCTGAATCTGTTCACCTTCACACCAAATAGAAGTTGAATCGCATGTGTATCATTTTGACCTGAGTTTTTTCATTGTTTTGGTTTTTTATACAGCAGAAATGTTCATCACCTGTAAAGTTTTATAATTTGGCTTAAAATGAGAAGAGGACTTCTTCAGAAAGCAGACAAGCAGCCCATCCAACAGTTAAAGAGAGTATTCGTCCATGTAAAATAGATTAGAATAAAATATTTTCCTCATTGTGCTTGCTCAGTTCAGGAGCCTTTTCCCCACAAGTGAAATGAAGCAGATCACTAAGAAACTGACTGATTTGTGTTGCACTGTGATTGTCTGACCACAGCTGAGCCGCTATCTCAGGCCTTGGCCTTGCAAAACAAAAGACAGCCTCTCATTTTTACGCCTAAACACTGAAGTCAGATATGAGGAGAGTCGATGAAACATGAGACATTAAAATTAGTTACAGTAAGAAAATCCTGGTGCTTACCTGCCAAAACGTTTAAAAACCACATTCTGTCAACAAGCTGGAATTGCTGAGCAAGCAAAGACAGCTTGTTTCTCCTGTCATACGGATAGTTAGGAGGTCCGTCAAGCTCACCCATGCCTTATTGTTCTGCTACATTCCTTGACTTTAAGTATGAGCAACAAGCCCTTCATCAGCACGGCTGGTCAAAGTCCAAAGGAGACCCCAGGCGAGATGGTTGGCCGATCAGCGTAGAGACCGAAGAAGCAGCAGATGTCAAGGTAACACAGACCCAAGCTCTTCCACAGCAACATGTTGGAGGCTAATTTCCTGACACACACTCTGTAGCTTGTTACATAATTAGGCAACACAACAGCTCTTTCTTTAATACCCCCAAAAAAAACTTCCTCCTCAGGCAGATTTTTCTCTCATCAATGACTGCTTTCTTGTCCCTGACAACGCTCACATTTTCAGACCCAGTCTGGCAGCAGCCTGCATTGCAAGCATGTGAGCTCTACCTCTGCAATATGAACACTGCATGAAAGAGAAGCATCAGTATGATAGTGGAGTTAAAGCTTGACAGCCGCGCCACATGGCTTGAGCTTGACTGGAACCATCGTGAGAAAAGACGTCCCAGTAATGAGGCTCTGGCTTGTAAACCCGACACCTCCTTTGGGACATCTTTCCTCACTCAACCCCGACGGCTCGGTAACACTTGGTGTTGTGTTTCCTACTGAGTGGACAGACATTTCAGAGAGGAAGGAATTCACTGACAATGAATCTTTATCCTTTTTTCCCCTCAGCTCATACATTTTTATGTTTTTAAGTTGTGCTTTGTGTTCTGGTTTTAAAAATGCTCTAAATGTGATCAATAAAAGACTAATAAATACCCAGTGGCTATCATATTGTGTGTTTTTGCTTGTGCATGGTTTTATGACCACCATATCCTACAACTCTGTCCACAACAGGCTGCTTTAGGTTTTATTGCCACATTACCATGTGTTATTTGCTGTGCAAGTCAATTAAAGCCAAGCCGGAGTTGATTCTGCCAACATTACAAAGTTCTCTCCGTACCCCATGTCCTTTTATCTCGGACTGAGTTTTTTATCCAGTGCTGTAAAATCTGTGTTAAACATTGACTTCACCCAACCGCCACAGAGAGATTCTCTTTCTGCTAATGCTGTTTCTGTTGATGTTTCTGCTGCTGCTGTCCCTGCTAATGCTGTTCCTGATCTTATTGCTGCTGCCATTCCTCCTCCTGTTGCTGCTGTTCCTTTGGCTGCTGCCGTTCCTCCTCCTGTTGCTGCTGTTCCTTTGGCTGCTGCCGTTCCTCCTCCTGTTGCTGCTGTTCCTTTGGCTGCTGCCATTCCTCCTCCTGTTGCTGCTGTTCCTTTGGCTGCTGCCATTCCTCCTCCTGTTGCTGCTGTTCCTTTTGCTGCTGCTGTTCCTCCTCCTGTTGCTGCTGTTCCTTGGGCTGCTGCCGTTCCTCCTCCTGTTGCTGCTGTTCCTTTGGCTGCTGCCGTTCCTCCTCCTGTTGCTGCTGTTCCTTTGGCTGCTGCCGTTCCTCCTCCTGTTGCTGCTGTTCCTTTGGCTGCTGCCGTTCCTCCTCCTGTTGCTGCTGTTCCTTTGGCTGCTGCCGTTCCTCCTCCTGTTGCTGCTGTTCCTTTGGCTGCTGCCATTCCTCCTCCTGTTGCTGCTGTTCCTTTGGCTGCTGCCGTTCCTCCTCCTGTTGCTGCTGTTCCTTTGGCTGCTGCCGTTCCTCCTCCTGTTGCTGCTGTTCCTTTGGCTGCTGCCGTTCCTCCTCCTGTTGCTGCTGTTCCTTTGGCTGCTGCCGTTCCTCCTCCTGTTGCTGCTGTTCCTTTGGCTGCTGCCGTTCCTCCTCCTGTTGCTGCTGTTCCTTTGGCTGCTGCCGTTCCTCCTCCTGTTGCTGCTGTTCCTTTGGCTGCTGCCGTTCCTCCTCCTGTTGCTGCTGTTCCTTTGGCTGCTGCCATTCCTCCTCCTGTTGCTGCTGTTCCTTTGGCTGCTGCTGTTCCTCCTCCTGTTGCTGCTGTTCCTTTGGCTGCTGCTGTTCCTCCTCCTGTTGCTGCTGTTCCTTTGGCTGCTGCCGTTCCTCCTCCTGTTGCTGCTGTTCCTTTGGCTGCTGCCGTTCCTCCTCCTGTTGCTGCTGTTCCTTTGGTTGCTGCTGTTCCTAGTCCTGTTGCTGCTGTTCCTTTGGCTGCTGCTGTTCCTCCTCCTGTTGCTGCTGTTCCTTTGGCTGCTGCCGTTCCTCCTCCTGTTGCTGCTGTTCCTTTGGCTGCTGCTGTTCCTCCTCCTGTTGCTGCTGTTCCTTTGGCTGCTGCCGTTCCTCCTCCTGTTGCTGCTGTTCCTTTGGCTGCTGCCGTTCCTCCTCCTGTTGCTGCTGTTCCTTTGGCTGCTGCCGTTCCTCCTCCTGTTGCTGCTGTTCCTTTGGCTGCTGCCGTTCCTCCTCCTGTTGCTGCTGTTCCTTTGGCTGCTGCCATTCCTCCTCCTGTTGCTGCTGTTCCTTTGGCTGCTGCCGTTCCTCCTCCTGTTGCTGCTGTTCCTTGGGCTGCTGCCGTTCCTCCTCCTGTTGCTGCTGTTCCTTTGGCTGCTGCCATTCCTCCTCCTGTTGCTGCTGTTCCTTTGGCTGCTGCCATTCCTCCTCCTGTTGCTGCTGTTCCTTTGGCTGCTGCCGTTCCTCCTCCTGTTGCTGCTGTTCCGTTTGCTGCTGCCATTCCTCCTCCTGTTGCTGCTGTTCCTTTGGCTGCTGCTGTTCCTGCAGTTGTTCCTGCTGCTATTGATCCTGCTGCTTTTCCTTCTGCAGCTCATCCTGCCACTGCTGTTCCTGCTGCAGCTGCTGTTACTTTCAAACAACTCGTGTTAACTTCTGAATGACAGAGAAAATGTAAACTCTTGGAAGGATTACTGGGTGTGCATGAGACAGAAAAGAGACAAAGAAAAACTCACCAACCACTCTTCATCCCCTGGTTGTCCAAAATCAGGATTTTCTCCTGCAGAATCTTCAAGTGAAGCCACTGTAGGGACATCATTAGAGGACACCTTATCACGAGATCCTGCTAACTTAATTTACCACAAGTTGAAGCAGAAGTGGTGGAAAACCTAGTCTAGAGCTCTGCAGTATAAACAGTCAGTCTTAACAGTCAGTGTTAAGTTATATAATCTAACGCAGTGTTTCCTGATCCTGGTCCTCCAGTTCCACTGCTCTGTGTGTCTTAGACAGGTTGTTACTCAAACACACCTGATTCAGATTAATGAGCTTCCTCAAGTTCTGTAAAACCTTTAAACAACCATTCAGGTGTGTTAAAGTAGCGCTGCCTCTAACACATCCACGGCAGTGGTACTTGAGGACCAGAGCATGCTAAATGCTACTTGCACACCACACCGGTATCTTAAAGTTGTCTTCCTTGACTTACCTCACAGGTTGTTTCATGAAGCTCAGCCTGGCCGCTTTTCTCAAAAATAGTTGGTTTTAAGTCAAATTGTTCACGTTTCTGCGGTTTCAGTGGGCTTCCAGCCAGTGGGCAGATCATTGACCACCTACATGTGCTGTTACAGGAAGAGGGAATTGATCTTCTGTTAACCTTTACCTGCTTCTCTGTTTTCCTCCCTGTACTGGTAGCAAACTGTGTGTAAACATTGTGAAAGAAATTCAACCCTGCTTTCTTTAGCTGTTTTCTGTTCATCCGCCTGTTTCATGTGTTCTGCACTCAGCCTGACAACTTGCTGTTATCATATAAGCTAATAAAGGATGACTTTAGTAAGAAAGGACATAAAGTTAATGATAAATTCCAAAGCAAACCCTGCTTGGTTACAGACGCTGCACAGGGAGAAAGACTTTACACCTATTTGGACCTTTTTTAACCCAAAAACTTCATTCACGGTTTATTAAAGATTATGTTTAAATATGTTTAGGTCAGTGGACTGTGGGGGACATAATAACAGCCTTAAGGTGAGGTTGTGTCCTGCTCCAGATACTGCATTTAGTAATATTGTCCTGTTTTTTAGTTGTTCTTTCCTGCATCATTAACTCATCGCCCCATCATTTCATTGCAGAAGCTGTCTGTCAGTTTTAGGATTAATTTTATTAATGTATTGCTTTTAAATTGTTAAATGTTTTGTCACCATCTTACATATCAGACCTCGAACTATAAGATCCATCAAGGGCACTGAGGTCTGCAGATCAGTTCAACCTAGCCGTCTCAGAATGACTGAGCTTTTTCAGTGTTGGCACCCAAATTGTAGAACAAGCTCCCACCAGATAGAGCTGACCCCCATTCTGGAAACTTTTAAACCTCCACCTCCTGGGTGGCTGCATGACTGGATCCGGAGTGGGGCGGTTGGGGTCTGTGCGTGGGGGTGGATGCTGCCTGTCCGGGCCTCGTGGTTCTCCTGGCCTGACTCTTTCCTTTGTGTGGGCGGGGCCACTTTGGCGTGATCACTCTTCTCTAAACACGTTCCACTCTGTATGTTCTGCATGTGACACAGTCACTGAGTCGTCTGCAGGTTTATTTACTAACAGCAGCTAGTTTTCTTTCTGTTTCTGATTTAACTTGTTAGTTTCTGGTCCTCACGCAGAGGGACGATGAATCTATGGTTGGCTTGCATGTGTATATGTGCGTGTATGTACATATAGGCAGGTGCATATGAGTGTATATGTACATGTAAATGCATATGTATGCATGTTTTTCTCTCTTTTTTGTTTTTCTTTTTTTTGGTCTTCTCCGGTCTGGTCCAGCACTACAAACTCTGTAATATGAACTATTATGCAAAACAAATAGAAAAATAAAATAAAAATCTAGAATATCAAGGAGATCATATTATCTATAAAGTTCCCTTGGCAAAATAAAATTGCTCAGCAGAACAGCAAAATTATAATAAAACAAATAATAATATTTGTGATATGTAAATAAGTGTAATAAAAATTATTTCAGTCCTGTAATTTCTTGTCATTTATTGTGGCATATCTCAGTGTTTTAGTGGTTTTTTTTCTTTTTAATGTAATTGTCTTTTAAATTGGTTTTTATATCTTAGTAACTTATTTTGTTGTATTCTTTCCTTTTAATTCCTTTGTCTTTACTTGTCTTATAAAACACTCCAAATATGTTTCTAAATGTGCAGCAAATTGGCAACTGTGTGTTTTTAAAATATAGATAAAGTGGATTGGATCAGAGAAATGTTGCAGAATAAAACACAAAAGCAGGATCAAACCATCCAGTGCTTTAAACATGGGAAGATATTTTCTGTATATTTTACCCCAAATCATCTATTTGAACTCCACAATACCTGTTTGAAAAATGAGCCAGCCTCATTTAAATGTTCATTTGCAAGATCTTCCACCATGTTTTGATGACTTCTCTGTGCTGGGATTTATCATGGAGATGTAGCTACACAGCTGAATAATGCATCTTCATCTCCAATTCTGTAAAGGTCATTTGGAATAATAAACTGATATTTGAGTTTTCTTTTGGAACGTGATGAACACACTGGGTTGTTCCTCACTGTGTTGAGCAATCATCCACTATTGTGCAGGATTCTTCTCTAGTTCATCGCCTCCAGGGTCATCCCGGCACAGAACCATCTTTCTTGATCCATTAGTTCAGCTTCTTTAAGTCTGTGATGCTGCTGTCCCAGCAGAAGCTGCAAAGCTGATTGCACTTTCCACAACAGACTCAGAAAAGATTTGTAACATCTTGCTGCAGACGTTGCATGACTTCAGCTCCCTTAAGCAGTAAAGTCCGTTCACTGATACTCCTCACAACTGCAGAGTAATCAGAGTATTTCAGCAGATGGCAGGGCTCGGAGTTGGATTGGAAGGCTGAGGTGAATGGTGTGAAGAGAAGCGGTGAGAGTACAGTGCCAGGTGGTGCTCCTGTGCTGCTGACCTCCATCTCAGACTCACAACCTTCCAGTCCAACAAACTGTATTCTGTCCTTTAGGTATTTATAAGCCCAGGAGGTTGTGCAGGTATCCACCTGAAATTTGTGGAGCTTCTCACATAACAGGTTAGGATTAATTTTATTAAAAGTACTTCACAAAACAAACAGGAAAAGTGCTGCCTGATTGGTCCAGATGAGTGTGCTCTCTAAAGTAGGTAGACATAACCTCAGACCTTAAAAAATGCTAACTTTAACAGGTACTGAAATGTGTTTTTTTGCTTAAAGATGTGTCTTTTTAGCTTTTTCCTGATGTAAGATGTCAGAGCAGCTGTCTGTCATCATTTGGTATTTCAGGTACTGAATTAACAGCTGCTCTGCAGGTTTTCTGGTCATCATTTAGACAAAATAGCTGCCTGAAAAAGCTTCAGCCTCTTATCAGCTACTTCTGCTTTGACAGAATGAGTGCTGAGCAACTCCTTAGAGGTTACCATGGCTACTTATTACAAAATAAATTTAAGGAGCCACTTTCCTTTTAGAGCTTTAGTAACTGCATCGCCAGGGACACCTTGGCTAAAGTTTTCCAGCTCCAACATCTCCAAATGCAAAAGTTTTCTGTCTGGTGTGGATGACTTTATTAATCTAAATTTTCAGAAAGGGAAAGACACAGATGCTTCATCTCAGTTCAGCAGTGCTGCGTTTAAATCCCAGTAAGAGACCATCAAAACTGCATCTGCAATGACTGGAATCGCTGCTTTTCTAAATGACTCGTGCTATGATGTACAGTTGTGCTCATATGCATTCATCCCCTTTCATTAAAGAAAAGGCTGAATTTACAAGTCACTCAAATAACTGGAGACTTAAAAAAGGAACAATCACTAAAAATTTGCAAAAATATCATTTAGTAATATAAGACATTGTTTTTTCATTTAATTGAGTTGAAGAAAGAAAAAAAAAAAATGTGTCCTGGACAAATTAGAGCACTTTTCTGTTGAACAGTGGGACAAAATACCTGTCAACAGGTGCAGAAGTCTGACTGAGAGGAACAGAAAACACCTGACTGGAGCGGAAACATTAAAGGATTGTTCAACTAAATATATTATGAGTGATGTAATCTGTAATTTATCAGTTTGCTTTTTAAGAAAAATATTTATCTTGAACCAGAATTTGTAAATAATGTAATGATTTTCAGAAAATTCTTATTACTTTCGTCGATTTCAGCTTATTTTATAGGCAGCTGTTTTTTTTCCCTTCTTCAATGTAAAGGTATGAAAAAATATGAGCACAACTGTATAAATTGTGCCAACATGCAATCTGATAGATCCCTTTATCAACATAATTTAATCACACAGATTGTACATTTTGTTTTGAGGCGAACTTTAAATGGTATTACGAACCAGACCTTTGGATGCGCTCATCTTAGCATTTACAATTTGTGGCACCTTCCAAGCTTTCCCAGGAACAAACATTGAGATCAGTGCTTACAATGTCAGTAATGATTAATCATGTCAATGTACCTTAAAAAAAAAAATCCAAGCACTTCAAAAGTCTGAACTGGGTAGAATATCCTCACTTCCTTGTAATATTTTTTAGTAGTAGAATATCTATTGAGATACTTTTACAATTATTTCTCCTTTATTAGTTCATTGTGGGGCAAAAAGAAAAATAAACATGAGACTGATGTGACAGCATTCAACGTTCGGACCAGAGGTAACGTTACATAACAGCCAACAGGCAGTAAACATTAACAGTTAAGTACACTCCTGCATAGTGATGTCATCCAGATAAAGAACGTCAACAACCTGCAGCGATTAGGAAGATTAGTGCATGACAGGGTGAATGCATGAAAAAGTTTATTTTATTATCATTCATGAACCACCTCCGATTCAGAAGCAAATGCAAAAAAAAAAAAAAAAAAAAAAAAAAAAAAAAAAAAAAGAAAAGACAAGCAAACACAGCAAATAACAAAACACAGGACTTCTAACCGAACAAACAGCATTTTGATTGTATTCTTTGTTCTTTCTGTTCCTATTATTGCTCCCCAGTCCACCAGGTAGAGTAATGAATAAGAAGTTTGAAGCTTTGCACAAAAAAACAAGGCAGAAAGAATAAGTTGAAAATAAACGCTGACATGCAGCTGGGACCACTTACTGCTCGTTTCAGGAATGTAACCAAAAAGGTTTTTTCTCTCCAACATAATTCTGCTCAATTAAAAAATAAAAATGAAAAGAAACAGGAGGTTTTGGTTCCTTCTTTAAGCTAGGATGCAGTGACCCCAACCACAACAAGGATTTCACTTTAATCTGAGTCACTTATGGAATGATGAGCTAAGAAAATACAGTATGTTGCTGGGTCCATGAAGAGGTGTGAAAGCACTCATGGTAGCATGGTTACATTTCCATTTACGCTCAGGTTAACCGCGTTAAAAAGCCATTCCCAAACATAATCATTTACAATTCAGATGTTTACAGACAGCACAGAGCACGTTTGGATGTTTAAAAGTACAGTTTAGAAAAAGAAAAGCTTGGATTCTACAGTAGTCCTTGTCCCTGGAGATGTGAATGTATGCCTGCAGCTCAGTACGTAATTGTCCACTGCTTGATGCTGGCATCGTGGGAGGTGGTGACAAGAGTGTGCTCGTCTATCCAGGCCAACCCGCTGACGTGGTGCAAACGATGAGAATCTGCAGACAAAGCAAGGAAATATCAGGTTAGGGCACAACGATGAGTTTTAACGCCGGGGACAGCAGCAACTCTACAGAACTGTTGACTCAACACTTGGTGAACTCCGTTGCTTCGATGCAATTTATGATCAGCTCCTAAATGATGATTTTGAAAATGCATCTCTGTTAATAGTAACACTAATTTGAATGTTTTTGCCTTTGTTTGTTCTCCTACTTCCTGATTTTAACTCCTTTCATGCACAGAATTTAGACTAATAATGACACAAACCTTAAAAAGTTAAGACGCCTGACAGACTTTAATCCAAAACATTAATCTGAATACACATGGGGGGTGGCTTATCAAGTCATCACTAATGCATTTTTCCAGGGATGAAGACGGATACAGAAATGTTTCTGCTCACTATTAAAAGACTTGGGGCAAATCTGGAAGAACGATGCTGCTAAGACAAACGTTTCGTGGATAATTTCTACCAAGTAAAACATGGAAAAATAAACTGACCACAGAGATTATTTTTGATCATTTTCTTCATTCAAAAATTAACCTTAGTTTACATCAGGGGTGCCCAACGTTGGTCCTCAACTGCTGCTGTCCTGCAGGTTCTCCATGTGTCCCTGCTCCAACACGCCTGGATTCCATTACATGGATCCAGCAGCCAGTTGAGTTCTGCACAACGACTGATTAGTTTGAGTCAGGTGTGTTGGAGCAGGGACACATGGAAAACCTGCAGGATCAGAGCTGGGCACCTCTGGTTTACATGCATGTCAACTAAGTCTTCACTCTGAGGTCAAACTGTTCGCCAAGTAACTTAAACCACCGAATGAACCATGCATGTCTGAGTACACACATCCTGTTATACCGACATACATCACATGTATAAAACATTTGTGTGCACTTGTGTGGCCAACCTGGAAGCTTGATCCTCTGGTCGGCATCTCCTACCGTCCAAACGTACACCATCATGTCCATCCCGCCAGTCGCAAAGTGCTCGTTATCAGGTGACCACGCCAAAGTCACTGGTTTGGCATGGTGTCCGTAAAACTCATTTTTCACCTGAAGGAGAACAAAAATCCCATCAGCTGCTAAAAGGCGGGGGCTGTGGAGAATAATTCACTGGGAAAACAAGCAAAACGTTTTACCGAGTAGCCATCTGCCACGCTGAAGGCTGTGGTGACTTTCTTCTCGTCGATGACAGCCAGATAGGCTCCGTCGTTAGAGTACGCCATGTCTGTGATGGGCCCTTTGGCGTCCACCGTTTTACCCTCATCCTTCAGAGTGTTGCTCTGAATGGAGTACAGGTGGACCTTCCCATCCTGAGAGGATAAAAACATCAAGATCTTAAAAAAGGCATGTTCCTGTGTGTTCTAGTACTTGTCTGGAGGAAAAACTTCACTTACTGCTCCCCCCACAGCAGCAGTGGTGCCACCAGGATGGATAGCTCCAACCTCTGCTTCGTAGCCAAGGTTGTCCAACGTGAAGACTTTCTTCTTGTCCTTCAACAAGACAAGCTGAGAAAAGTAGCACAGAAGAAAAATCAGTACCAATTATCAGTCTAATAATGTGGTAAAGCAAATGAGTAGGAACCAGTTTAACCACTGAGAAGACAGAGTCGACCTCACATTACTGGGATGCAGAAACTGGAGAGAACGACAGAGCTATTACCTGTCCAATGCACACAGCCAGTGACAGTCCTCCTACTGCTACCGACACACTTTTAGGCTGGAAATCCATCTTCACCACATCAGAGGCACTGAAAATCAATGCGTTATTAATGAACAAGTAGGAAAAACAAATAAAAACTAACAGTAACAATTAAAATCAGGCTAAAAATCTAATATTTCATATACGTTCAATCAAAGCAAAACAGGATGCACATTGTCTCAATTGAAAAAACTATTGGGCTTTTCAATATGCTGTTGTGAACCGGTTTGACTTGTGAATGACAGAACTATGTACGATGCATATTAATGCAGATTATAAATATCCCGCGGAGGTAAAACCCACACAACATCCATGCCAGGAAATTATCGTCACCTGTATTCCTTCTTCTTGATGTTTGTGAAGCGCAGTGTATCGTCCATGCTGCATGTCACCAGTTCGTTAGCTTCGTCAGTCACCATCTTGCTCACTTGGTTGCTGTGGCCCTTCCCCGAGAAGCAGTCGTTCTCTCCAGTTTCTGCATCCCAGTAATGTGAGGTCGACGTTAAGGAGGGAAAGCAACAGTAGTGTAAGCACTGAAATGGCGCTTTGCCATTATGGCATCTTTCCCTGCTTGTTTCCCATTGCAGACATTACTACCTGACTGGGAGCAGGATCGACAGGGTCTCAACAAGATAATGTGGCAGAAAAGTGGAAAAACCACCACAGACAATAAGAAAATAAGACTCCTGATTCAGGATGACGACTGTGCATCAAAGACTGTAGAGTTGTTGGACTCGGCTTGAATGAAAGACAACAGTATAAAAAACACACAAGACAGTTAGCACCAGATGAGGACTTAAAATTGGCAACATGCATGGCTCGAACACCACTCTCAGGTCACAGCGTGTCACTCATGAATCCTGTGGCTCGAAAACAGAGGCTGCTTGGTGTGCACAGAGACAGGAAGGTAAATGGATACTCTGGACATGGATACTTATGGATTAGCACAGTTTTTCAACCTTTTTTGAGTCAAGGCACACTTTTTATTTTCACTGAAAAATCACAAGGCACACCACAAACCTAAAATGTTTTTTTTGTTGTTTTTTGTCTTTTTTTTAAAGTCCATATTATTATTGTAAAGTCCATCTAGTCAAAGCCTCTTGAATAGAAATCAGATAAAGAAGAAGGAATTTTATTATCTTTCACTGGGACCTGTTTGGAGGAACACAGAGCTGCTTTTTAGACCAATAAGGGGAAATTGGGTAATTTGGGTAAAAATCTCAGGGCACACCTGATAATCTCTCACGGCACAGTGGTGGAAACACACTGGATTAGCATGCTGAACCTTGAAATGGACTGTGTGATATGATCTTTTTTTTTTTTTTAAAAATGGAGTTTCAGAGACCGTTTAGCATCATGTAGCGTCTCCCAAACTGCTTCACAGCAGCGGATTGCCACGTCTTAAGCTCCTGGTGAGTCTCCCGACATCTGAGCTTTTATCGTTTGTTAGAGCAATCAGCAAACTAAAGTCAAGTGACTTTTGCTCTGCCATCAAACAGACTGATGGTTCGTGATGTGAAGCAAACTCATCACGCTACTCTGTGAGAGACAATATGTGATACTGATCCATTTGTCTTCCATTGTCTGAACCAAGTGACTGAAAATACAGATAACTGGATGTTTACATGCAACATGTTAAACACATATATATGACGGTGACTTTCGTTACATAATAACAGTGTGAAAGGATATTGATATGTCCATCATGACTCCCCGAGTAGATGTATGATCGTCCATCATTTTTGTGAAAAGTCAGACACTGGATGGATTTGGTGTGACCCTGTAGGATCAACAAGTGCATGTTATTAAAAATAAACATTAGGATATACAAGAAGACTGGAATTAACCTTCATCCATGAAGGACATCTTACAGACTTACAGCATTAATTCCACTAAAAGGCATGTGTCGGTTTTAAATTCTGCAGCGGAACAACAACTTAACATGTTAAGTCTGGTTACTGGGTCAGCTTGCTATAAGTTGCCATTTAAGGGGTTTGCAGTTTAAAAAGAAGAAGAAAAAAAAACGAAAAAAAAAACAAAGAGTATTACAGCAACTTGAACCAACCTAATCTCCACTGTTACTGACCAATCCAATGTTTTTAGTTACTCCTCATTGTTGTTAAAGCAGTTGTGATCCCAAAAATGTGTTTTTTGAGCTGTAAACAACATTTTAATTAATTGTGATGAAAACTATAATTTTGTGACAATTTGTTTTTTTGTTTGTTTAAATTTGGTATAAAATGCCTCAAAGCGCCCCCTACAGGGTAAAACCAGGTGTTTTTCATGACTTGGTTTAAAACAAAACAAAAAAAAACAAACAAAAAAAACAAAACAACACCCTCCCTTTAGATCAGCGTTTATCAATTCCAGTCCTCAGGCCCCCCCGCCCTGCATGCAACCCTACTTTAACACATCTGAATGAAATAAAGACTCATTAACAGGCTGCAAAGAACTTGAGGAAGTTCAATAATCTGACTCAGGGCTTGAGGACCAGAACTGAGAAACGCTGCTTTAGATGCAAAACTGACCGCCTCCTCTTGCAGTACCCGACGCCCACCAACGCAGATGTACGGATATGGACTTGTTACCTGTGATAGACTTTACAGGGCGAAAATATGGCTGCAATAAAACCGATTTGTGCTTTTCGAGGGTTATAAAATTATTACTTTATTCTTTATCTGCTAATCCTCATCTGGCGACAAACACCAGCTCAGATCAGAGCGGCGGCACATTCAGACAGTTGCATCAACCTGACACAAGTGGCTACAGCCTGCCGGTGCTGTTAGAGCAAACCAGCGCCTGCTAGCTTCCTGAGCTGCTGCCTGCCATTTATTTACTCCTGCATGTGTATTTACACACCTACTCCCCCCCCCCCCCAATCTCCCCAAACCTCACAGCCCAACACCTGCAGTTTCTGGCATTTTTCTAACTTTGACAGTGGGTGGAGTTAAGCAGAAAGTAGGGGTTGTACTTAGGAAGGGTAGGAGATGTTTTCCAGGAGCATTTTTTTACTATATTGCTTAAAATCTCCTTCACATTCTGATTGCAGCAAATTAATTAAATGCTTTAACACAAAAATGAAATTTCAATAACATGTGGAACAGACAGGACTGAATGCCATCCATTCATTTTAACCAGTCGTTCTAACGCAGGGGTCTCCAACTCTGGTCTTTGACAGCTACCATCCTGCAAGTCTTGGTGTTTCCCCGCTGCAACACGCCTGAACCAAACCAACGGCTCATTAACAGGCAGGTGCAGAAGATGATCAAGTTGTTGAAGAACCTTTTCATTCCAGGGAAACACTAAAAACCTGCAGGACGGAAGTTCTCAAAACTGCTGTTCTAAACAAATCACTGGTAATTTGTCCATCAAACTCATCTGCCATTTGCCCCTCCGCCCTCAAAGCTGCTGTTTTTTTTTTTTTAACCACTGCGCGTTTCTGTGGTTTGGAGGCGTGGCTTCAGGGGGAAATCTGAAGGAAGGGATTTACACTGTTTTTCAGGATCTCCTTCCTTTAAATTTCCCCAGAATCACAGCAGTTTCAAAGATTTATTCAAAGTAGGTCAAACTAAATGTATCAAGCCACTGGTGGCAAGTAAAACATTGTTTTCTTCCTTTATAATTTGCATATTAAACTTAGAAAAGTTGTACTACTGAAAGCAATCATCCAATTCTTTCAGTAAAAATCCTACGAGGCCGTTTTAAATCTTTTTAGTCTCTGCAACTGGAAACTGTTTTACTGGAAGAAGAGGCACATGACATCCATCTGAGAATAACTGGAGGTCTGCTCTGCATGTGCAACGTCTTGATGTCTGAACCATAAAACTGCATAAAATTACTTTAAACTGGAGTCCTTTCACAGAACTGATCGTATCTAGAATCGGCAGACTGACCTTGACGGTACGTATGGGCCGGTTAGGGTTGTTCTTGTCTAGGTAGTTGATGTAACCTGACAAGGAGATGCTGAGGAGGTGGTCTTTCTGCCACAGGCAACCCAGCTGCTGGTCTGTCACATCAGAGCCCATGTTGAAGGTGGTGACAGCCGTACCTGCACCAACATCCCAGAGCTTCACAGTCTTGTCCCCTGAGGCAGAGATCAGCTGGGAACTGTCAGGGCTCCAGCTGACCTGCAGGATATGAAGCAGAGAGGTTGAAGTTAAAGCTCCTAAACAGCAGATGCAAAATATTTTTAAAAATGGATTCAGGAAACATTTTCAATGATTTTAGAGTGCTCTGGCAAAATCTAACCAAGTTACTGCAAGTCAGACGACAGCTAGACTAAAAACTAGTTCAGTATCACAGGAAAATAACAGCATAATGACATTCATCCTCTTATTATCCATTTTTCTCATAAAAAACACTCACAGCATAAATGCCTCCATTGTGAGCCTTCTCTCCACCCAGTGATCCAACACGCTCACCAGTTGTTCCATCATAGATGAAAATCTGAAGATTGGCAAGTAGACAAGAACACAATCAGAGAAAGGAGCAGTCTTCAAGTCTGCATCTTCATGTTAAGGTGTCAGTGGATAATGTTTCCATTTGATAAGAAACGTGGGCCCATTCCCATTAAATCCAGTGGGAAAGTGTGTCCAAACTTTTGACTGGTAGTGTATGTGAAATCAAAGTCATGTCAAAGGATACGATGACAATGATGGCTGTCATTAACTGGACCACACTTTAATGCAAATATGAATGATATACAAGGGATTTGCAAAATATACTTAAAACACTATAAATACTCGGGCTGTGATGATATGCTTTTGTCCCGATTCGATTCAGATTTTCAGGTGTCGACTCAATTTAAATTGCGATTCTCACAATTCTTTGATATTGCTGATTGTTGTAGATTAAAGACAATATTAAAATGTATAAAACTTTTTTTTCGCTCATCATTTTTCTTGATTTAAATTAGAAAAAACAACACAGTAGCCAGACCATTATTCTGCTGCTAAAATGCCCAAGGAGACAAGTTAAAAGATCAATAAAAAAAATAACACATTTTAAAATGGATTAATTTGATTTATTTGAATAAAATCAATTTTTTTAACAAAAACCCTGATTTTTTCAATTCAATTTTCCCACCCTTAGTAAATACCATTTACAATCTGACATAGAATCAAGTTTTCCCAGTGCACTCAGCATCTAAACAGTTCAGGTTTTAGCCTTTAATTTTAAGGACAAAAGCTCCACTCAAGTATCACAGAAGCTAGGTACACTCCCCTAAAGCACTGCTCCTTAGCTAACTATTCTTCATGATGCATGTGTGCACGTAATCAGCAGATTAAACAGCCATCTGCTTTTTACTGGTCTGAACAACTGCATCAGTTGACCTCCATTTACTACAATGGCATGCCCACACCTAGTAATCCGATGCTTACCTGGCTATCAGCGCCAGCTGTGACGAACCGGCTTCCGTCTGGTGAGAATCGAACACAGTTGACGAATTGGCTGTGGTCCTGGAACGGTCACCGGGGGAAACAAGAGGAAAGGAGAAGTGGTGAGACATTCAGGAATAAATGAATTATTCTAAGCACTAATTTACCGCTCATTTATTTCGCTACAGTCATTCTTAAATTCACATGTGCTCTTCCTAGCAGAGCTTGTGGGGTAGAAGGCTTGATTCAAAATGCAGGAAATGGAAATGATTTGTTTACAGCATGCAAACTACAACAGATATCTTTGAACACCGGTGATGATTTTGATAATATAAGAATGTAGTGTTAATGTGAAGCAACAGCAACAAGCAGGCCAGCATAACCAGAGAAGGAAGGAAGCACTCTTAGCATATTCACACTAAATTCTGCAGATTATTTGCTTTTGTATCCACACACATGCATTCCTTCCAGAGTTCTAGCCAAGGAAAAGAATACAGAGGCTAATTTGCATTTTTTACATGCAGCCTCGGCTGAAAATCTACAAAATGTAAAAGCCATGTAGCAGATCTGAAAACAGCTTTAGTCATCATTGTGACAAGACAGAAACTCCGTTCTTCCTCATTTTAATGCTGTTATGGCTGGCAGAAGCTTTGGTTCAACAACACGCCTTGACAGAGAGAGAGAGACAGAGAGAGAGAGAGACAGAGAGATAGAGAGACAGAGAGAGAGACACAGAAAGGAGCTAAACATTGTTAAACATTCAGCTGAGATCTAAAGCAGAACTAGCTTTGGGCATTTAAAAAGTTTCCTGCTGCTGTCCCAAAATACTGATAAGAAAATATACAGAGGGGAGGATGCTTACTCAAAACTAAACTCTACACTCTTATCTTTCCTTTTCCACTTTAAAAATAAATTAACAAACAATTTTCTTGAAGTAAATCTGAAAAAGTTTGATTTAAAATGTGATAAATCTTTGACAAACATATTGTGCTAAAAATGTTTTACATTTGAAGAGGGAAGGCCTGACACACACACTTTCCAAGAATTTATGGAGGGGTGGTGGGTAGGTTACATAATATGGAAACAAGGCAACCCTGTCAGAAAGCGCCAGGGCATGGCAGATATGAAACGACAAGCGGTATTAAAAAATTACTTTGCTAACTCTAAATGCTTATCTAACACCTACATTTGTGAAAGGCCAACAAGTCGTTACCAACAAGTCAAAAATGACATCTAGCATTTAGCAGGCATGTAGATTTTACCCCGGTGTAACCATAGCAACCACGCCCAAATGCTTTGTTTAAACACAAATGCTCCTTTAATGAAGCAGCTCAAATGGCCGAGACGCAAACAGGGAAAAGCCTGCGACTCACCCGTAATGTGAATTTGAACTTGAAAGGTGGTCCTTCAAAAAAGGAACCACAGGTGTCATCACTAGCAGTGGCAAGGCGGTAAGGGCGTTTCTGTCTGATGTCCACACTGTTAATCAGCTTTGCGTGGCCAGACACCTCTCCAACTGATGAGCCAGAGTCCCACAAGAACACAGCACCAAACCTACAGGCAGAGACATAAGCTCATTAAAGCTTCTGTTTACATGTCTGACAACGTCAGTAATGAGGATGTTACAAATAATCCACATTAACAAAATTATAAGGTGATATTCAACTTGTGTAAAATGTTAATCAGTGTGACTTTATAAAGTTAGTGAAGTTTCCCTGTAAATAGACCAAGTTGCAAAAGAGAACTTTGACTCTTACTTTTCTCGTCCATCCCCAACAACAGCCATCCTCTTGCTGTCCTCTGTCCATGCAATGTCCTTGATTTTTCCTGAAATAGGGGTGTACTCATACTTGAGCATGTGTTCCTTCTGGGTGGTGTCCCAGATACGGATCCTTCCTGCTGCATCTAAAGGATGTAAAAAGCATATGTGTGTGGTTAAAATGATGACATTTCTAAACCAATCAAAGACACGTTGATATTTTCAAATGTGTCTTGTACCTCCAGATGCAATGTAGAATCCGCTGGGGGCATACTTGGCCACGGTAACCGGATGGGCATGCTCAGTGTAAATGTCTGCAATAGCCGGATTCTTTCAAAGAGAAGAAAAAAAATACATATAAGCAAAAATGCTTCTGCAAGAAGGCATAGCACTCATTAAAAAGTCAAAACATGGTTTATTAAAATGTCTCTATTGTTCGAATTTATTCTAACCAATTTATTTAAAATAGGAACATTACATCTCATTTCTTATGTTTGTTTGTGCAATATACAATAGCCACAATAAAGAAGATAAACTTTACTTTATTGGACCAAAAACAAAAAAAATATTATCCAGATACAGTGTAGAAAAGGTATGAGGTACGCAAGTACCTCACTGATCTCCTCGCCTGTACTCCCAACTGTGTTCTTAGTAATTACAAAGTAAATAAAAGTTCAAACTCTCAGAAAATGTGAAATTACAGAGTTTTCAATTTTGAGAACGTAAAAATCATATTTTAGCTGACATCGGATGCTCTAATCAATGAACTTTAAGTTCAGTGAATATTAATGTCATTTGTACACTAGACTTTATCCAGTGTTGTCAGCGTGCTGCAGTGATTAAGTGCTTTAGCTTCCACAACACCTCCACAGTTCTGATGACAACTTCATTCATTTAAAAACTTGGTGTATTTGGAGATAAAAAAAAAAACTCAGTAAATTAAGAATAAAGGCTAAAGAGAGAAGCCAGGATTGCACAAACAAATAAGCAAATAAATCTGCAACATTTGTAAGCACAGCTAAATGAAAATGAAGAGAGAATTACTTCAATGTTCCTGATGATGACACACTTCCCATTAGTGTAGAGGAAGTTGTTTCCTTTGGGATCACCGCCGATCACCTTTGCAACTCCTCTCTCCATCTGTGGGAGACTGGCGAACACATGTTCTAAAAATAAACAAGTCAACATTAGAGATGTGGTGGAACATAAGCCAGAAAAAAAAGCAAAGAAACAATTCAACCAGACAACTTGCAGACAGGAACATGTGAAGTGTGTGTATGAATCCTGAGATATTTCATCTTAAAGTTTAAAAAGTCAAACACATCAACATAGTGATGAGATGGTACATCAGGATCATTACTGATCTTCCTTCTTTTACATTTAATACCAACAGTACTACTGCCAGTAAGGCAAGGCAAGTTTATTTGTTTCGCACCTTTCATGTACAGGACAATTCAAAGTCCTTCACATGAAACATTAATAGCATTACAGAAGAAAGCACAAAAGAAAATACAAATAAAATCATAATAAAATCATAAATATATTAAAATAATTAAAAGCAGAATTGATTAAAAGTTACTGTGCATATGTCATGCATAGGCATGAGAAAAGAAATGTTTTTAACCTGGATTTAAAAGTTTCTACATTTGGTGAGAGTTTAATCTCCACAGGCAGTTTATTCCACTTGTTTGCAGCGTAACAGCTACATGCTGCTTCTCCATTTCTAAATGGATTACTAACATTGTCAGTTTTGTTTTCCTAGTTTTCTAGTTAAAAAAAGAAAGAAAAAAAAGAAAAAACTAAACATGTCAAAGTATGAATAATTCTTAAAATGTACAGTTGTGCTCATATTTATTCATAACCTTTCATTAAAGAAGGAAACAAAGCAGCTACCTGTTAAACTGAATTTGACTAAAGTAATAAATAAAAATTTGATGAAAATTATTTTCAAATTCTGGTTGAATAGAAATATTTTTTTTTAAAAAGCAGACAAATAAGAATGTATTACATATTACATCACTCATAAACTAATATTTTGTTGAACAATCCTTTAATGTTTCCGCTACAGTCAGGTGTTTTCTGTTCCTCTCAGTCAGACTTCTGCACCTGTTGACAGGTATTTTGTCCCACTGTTCAACAGAAAAGTCTCTCATTTGTCCAGGACCAATTTGTTTGTTTGTCTTTTCTTTCTTCAACTCAATTAAATGAAAAAACAATGTCTTATATTACTAAATTACATTTTTGCAAATTTTTAGTGATTGTTCACTTTTAAAGTCTCCAGTTATTTGAGTGACTGTTGTAAATTCAGCCTTTTCTTTAATGAAAGGGGATGAATACATATGAGCACAACTGTATATATTTTAGATCGGTTTAGAATTGGTCGACAAGTTTATGAAATCACTTGTTACAGAAGCAAAATAATAAACAGAAGACAGATCCTCAATGACAACTTTGAAGGGAGAAAGAGCTTCTGTCTGGACGTGTCACAACAAAGCACAACTATTTCCTCTGGAGTGACGTTAGCTCACTCACTAGCTAATGCTAACTTTTAGGTTCAGTCTCTAAAGATCACTTTCAACGCCACTTCATCTTTCAACAAAAGTGCATTTCTCAAACACATTTATGCGTTTAGTCAGGTAGAAAGAGCCATCGTATAGTAATTTTGATCTTTTATCTGCGTGATGAGGAAAACCAGAGGAATGGGCGAGGCTAGCTGGCTAGCTGGCTAGCAGACTAGTTTCACTCAAAACGAGAATTTTGTTGCATTTTTAACTCCGCTGCTGATTCAGAAACAAGCAGACTTACTCAGTTCGTACGGCATTTTCCTCGCAGCTTTTCGTTACTCTTCCCAGTGAATGAAGCAGAGCAGACAGAGACGCCTGTGGCAGAAACGCAACCCTACCTGATCACACAAACACGGAAGCGGGTGCGGCGCTCGCGCTGTCTGGCTATGTCCATATATGGTAAACTAAGATTCCACGCTGCAGCTGTCAGCCAGTAGCCGCGCGCGGTGCATAAAGGGATAAATTTCACCTAAATATGGTCTTTCAGGCTCCAGAGTAAACTTTTTTTTTTTTTTTTTTTTTGATTGAACAACAGTGTACATACATATTGCATATTGGTTGTCATATACGTTAACTTGGGGTTGAGGTAACTTACAACAATGCAGTCTGATAGGAATGAGAGACTAAACACACACACACACACACACACACACACACACACACACACACACACACACACACACACACACACACACACACAAAAGAAATCCAAAGTAAACTTCTGCTGCCCAAAACTTCCAGCAATCAAATGATAAAGCGAGGGATTAAAGGTCAATTTGTGCTTCTGGACTCCTAGTTTTGGTCTACTAATTTAGTCACTTTTCCGACTGACATTTTGGAAAACAACAACAGTACAAAGATGTTAAATGTGTAGGCAAACTTTTTTATTTAACATTTTTACTTCACCAGAATGGAAGAGTATTAGGGCCACTGAATAAAAAAATGAATTCTGTGAATTTTGACTTTAATCTCAGAATTCGGAGATAAAAGCGACACAGCGCAAAATAACGCTGTGTGGCTACCATGCATGAGCAGCAATTCTAACAATTCTGAACTGAGGCTTACACACTATACAAAGCTCAATGGAAACACCTGCAAATCGCAATTTTTTTTTTTTTTTTTTGTCAAAACTAATAAATGTTGCTTTCATTTTGCAAAAGAATGAAATGAGAACACAGCAACCCAGGCGTTAAACGTGTAGTCTTAACTTGTAGTTAAACTTCTGAGATTAAAGTCAGAATTCTGAGAAAAAAGTCAGAATCCTGACTTTTTAAAAAAAAAATTTATTCAGTGTCCCTAATACTCTTCCGTACACCAGAAAAGTGCCATTGAGGTTAAGAACCTCTTTCTCAAGGGAGTCCTGGCCAAGAGGCAGCAAGAGTTACAGGCAGTTTACATGTCGCCACTTAAACAGAGCAAATAATTAAAAGCAATTACAACTAAAGGAGGACATCTCAAAATCTCTCACACTGGACTTGAAACCGTTGTAACTTCTTATGGTTATGAAGAAAAAAATCATAATGATAAAAGAAGGCTGATGTAAATACCTGTAAAACAGTTTAAATTGAGTTGGAAATGGGAGATTTACCTGAGAGACTAAACTCAGGGTTCATCGCTCATTTTATTCAATGAGGTTCTTTGGACTCATAAAAATGAAAGCATTATAATTAACCAAATTAATTGTCCCACAATGTAAATTTTAGCTTAATGCATAAACTGACCTCACTTGCTCATTTACACTGTCGCAATGACGTTTTTAACATCCGATGTCATCTTGTGTATCAGTAAGAAGTGTAACCTGCCAGGAATAGTACAGGGAATCCCCTAACCTATCTGGGACTTATTTGGGCCCAGTCTCATTTCAGAGTGTGAACCTGTCCAGCTTTAAATACACTGTTAAAACAACATAGAACATAAAGACAGTATGGCCATAGGCAATCTAGAAAATCCCTGGTGTAGCGAGGGGGGTAAAAATGTGCAGCCTCAGCACAGGGATATTTCAGACCCTCTGAGCACAATTCAACAACTCTGACACAACAAATACCTGGGTACTCCAGTATGTTTAAGAGGATATATCCTGCTCCATCATAGGTCACATGAAAAAAAAAAAAGCCCCAACAATTTCACTTGATGTTCCATTAACACTTTGTTTCACTTCCTTACTATCTATATTTCCAAAAGAGATAGAATGGCGTGGCAACAATTTCATTTTGTTTGATGTGTGCCAAACTAATCCCTGGACAGTGGTTTTTTGAGAGAATAGTGTTGACAAAGTAAGTATAGAATGACTTGAACTATAAGCTTCCTGGCTCAGTATGGAATTATAAGAGTGCCAGACACACCCCAGATAAATGAATAAATAACTGGAGTGAACAAACAGGGTTCTCTATATGAGAATAAGTCCTTTTGGAATGGAATTTGGCCTTTGTACCTTTGCAGACATCATATTCACAACAATGCTATGATGCACTGAAGGAAGGGGAAAACCCAAAAGATATTAGCTTTCAGTTTATTTTCTATACAGTTGATTTACAAGTTAAATAAACTGTCAGCAGCACATTCTGCATTTTTTTCCTCTTAAGAAAATAGAAACAGTCTTAGACTACTGTGAGAAGACTGTTGTGTAATCTGAGGCCTTGTGTTTTTGTTGCTTTTTTTTCAGTTTCCCTTTGGCATTGCAATTTTCTTAATTTTGATATTGATTTATTTTATTTAATTCTTATTCCATCTGGTGTCAGCTTTCATTTCTCCAAGCAAGCTATTCATCAAACCAAAAAGCGGGAAATGTCCATCCGCTTTCCTGACAGATAAGGCAAATGTTTGTCATTATAGTTTATGACAGCAGTTCTCAACCTTTTTGCAACACAGTACCCCTTGTAAAATATTTTTTCAGCCAAGTCCCCCTTAACCAGTGCAAAGTACTTCTGGTTCAGAAAAAAACACAAAATACAGCATTTTATCATTTGTGTTTGGCTTTTTAAACTTTAATTGTGTTTTGCACATCTCTACTATACGCTTCAACCAGGACTCCATTATTTTTTGTTGTCAAGGCGACAGTGAGGTTCAGTTCACGTCAGAATGTGAGATTTTGGGAGTAAATCTAAACTTAAATTCAGTTTATGAATGTATACCAGGTGTTGGCAACTCTGGTCCTCAAGTCCCTCAGTCCTGCAGATGTAGGAGTTTCCCTGCTGCATCACACCTGATTCAAATCAATGGCTAATTAGCAGACTTGTGCAGGGTTTGATGTCAGGCTCTGCACAGGTCTGCTGATCTGGTCTGATGTGTGCCAGGTGGGTTGCAGCAGAGAAACTCCTAACATGTGCAGGACTGTGGCACTCGAGGACCAGAGCTGCTTACCCCTGATGTACAATTACAGTTATTGGAAGATATTCATATTTATATGATATTACATTTATATTATTTTATTTCAGGATGTTTTAAAGAAAACATTAAAACGAAAAAATTAAAAAACTTTAACGAACCCCCTGGAATGCCTTGAAGTACCCCCAGGGGTACACGTACCTCTATTTGGGATACAGTGGTTTATGACATGCAAGGCGTTTCCCCACCTTGCGTGTCATTTGCTTGCTGTCCAGCTGGGGTCGCTGTTGTCCCGTGGTTGGCACACACCGCTCCACTGAAGCACCACAGAAGAAGCTGCTGAATCTCTGGGACGATGGCGGCCGTCTTGAGAGGAAGCTTAGTAACATTGGTCAAGGTGAGTACACAGATGATGTTTAAAGGCCAACTAATTAAATTAATCAGTTTTTTAGCAGTTAAACTCATGGATCTGACTTAAATCTGTCAGACTCTGACTTGAGGGGTTGTAGTCTGGAGTGATTTCTACCACGAGCCTCATGGTTGATTTAAGAAAAAATGTTGTCGACTTGTCTGTTTCTGTAGAGAGTTATGTAGGAGAAACCAGAGGTTACTGTCGTCTTTTCGGCTAATCGATAAATGGCATGCAAGTCAATATTACCAGGTACATAGTCAGGGCCGGATTAAAAGTTCAGAATGCCCTGGGCCCAGAGTGTCCCAGGGCCCCCTTCCCCACCGCAACATTGTGAAAATTGTGAATGATACGCTGTGAAACTACATTTCTAACATCTCTCAGCCATTGGTACCAGAAGCAACACACTGGACACTTTGGTGTAACTATCTGGCTTTTATATACATTTAGTTTTTTGTTTGAAATGCGGGTGTTTTCCCTACGTGGGCCTAGGGCTGGGCGATTAATCGTATTTTAATCTCAATTACAATCTGGGTTTTCAACCATCAAAAAAAAACAACAAAAACAGTGCGATTATTTTTCCTCAGTTGCTAATCGAGCGTCTCTGGCGTTGCAGCGCTGTGCTGTAAACTCCTCCCACAGCCGCTTTGCTTTCATTCAGACACTGTTGCCAACTTGGCGACTTTCTCGCTAAATCTGGCGACTTTTTTTGTTAAAAGCGACTAGCGACAAATCTAGCAACTTTTACTGGAGTTATTGGAGACATTTCTGGTGTTTTGGTGACTGACTTGAAGGCACATATTGTTCTGCAGTTACTGTAAGGAAGGAGCAGCGGGAGCCTCTCCCGTCCTAAAGCACTCCCAGGCGGCCAGTCTCAGTCGGCTCCGGCTGCAGGTCAATGTAGAATAACTGCAGTAGGTTGTAGAAGTTCACCTAAACATAGTTTATACCATTGTCAGTGACAACTGGCTGCATTATTTTCCTATACATAGTTTGGCGAGTTACACACTGTAATATCCCTCTGTTACGGGGCGTTACCATAGCAACGCATTAATCAGCTGGTTCAGATCAGCCGTCTTTTAACAGGTGAATGAGAGAAACGCGCTGCAGCCTGACAGCGGTTGTTTGGCATAAAACGTACATCCAGGCCAACGTAAAATAGTTCCTATGTAAGCGGTAAAAGTGGATTAAACAACTCGGAACCGTGCATTAGACGGTTATAATGCACGGCACGGAGTCTAGAACACCACGACGCGCAGCGTTGTTTAAAAATACTGCATAATTGTGTTAAATAATCGAGATGTCAATTTCAGTCAAAATAATCGTGATAATTTTTGTCATAATCAAGCAGCCCTACGTGGGCTCCACATGGGCCCCAAGTGGGCGTAGGCCCCTTGGCCTGTTCCCATAATGCCCATTGAATAATCCGGCCTTGTACATAGTTTGTCTTTAGGTTAGCATAGGGGACTTAGCTTCCCAGGATGCTAACACTGCCATGGTAAAACCTCCCTGTTGCTGTTATGTGAGTAAACACCAGCTAACAGACTTGTAAAGGAAAGAACACCTCGCTTAACTCCTGTCAGTATTGTTTCCAAACATGAATGAAATAAAGCTGTAGTTTTTATATGATTTTACTTATACTTATTTTTATTTACATTCATCCTAATGGAGTAATAAACCAGCCTTAAATCATTTTTTTATTCATATATTTATTTTCTTTAATATGTTTTAACATCTTTGCTTCATTGGGACTTTAAAACTCTCAGGATTTATGCATGTGTTATCAGCTTTCTTTGGCCAAGACAGGCATTTGCTCAGTCAGCTCTAAATGATCTCACATACAGTATAAACAACAAAAACACACATGTTGTTCAGATAAACTACTGACTCAACGGTCATCATAAACTTTAAATCTAAAGGGTGTACAGTTGTCATTCAAACACCATTAAGTTATTCCCTGCTGCTCAGCATCATTAATTCTTTCACTAATTATTATCTGTTCTTGTTTTGAACAGTTTGTGGCTCCAAGTCTCTAAAGTTAAATAATATTTTAAATTGTACTTGCAATTCATTTAACACCTGACAAAATTAATACCCGGATAAGCGGCACGAAGACGAGACAAAATTAATAATTTAGTTTTTCTTCAATAAGACAAAAAAATATATTTATTTTCAGAGATGTTTATATTAAAAAAAAAAAAGAAAAAAAAAAGAAGAAAAACATTTGTGAATAAATTAATGTGGTTTTTCACATATGTCTAACTTATTCTGACCAGATGTTTCATACATGCAACTTAGGTGCAACTTGAAGATCCCATCAACATTTTTGTTTTTGTAAATATTGATGAGGATATGGATAAACTTGTAAATTAAAAACAAAATAAAGCCAAAGGTTTGTTCTGTTTATTTAATGTATCAGTTTAACTTTTGTTTCATTTTTTTCTTATTAGATTAAGGATTGTGACTATATTTGATGGAAAATAGCAAAGAACAGGACAGTTTGTGTTTGCATTTGTTATTCCATAGTCTGGTTTGTAATTTTGTGTTTGTCAATATCTTTCAGGGTCTTGGAGGCCCCAGGTGGCAGCAGCTGGCCTCAAGACAACTGAGTGTGTCGGCATGTCTCTGTAGTTCAGAAACCCCACCCGCTCGTGCTGATGGTACCTTCAAGGTCACAATGGTTCCTGGAGACGGAGTGGGACCTGAGCTGATGACTGCTGTCAAGGAAGTGTTTAAGGTACGCTATGCAAGGACAGAGGGGACATAAGTTGTTTCCTTTTTTGTCTCATGTATGCTTACAAAAGTGTGCAATCCATAGTGTGTGTAACAACACCAGCGCTGATCATAGCAGAAGGAAATGTCCTTTTAAGCGATGCACCAACAACCAGTACTGGGTATCAGTCCGATACTTTGTGCATGTACGCGTACTGTGCTCTGATACTACATAACCTGATACCAGTGTGAACAACTAAGACTATCAAAATGAACTTGTTTTATCAAAGATATTAATAATCGTTATCATCTACTGTCCAGAAACAACCTCATTACGGGTGATATTTCAGATATCTGCTTTTGGCATGATCACAGTGAAAGGTGCTGATTTTAGGTGTGTGTGTGCTTTGTCACAGCTGTGAACATAATCCACCAAACCCACGTTATCCTCCTTGTTTATGATGTGTTTGACAGTTTTTAAGCCTTAGATGTAGAAGATGACACATTCATATCTTGCATAAATAATTAACCACTCAGTCGTAGCATCTACTAGTCCATACCAATGCGATTCATCAGTACTCATATATATGCTGTGTATCAGCAAGTACTCAAATGAAAGTAATTGTACTCAATTTTAAAATAATAATAGTAATACAATGATACAGTTTTCCTTCTCTTTGCTGCTGTTGATTCTTTCAGTCAACTCCTTTATGGTAAAATAAATAACAGAATAACAACCAAAACTGGAATGTTTTTTCTTCTTTTTTACTTTTTAAAAAAATTTTTTTTATTTAATACCCTTCTTTTCCCCGTTTAAGGCGGGTGATATCCCTGTTGAATTTGAGGAGTTTCATCTGAGTGAAGTGCAGAACATGGCCAGTGAGGAGAAACTGGATCAAGTGTTGACATCGATGAGAAACAACAGAGTGGCTCTGAAGGGTAGATTCACTTATTCTCATTCTAGTCAGGTCAACGTTTGTAATGAAGTCTTTTGCCTTAAATAAAGTGACATGTAAGAATAAAATGAATGTTTTTGTGGAATGTAGGAAAAATTCATGCACCCATGGAGTTTAAAGGGGAGCTGGCCTCATATGAGATGAAACTAAGGTAAGTTTTTTTTTTTTCTGTTAAAAAGAGAAAAATAAGTGTTTGTGGATGTGTTCTTGTTAGGAACTTAACCTACATCTGTGTTCCTCCTCCAGGCGTAAACTGGACCTGTTTGCTAATGTGGTTCATGTGAACAGCTTGCCTGGCTACAGCACACGGCACAACAATCTGGACCTGGTTCTGATCCGCGAGCAGACTGAAGGAGAGTACAGCGCCCTGGAGCACGAGGTAAACGACAGCTGCACTGGTGTGATGAATGTACCAGTCTGAAAAGGGGCACGTTTATATTTTTTTTAAAATTTTTTTTGTTTTGTTTTTTCTGCAAAATGTTTGAACGATTCGGCTGACAGCGAATCTGAATGTCAGCAATGACGGCGTCAGAAGGAGGTGATGTCGTTGGGTAGTGGTTTCCATCCACTGTCCATACCTGCTTATTACTGTGAAAGGACACCGGGGACTGTAGCGCATCCCAGCTGCTATGAGTCGAGAAGCAGGGTGCACTCTGGACATTAAGGAAAATTCCCGTCTTTATTTCATTAGAAGAGATTACCATTCTTTCTTTCCTGTTTCCTTCCTTTCTGCATGGAGTTTGCATGTTCTCCCCGGGTACTCTGGCTTCCTCCCACCATCTAAAGACCCGCATGTTAAATTTTACTCTCCGTAGTGATAAAAGTGAGCCTGAATGGTTGTTTGTCTCTCTGTGTCAGTGTGTGATGGACCGGTGACCCTGCCTCTCATTTGATGATTGCTGGGATTTGCTTCGGCTTCCACAATTTGGACAAAGCGGGATAGAAAATTTAAAAAAAAAAAAAACTTTAATTTTAGAATAGGAAGCAAAAGAAGATTTCTGCAACTTAATAATTTATTATTTTAGATTGATGTAATTAACATTTATTCTCCTCCTCCACTTAGACATCATCTCTTAAGCTGTTTTACTGTGTGCATCTTGTTTCTCTCTTCCATGACAGTGACATGGCACTCCAGCAGTTTCCCTTCAAATAAAAATGTCTTGATCATTCCTACACCCTGCTAGCTAAAGTCAGATGTCCATGAGGTTAAGGGGTTCTTTTTTTCCACTTATGAGGGTTTTTTTGTTTTGTTTCTTTGCTTAATTGTTGTTTACATTTCTTTTCCTCTGCTAAAACATGAATAAGTCCCAATTTGACATAATTCAGCTTGGATTATTATAATTAAATTACTTGGAAGTACTTAATTTGAAATAAAAGCCCAGATCTTCACCAGCTAGTTCTCCTTCACCAGCCAGCCTGAACTTGTAGATGAAGTAGCAGCACTGTCATGCGCTCACACGTTGCTATAGCAACAGGAGATGACAGGAGACCAGCTGTAGCTCAGGAGGAAGATCCATCACCTGCCAGTCAGAGGCTTGGTGGTGTGATCCCTTCTGAAGTGTCCTTGGGCAAGACACTGAAGCCGTTCTGATGTGTTAACTGGAGAGTAAATGTGTTTTTGATGAGCATGACGAGTTTATTTATATGGTGCATTTGTTTGTGTTTGTGTATCTCATCTTTTATCATTTGTTTAAATTTTCCTATTGATTGACATGATTTTATTTCTTTACTGCAGCTGTAGTGTGTGTGGGTGTGGGTGGGTGGGCGCGCGTGCGGGGGCGCGTGCGTGCGTGCGTGCGTGTTCAGCTATGAGACCCAAACATCCCGAAACACTATCACACACTGACCAATCACAAGAGGGTACTTTAGCGAAGCTGCGTTCATGCAGCCAGGATGCACGCCGAGCCAACGGCGGTTACGGCGTAACCAACCTGATGTAGACCCCGCGTGAGTTTAAATCCAGCTTTGTTGCTCCGTGCAAAATGCATGTTTGCCTGACGTTTTATGACTTAAAGCACTTTGTCGTCATACATGTGTGACTTGAAAAGCTCCATGATGAAAGAAGACGAAGCAGAAAGTTCCCACAGGATGCAGCGTTATAGTTTCACCTCGTTAAACATCCGTATGTTCCCTCCTCTCTCTGTTCAGAGTGTGTCGGGTGTGATCGAATGTTTGAAGATCATCACTAGAGAGAAGTCCCGGCGCATCGCCAAGTTCGCCTTTGACTATGCCACCAAGAAGGGCAGGAACAAGGTCACAGCTGTCCACAAAGCCAACATCATGTGAGTGCTTTTCTGAGGAACTTTCCTTTTCGTTTGGAGGAAGTTCTGAAATTTAGATCCTCCTGAGTCTGTGTTTGTTTGGGTCTTGGTTTGTTCTACAGTTTTAGCTACAAATGTCCTGCTTCGTTTCAGGAAACTAGGTGATGGCCTGTTTCTGCAGAGCTGTGCAGAGGTGGCAGAACTTTACCCCAAAATCAAATATGAGAACATCATCATCGATAACTGTTGCATGCAGGTATTTTCAGCTTAGTTTGAGTGTTTCACCAGATCGGTGAAATAAACTGAACTTATTTCTTCTGTTTCTTTGTATCCTTTGCTGCAGCTGGTTCAAAACCCATACCAGTTTGACGTGTTGGTGATGCCCAACTTGTATGGAAACATTATTGATAACCTGGCAGCAGGGCTGGTTGGGGGAGCAGGAGTTGTTCCGGGGGAAAGCTACAGTGCTGAATATGCTGTTTTTGAGACTGTGAGTTTCCTTTAACTTATTAAATGCTTTTGTTTCTCTGCTAAAGCTCAACCAGTCTGTTGCTCTCGGTTTCAGAATGATTTATTCTTGTTTAGATTAAAGTAAAAAGGTTTAAATTTAATTTGATTGCAGAAAATAGTGATATGCTCTGTTTTTTTTTTTTTTTATCCCTTCAGGGTGCACGCCACCCCTTTGCACAAGCTGTAGGAAGAAACATTGCCAACCCCACAGCCATGCTGCTCAGTGCTTCTAACATGCTAAGGCACCTCAAGTAAGTCAGTTTCTTCAGCCTTGTATGTAGCAGGTGTTCCTCCATGTCTCCACTATCCTGGTTCATCATCATCATCATCATCCTTGAGGGCTTGGAAACAACTTCAAGTGTCAGAATGTTTGTTTATATAGCAAACAGTTGTAACACTTATCGGTGTGTTGTGTTGCAGCCTGGAATATCACTCCCAAATGGTGTCAGATGCTGTCAAAAGGGTCATCAAGCAGGGGAAGGTAAATATGTCTCTGTGGAGCTAACGCTAGCTCTGGCTGTTCTATGCCTACTGATGCATGGAGGTGTTGCATCTGGAAGCTCCCATCATAACCTAAACATGCCAGAAACACTAACAGAACTGTCCTTTATTTTCATCCTTGAGAAGAAAAATAAAAGTAGTTGTTCTACAGAGAGTGAAGATGTAAAACTAACAGAACTTTGTTTTTAATTAAAATGTTCCTCATTGGTTCTGCAGGTGAGTAATTCCAGTGTTTCACACAATGGATCATAATGTTGCAGGAACTTTAGAAAATGAAAAAAATGGAATAAAAACACACGCAGGTCTGTTTGCAGGGAGCAACTCTGAGCAGCCAGCTTCAGAGTTCCCATTTCATCAGTTAAATAGATCCAGCATGTTAGCTGTAGTGTTAGCAGGTCTGACCTCCTAATCTCAGCGTTTTACAGCTTGCAGGTGTCAGAGAGCCTTGGAAAGGCGGCATGGGAGCAGATCTGTCCTGCTTGCTGCAAAGTCATGCTTTATTTAGTCTCTCTAAAAGTTATACAAATATTATTGCTGGTTTGGATTAACTTTATCTGTCCACATTAACATACTTAGTATAAATATATGTAAAGTCAGTCAGCTTTTGTTCCCACTGGGTTGATCACCCACCCACCTTGCTGAATCAAAGTTTCTCATTTGCTTGCTTCATCTGAGCTTCCACCTCTTCATCTGCTTTCATTCCCTCCTCTCCTTGAACCCTGCTACCCTTTGTATGTGTGTTTGTGTTAATTATTGTTTGTACATATGTGTGTTTGTGCACATCCCAGGTACGGACGCGAGACCTTGGCGGATACTCTACCACGGGCGACTTTGTGCATGCTGTTGTGGAAAACCTGCGTCACCGACCGATTCACTGAGATGTCCCACTCCTCCCTGACATTTCCGTTAATGTGGACATTGATCTTAACATGAACTGAGTGCATGTTAAGACTCCCCCACACCCCCACCCCCCTCTTCCTTGCTAGATGGCAGCTGTGTCTCACAGCTTTGACATCAGTGGAAGTCTGATGTTCACGGCTGGGAAAGCCAGTGGAAGCAGCAGCGATTTGTGTTGTTTGGTTTTCTGACCATTTGTGTCACACAGATCGGTCTCTTCCACAGGAATGTCCACACCATTTCATTTTTTGCTTTTTCAGTTCTTTGGCTTTTTAAAGTTCTAATTTCAGCAGAATATTTCTTTAATCCACCTCTTTACTGTCACATATTACTAGAAACTGTAAAGTCTTATCAGTTTGTAACTAATGTTCGTCTGCCTCATGAATACTGAATGTAAGCAGAACAAAATACAAACCAGTAATGATCTAACTTTTCCCTCCATATCTTCCTTAAAGTGGCTTTTAGTAAATCTCTTCCTCTGAAGGATCGTAGATCCAGTTCGAGCTGGAAATGGGTCCTTTGGGTTACTAAAATGTATCTATGATTCGTGGATTGGCTGTAAAACAACTTCCTGGTGTTGTACCATGATTCATTTTATAATACTTTAAACATTTCTCACTGGCTGGAGAGACACTGTGTCATGATATCTGCAATGTTCATGAAGCTACAGGTTGATTCAAGAGGTTATTGATTATTAAAGCATCACATTGCAGTGATGAGGATGTGCATCATCTTTCATGCTGGTATTTATTCTTACTTTGCATTCTTTTTGAAAGGTCCTGTTAAGTTGTAACTTTGTCTGAATTAAAAATGAATATCTCTAACCGTTATGTTGAGGACATTAAGGGTTTTTTTGGGGGGGGGGACACCCTCACCAGTCTGCGCAGCCTCAGGCTCCTTCTATGATAGTCAGTGTTTGGCTTTTTACAATCCTAAACAGATGAGACAAACTTAACTTGTTTAAAAAGATGAGACACTAAACAGCTTGTTCATGTTCCTCAGCAACACACTGAAATTCTGCATCAGGTTTGCATCTAGTTGAATTCTCTCTCTGTTGCTGAAGACAAAATAAACAATGTTTCTGTAAAATGACGTATAAAGTGGTTCGTGCTTGCTCTAGGAGTAGAATTTCTCAAGGCCTGTATGCATGCTGTATGTGGACATGTGTTGCTGCAGCTGTGTACATAGTAACATGCTGTCCTTATGTTTGCGGCAGGTGCGCACTGGAGATCTGGGGGGCTACGCAACAAGCGATGAATTCACCCGGGCTGTCATTGCTAACCTGGCTGTCTAAGCTTTATAATAGCAAATCTGTCGCTGCTGAGATGCACACACGTCTTGTTTTGTCTATTTGCCTGGTGTCAGACTGCACACGCTCGCTGTGTTCCAGCAGGAGCCTGCAAACTTCCTCATCATGCGCTGTAAACTGCAGAGGACATGAACAGATGTGTTTCCACATGCTTTTAACTGCTATTTTAATCACAACACGGTTTTCATGCAGAAATTTCGCTGCCTAAATACTGTTTAAAAAAAAAAAAGTACTTAAAGGTTTTATATCAGGAGATAAACCAGCAGTCAAACATGATTTATGTATGTTTGCTTTATATTAATTATTGACTTGAAATTATAAGCATATTGCCTCATCATTTATGATGCGATGTGAATAATAAATGAGATTTAACAGCTGCTGTGTGAAATCCTCGCATGACTGTTAGTGGAAGACTAATGCAGTACTCAGTTTTAATAAAAGTTTATGGTGGTTCAGTTAGCATGATTCACCTCGCAGCATGATGAACGCAGATCCTTACTAACCCCCCCCCTCTTGGGGGAAATGAAACTGGTGGGGTTTAATGGACCAGCCCATGTGTTGGACACATGAAAGATATGTGGTCTGTATGTGACAGTAGAATATGTAGCTGATCCACAGGACTTTCTTTTTAAAAGCCTATACACGTTTAAATGTTCATTTTAAAATACAAATGGTTACTGTTATATTTTAAAGTATTTTCCACATACCTGTTCCTATTGAAACGATATTAAATATCAAACTTTATGGAAATATTACAGAAAAATGCAAATATCTTTTGATACTGCAGATTATTAATATACATCAGCACCTCATATGAATGTTCAGCCACAACAATGTAAAACCACATTTATAACATTTGGGTTTCAGTCAGATATTTCTGTCATATTTTCCCTTTTTCACATGAATATCGCATAACATTACACGTAGAGAACATGTGCTTTACATGTATGGAAAATAAATGTGTGATTCAGATGTGGATCAGATGAAAACTCTCCAAGGGTTGTGATTGGTTTTCACCAGCAACACTTCATTTTTCATGTAAATTTATTGGTACAAATCTGATATTTTTTTTTAGATTATTAAAAATGGTCATGTTTAAATATGCTTTTGGACATTTGGAATAATATTAACTATCTATCTATCTATCTATCTATATATATATATATATATATATATCCACTCTACACTTATGTATTATTATTGTAAGACATTGAGGTTGAATCATGCAAAAGCATTTCCTTCATCTCAAACAATTTATTGAACAACTTAAGGTGGTGGGTGTCAAACGACATAAAAATATCAAACCTTGTCATGCATTAGGTGTCACTTGGTTTTATGATGACTGTATAAAATCCAAGCTGTCCCCAAAACACAACATTTAGTAGTTGATTCAGACACTTGTTTTGTGTTTGGTTGTCTTTTTGTGGTTAATGACCTCCTTAAATAAGAAACTACTAAAATTATAGTGCAGTTTAAACACAAACTGCCCAGTTCCCAACTTTTTATAAGTAGTTCGCATTTCCATATATATATATATATATATATATATATATATATATATATATATATATATAAACCTCATCCAGATTCAGCAGTTTACAAACAAATAGTGGAAGAGGAACAATGTAGAAAGAAAAGATCCAATTAGGCTGCAAGGGGCCCAAACCCAAAAGGGGCCAGATTATCCAATGGGCATTACGGGCATGGGCCCAGGGGCCCACACCCATCGGGGGCCCATGTAGGGCAAACACCAGCAGTTTGGACATGAAACTAAATGTGTATAAAAGCCAGACAGTTACACTGCAGTGTCTTGTGTGTTGCTACTGGTACCACTGGCTGAGGGATGTTAGAAATGTCGCTTCACAGCGTATCATTCACAATTTATACAATGTTATGGTGTGGAACGGGGCCCCTGGAACACTCTGGGCCCAGGGTCCTGTGCACTTTTAATCCGGCCCTGACTCAAACAAAGGTATCAATAGATTTATTAATGGATTGGAAAACTGGATGGGTACATAAATGAGTGTTTTTAATCCAGGGTTAATTGGGAAAAGTTTTGTCTGGAAAAGACTAAAAACGTTCAGCAGCGGCTGATGCTTCTGACCGGCCCGCTGGTACCGTGCGCGGCCGGCAGGTGTCGCTGCCTCCCGCGGACAAGCCACGGGGCCTGGCTTGGGAATTTTCTGCTCGCTTCCCATTCTTCCTATGCAGACAGACACACAACATGGCGGACTAGAATAGTCGGCCGACGCGCCCGGATACAGCGGATAAACTGCGGGATTTACCGTCCAGCGAGACAGAGAAACAACCTTCCGACGAGACGACACTCGCGTGGAAATCACTGTGGATTTGCGGAGGGGGGCCTTCTTGGTGTGGATTTAGCAGGAAAAGTGACTGCGAAGTGTTGGCTGTGTGTCCCAGGTCGTGCTTCCCTCCTCTGCCTTCACCCAGAGCCCCCCACCCCGCTCTCGCTCTCGGTTCTTGGGGTGTGGAGACAGGGGCCGGGGCTGAAAAACGTGGAAGAGGAGCGGACAGATTCCCAGCGGGCCTTGGTTCTCCTCCTGCCCCCCTCCAGGGGCTCCCACCGGCCGCTGCAGGACTTTCTGGTGAGTTTTCATGTTTCTGTTGCGCAAAAACCCAAATCCCACTTGTTACAATGTCGCTGTGAACAAGCGTGTTTCCTCTTGCTGTAACATTGTATCACCACACACACACACACACACACACACACACCCTCCCCATCTGGCTGCTTACATGATGCTTTTATCCCCGTGGACATGAAGTGGGAACATTCAAGGAGTTTTTTTTACTTGTGATTCCTTGCTGAACATTGTAGAAGTAGCTCGGAGGCAGGGAGGGACATTTTTGCTCTCAGGGAAAAAAGAAAAAGAGGAGAAAAGATGGGGGGGGGGGGGGGTAAAAGATGAGACAACACGCAGGGGGTCAGAACTGGGCTCGGTGTGCCAACGCGGATGCTGTTGCGCTGGCACTGGAACAAAGAGGGGGTCTCTGGGCTGCCTCACTGGAAACTACACTGTATTGATCAATGCTTTGTGTTTACACGCTCAGAGAGGGAGGGGGGGCTGGCTGGGTTCGTGGGTGGAGGAGAAGGGGGGCTCCACGAGACCCACAACAGGAATTAGGTCGCCCTAACATTAACATGGATCCTCTGTCAAACCACAGCGGCTGCTTTGTGCTGCAGTGAAGCCTCACAAGCTCCACTGAAGTTTTTCTTGATTAATATTCACCTGTTTTTTAGTGAAGATTGGTACCCAAGAATTATTTTTTATTTACCTCCTTTTTAAATAGATCATCCTCACATCTCAGGAGGTTTAGGTCCCATTAAAAGGCTTATTTTGTAGTCATGAAACTGGGGCAGTTACATGGAAGTTATGGAAACCAGCAGCACCAGATCGCTGCAGCTTGAAGACTTCTTTTCCAGAGCCGAGTGAAGCATCATCAGGCTTGCAGAGCCTGGATTGGCACATCTGTAAAAACCTTTGCTGTGCGTCGCGGCTCTGTTTCTAACATCTGGTTTGATTCATAGAGCTGCAGCACAGATACGCCGTGTGTTTCCCCACATCACACACGCTCAGCTCATCATGTCATGTTTGTACCATCCATGCAAAACTCACGGTTCCTCCTCTTCTCTCAGGCCTGTCATGAACCCTGCTCGTCAGGCCTGAACACGTTCATCTTGTTCCCAAAAAAAAAAAAAAGCTGTTGCACCATCTTTGATTGTCAAACAGCAGCGTTTCATCAAAGTTGGACTGTAAAAGAGGGATAAAAGAATTAAAAAGACGTGTGCATCTGCAGAGGAAAGCAGAGCTGTTGTCATCTTCCTACATATCTTTTACAAGCTATTTTAAGAAAAGAGATGTTTTTTTTACTCGGGATGTTAAAAAAAAAAGGGTTTTAGACGAGGAGTTTGAGTCTTCACACCACACTTTTCATGTTTGGCCTAGTTTCTAAAAATAATGATAAATGTAGCTTGAAATTGGCGTGTGGGAAGTTTGCGTGAAGTTTTGATGGGTGGATTACCTCGCTGTTATGAAATTTCACAATTTCAGCCCTCTGACACAATATTATGAGTTGTCTGGTTAGGTGGGGTTGGAGGTATATTTTTGTTTCCACCTGTCAGGCCTGTGTGTGTTGTTACTGTGGAAGAGCACTGTAATTCAGCCTGTGACAGCATAAACACTGCTGCATTTGCAGGATTATGAAGCATTACGGGGCCTGATTGCTGCTTCATGTTTTATGTCAGTCAACCTTGGCGGAATTTATTTTACAACGCAGGAAATGAACCTGTGTAACTCCTTCTAATTCATGAATCAAATCAAATTTTATGACTCACAGAAGGACTTGAGCCATTCATTCAGCTCTTTTACTCGTGTAGATCCACAACATTTCCGTCCTCTTCAGATGGAGTGAATCATAGCTGAGGTGGGGATGCACGAGGCTAAAGCCTGGATAACAGCACACGTGTGTTTGTTGGAGGATTTCAATATGTGATTTCTTTTTTTTTTTTATTTCCAGTAAGTCTTTCAGTTATGCAAGGAGTTTATTTCTATCCTACAAGCTTAATGTTGGTTCATATCAGTCAAATCTCGCTGCCACATCCCTGTTTATGTGTTTAGCATAGAGTGGCATTATTTGCTTCTTTTTTTTTGCCAAAAACTGCAGGGACAGTGGCTCTTTGTCAGCCAGCTGAGTTTGGCACATCCAGCTTGTTTATAAGACTTATCTTTTTGGCATAATTAGAGCAACTGAAATCATTTCATTGTTATGCAGTATGCCTGTTAATGTGTCCGCAGCTCATGTTTAATAGGATTATTTTACTTTTCTTGTGTTGGTTAGGGTGAAGCAAGTCCACCCGTGGAAAAACACTGATTTACTCCCCTAAACAATGCCTTCTCAGTCAAGGCCAACTGGGGTTGGGTTTGAAAACTTTTAAGAGTTACGGTTATAAATATTTATGTTTGACCTTGGCATCAGTCAGCCAGCAGGTCCAGTCACGAGGAAATAAGTGAGCTTGACAAGTTTTTCAGTGCTTTCCTTGAAGCTGAGGTTTTGGAGCTCTGTCGACACATCAGACATCAGATGATTTGATGATCTTGTTGATGGGTTTCTTATCTTTCAGAGGAAGAGGAGGAGATGAGCGCGGTGGGACGGCGTCCTCTGATATCAGTTCTGTCACTTTGGGTTCCTGTTGTTACCAAATCCAAATATGTGCCACAAAACTAAAAAAGTACGCCAAGAAACCAACTCCTGCTACTTTTAGCGCTGTATATTAATTATTAATTAATTAATTACTTAATTTATTTACAGATTTATCTTGTGTAAAGACTGAATTCTTAGGAGATTCACTCGGACTCGAGTGAGTCTCATCATGCCTGGCACCCTGTTAGCTGTACGTAGTTTATACACAGACGTTTAGGACTGCTGCTGACTGCAACTTTTCTTCGCCTGCAGCAGTTTCAGTTTGTGATAAATAGTGGTTTATTTGTTGCACTTTTATAACAGATGCATTCAGGCTTCCCCACACAATAATTCAGCTCCCCACCCATCCCTTAATGCACACACACACACCACATCATTACACAAGCTTCCACCGGAGGAATGCTCATTGGGTCATTCTGTCACCAGCTAAATTAGGAAACTTTCAGATATTTTTTAAATCCCTCGAGCCTCTCTGTTGTTATTAAGAAGGGAAAAAAATATGAGAAATATGGCAAGGTAGTTAACAAATGTAATCAGCTCATCAGTAAGTCAGCTTCTCTTTTCCCGGGATGGCTGCAGTTACAGTGGGAGACTGTCTTTGTGACACATAATGATCACAACAGAGGTGTACTCTGAGTTTAGTGTAAGATAATTCCATAAAATAAAGGTAACGTCCATCTACGAACTCGGTCTGCTCAATGAGCGGCGGGATGAACAAGGAGCCGCCGGACGGCTGACGAGGACACGGCTGGTTAGGGACATGGTGGCATTGTGTTGCATTCGGCTTAATAACTGGCTAACACACAACGCTTTGAAAACGTTGACCTGCTCGTAACTTTCCACTATAAGGAAAGACATCAGAGTGTGGTCTTACTAAAGTTTCACTGGTTTGGCTCCATGAAGGTTTTCAGTCACCTACAAGTGTTTTTATTCATTTTTTTTTCTTTCAGAAGAATCTTCCCCTCTCTGCGAAAACTCACCTGGCGTATCAGGTTAACTGTGATAGTACCTAAGAATATATTGATATTGATATACTGTCCAACGCTTATGGCAGTGTCGCAGCCGAGCACACGGCTTTTTTCCTCCTGTGGGACTTTTTGGCTACTTCTACTTTCCCAGTGGGAGATGGCCGTCCTCCTGGGGATCTGCTGGTGGTTTTTCATTCCTGTTAAAGGGGAGTTTTTTCCTTCCCCCTCTCGCCATGTACATGCTCAGGGTGGCGTATTGGATCAAAGTTGAGATTTGATTCAGAAACATCCTTGTCCACACTGAGATGCATCTAAAGGAAAAGATCTTTCTTTTTAATCCTTTGTTTTGTTTTGTTTTTTAGCACAGAATGATGAACACCAAGAATAAAAAAAAGACCTCTTAAACTTGTCGGGATCTGTCTCCTTAGAGAAGAAGCCCAGAAGAAGAAGAATCTGAAGTTGGCTTTTGGTGCCAAATTTCAGGTCTTTGTGGGTTTTGATACTTAATGCATCTCACACATTTAGTTTGTTGCCAGAGATGTACTGAGGTCTGATGTCCGGCCTTCGCTGCACGCTGCATCTAGAAATCGGTTCTGGTGCTTGAATTTCAAAGGGCAGTAGTGATAGTGAATCGCGGCTCATTGTGGTTCTTGAGCTGTCCGTTTGGCCCCACACTACACTTGAAGGTCACAGTGGCTTTTGTGGGGAAGCCATGCTTTGCGCCTCTAGATCCTCTCTGTGTCCAATGTGGGAAAGCTTGAGAGGCCCCTGGCATCCTCTGTGAGAAACCCCACAACGCAGCAGACACAGTAAAGCTTCACCGCCTCACCACTTTCAACCTTTGAAACAAGTGGATTTTCTTGATCCCCACAGTCTGATGGACCCAATTCATCATTACAGGCTTAATAAGAGACACAGCGGTCACTCTTCCCCTTGTGATTAGCCAAAGCAATAATCCCATACTTCTGTTCATCTGTTCAACACGCCAGCTCATGAATGAAGCCAACAGGAAGAGAAACCACACCAGCAGGGAGTAGTATTCCTCAGAAAAGGAAGTCCAGAGGATTGTGGCTGTTGTATGTGGCACTGGGGATGTATAATCTGTGGTTTGTTTCAGAGCAAGAGTCCTAACAGCCCCGAGTTAGACCTACTTCAGCCTCCCATGAAGAGAAGCATTCACAGTCTTCCCGTTGCCCCGGACCCCCTCCTTCTGAAGACATAGAAACAGTATTAATATGCCATGAATGGAGACAGACAGACAAGCATTATCCAGCGCTGCAGCAACTCGTGAAGCAGGATGCCGCGTTAGAAAGCCAGAGAAAAATATTTCTCTGCATGAATGATAGAGTCCCTTTGAATGCACAACTAGTGGTGTCCTATTAGTAAAGTCTGTGGTCTGTAAGGTCACTCGCTCGCTGACAGTTGTCCCTTTTTCCGTTTTCCCGAACGTTTCCATCTCTTTCCTTCTGGGACTGTTATCAAACATGGAGGTCTTTGCTGCTTTAGTAGTAGGTGTAGTAATCTTTGGCTACGTTGTCTTTGGGTTTCTGCCAAATCTCGTATAAATAGCATACAGTCAATTCATTCATGATCAGGGGTGACATAAACTTCTTTTCTAATGCTTTAGTACTTTAATCCCCTCAAATATCACTGCTAAATCCATCCTAAGCTATTCATAAAGTCTTGTTAGAACAGAAAAGACGGTTCTTCCACCTCAGGTCTCTGAGAAATACCAAAGCATCTCTGAAATCTGCAGACTCCAGCAGTGACTCACCGTTTTAAATAACCATCTTGAGCTGGTCTTATGTCCTGGCCTTTTGGTTGTCATGGAGATGTAATCGGGCATCCTTTGTATTCTGCCTATAAGTGTTCTTTTCCCAGCCGACGGTGAGGTAGCGGAGCATCTCCGTTAATTAGCTGAGCACATAAAGGTCAGAGTTCAGTGCCGCTAGCTGTGACATGTTTCACACAACGGTGCCTTCATATTTGTTGGATTATGGCCCATCAGTTTGACATTGGTTGGCAATTTGCACAACTGAACTGTTAATGATAAATAAAACCTTTCAGCACTAAAAATCCTAACACTTGGCTGCAGATTATGTGCATTCAGGTGCAAATATGTGCTCTGAGACTCAGCTCCTTTTAGCTGAATGGCGGATCTGCGTGTAGTCGGTTAAAACTGGTTTTTAATAAAGAACAAAAATAAAACTGTGAGGCTTTTCTGGAAGACATAAAAAAGCTCAACCTTAGAACTATGATGCTGTTTTTGCACAGAATGAACAGTTTTTGTTTTTTAGTTAAACTTGGCGAAGCATCTTTCATCCTGCAGGCTGTTTGCCATCGCTGTTCTGGGTACACCAGTGGAACCAGTGCAGCAACTCCCAGTACCTCCTGGTGAACAAACCAGTAAGTACAACAACATGAAGGCAACATGAGGATGCCATTATGCTAGATTCTACAAACATGTCGAACCACAGTTTCTAACAAACACAACGTTTGGAAACAACTTGATACTTCTGAACAGATGCAGAAGTCTGCTTGCTAAAGTCGCTTTATCTCATCTCATTGTGCTGAAGATGTTGCTGTAAGTTTCAGAGCCTCCATGTGAGACTTTACACTTAGTAATTATGTGTTTACCGGCGTTTATCTGTTTGTGTTCAAGATAACAAAAAAAAAGTTATGGATAGATTTTCATGAAATTTGCAGGAATTGTTGGAAATGTGAAAAGGAAGAAGTGATTTAATTTTGGTGGTGATCCGGATCACCGTTTGGATTCAGGAGTGTTTTAAAGGATTCTGGCCCTTGTTTACCTACAAAAAAAAGGCTTTTTCAAGATGTAAATAATCATTTCAATGCAATTCTACAAAAATTAAGACGTTAAAATATATCTATTTTTTGCTTTCCTTTTGAGGCAAATTCTGTATTGAGCTGTATTTTTAAGGTTTGTTAAGCTTAAATCTAATATTCAACTGGTTCAGGAGTCATTCTTTTAACTTCCTAAAGGATATCATGTTGTGACTGACTGGGAATCAGGGGGACATTCATATGATGCAGGTGAAGAGAGTGGGGTAAAACATAATGGAGGCTGTAAAAAGATCTGCGTCAACTGGAAGCACAGATGGTGGGCGGGACAGAAATAATCGTGACTATTCGATTATTTACAGATTAGTCGACTATAAAATAATTGTTAGTTGCAGCCCTAGTCTTCAGTAACCAATATCTCCAAAAGATTTAAACATGTAATAATGTAGGTGTGCTCTACTTCACAACACACTGCAGAACTTTTGCCATTTTCCCCGTCACCCCCCCCCCATCGACAGCTAACCCAGCATCCATCCGGCATCCTAGCTGACCTGTTAGCTCTCTCCAGCCAGCAGAAGACCATCTTACATGACTCTTGTTTGGTCTCTTTCTCTCTTTTAATCTTCTTGTGTTTCTTTGCTGAATCAGTGACGTTGCGTTTTTGAGCGTGAAGCGAAATTTTTTCCTCTGTGTTACAGGTCGTATTGTTTTACTGTGATATTCAACAATAATAATGTATTTTTCCAAACATTATGCAGCACTACATTGTTCTATCAGTAGTTTCTAAGATGATGTCTGGCAACAAAAGGTCGATATCAACCGAACAAGTTCAGTTTTTTCTTTATCAGACATGTGTGTCACACACAGCCGTCATGGTTCAACGTAACCCTCCGTTTTCATCAGAGGTGTCAGTTGGTAGAAAAGTGACGTAAATGTCAGCTGATGTTCATGTGGGTGTGGTCAACCTGTCAGTCTGGGCAGCCCGTTGCTGGTGTAGGATGTTGCTCCAGGTGTGGGGAAGCAGGAAAGCACTTCGTCCCGCTTCATGGCTGTCTAGACTCGTTTCTTAGTCTCCACCCCTCCATAATCCAGCGCTGATGTCTGCTGCTTTTAGTGCAGATGTGTCCTGGTATTTCCACAGTCCAGGAAATGACCTGGAAGTTATTAAAGTCGCATCATTTCCATTCATGCTGGAAGTCAATGACTACATTTAAAAATACGGTGAAAGTCTAGTAGGACAAGTTCTATCTCCTCTTTTCTCTTTATTTTATTTCATTTCATTTTATTTAATTTTATTTAATTTAATTTTATTTTCCTGAAGTATTTATTGGACATTGACGTAAGGTACTTCCTTTAGAAACCTTAAGACTTGTTAGGCTGTACAGGTCTGTGGTTTGTAATGTGAAATGAAGTATGTTTTTATATTTAATGTAAATCTCTCTCTCTCTTTTTCTCACACACACATTCACATATGTATTTATTTATATATGTAAACTGCAATATTATGAAAACTGAAAGCACCTGTTTTATAAAAATGTAAGTTTATTAAACAACATTTCACTTTTTTTCTATTATTAATCCATCAGTTGGACTGAGTGAGGCTGGTGCAGCAGACTGTTCGCTCAGCTCAGCCATAACTTATCTGCAAACTTTTTAAAGCTTTGCGTCGCAGTCAGGAACATCTGCACAGAGTCTGTGTATTAATGCGGTTGTGTTGTTTGCACATTACGAACCATCTTGGGGCTTATGGGTGAATTTGACTTTGCACAATCGGATAAATCTGAGTGATTGTTCCGTCAGCGCTTTTGGCTGGTCAGGCAGAAAACTGACAGGCTAATGGCTCTTTGGCATCCCGGTCTGTTTATGTTGACCAGAAAATCTTTTTTTTATCAGGAAATCAAAAGAACATATCAAGCAACCAGGTCCAAAAAAAGCCAGCCAGCCAGCATTTTACTAAGCTACTGCAGCTGACTTTGGTGTTTATGCTGGTATTATCATACAACTAAATGTGCTTCTGGAAGTCAGTCATATTTTTCACTTCCATCAAAAAGCAAAAGCCTGTCCCTGTCATGTCTCTGTAATGTGTGCTTCTTACTTCCATTAGTTAAACTGCATTTCTTTTTTTAAAAATTTTTTTAAGTGTTGCATGTCATAGTCTTTGGAAAGCTGCGGCAGTTTTGCACTTATGTCATGGGATGGCTCAGTCCCAGCAGTGATTTCTGAAACAGACTGGCTCTAAGTGCACCGCCTTGTCTGAGAAATACTCACATGGCTGCACAACACAAACCCAAAGTCAGGAGAGTGTGATCTGCAGGACTCTTTCTTCAGTACATTCATTCACCATTAGACGGATTTGTACACGATTCCTCTGCAGGGAATAGCTGGGAGATATCTGCTTCTCTTGTATGTGGTTGAATTGAAAACAAAGCAGAAAACTGAAGTAGAAAGAAATTAGACAAGAATCAAGTTTTTTTTTTTTTTTTGTTTGGTTTTTTTTTTTTTTATTAATTAAATGAAAAAGATTTTCATTAACAAACATACATTGGTTGGAGTTGTCATTTTAGAAGATGTAAACGTTTTGAGCAGAGATGGTTGTTTAAGGTAAATATAAATAGATTAATAAGTAACAACTGAGGATGCACTGATCACTTTGTTGGCGATATGAATAACCAACGTCCAATCAAATGGATTCAAATAACAATTTTACATTAAATATAACTGACAGAAAAGACAGTTTTAAAGAAGAAAAATCAGTAAAGTTGCTGCTGATGGAGACTAGTGTTCATTAAGTTTTACTGTTGCAGGTGATGAACCCGTCATCTGATGGACTGATGCGTTCGTCTGTCAGGGAAAATCTGGTGCTCCTGGCAAACATGTTGTATTTATCTTGTTCGTGGAAACAATAAAGAGTTTTACTAGATTTATGAGGGCCGACACTTCTCAGAGGTGCTGACGTCCCACATCAGGTTCACACACTCGGGTCTGCAGCAGAACGGCACTACTGAAAGTCCTTATCAGCTTATTAAGGATTAATGTCACTTGGAAGATTAATTGGGAAAATCACTGGACTGGTTTATGTTATTTCTAGATTCCAGAAACTATTCAGACCCCATTAGATGTTTCACTCTTTGTTAATTTGCAGCATTTTGCTAAAATAATGTAAGATGATTTTTTCTTACTAATGTACACACAGCACCCCATTTTGACAGAAAACCCCAGAATTACAGATATTTTTCTACATTTATGAAAGAAAGAAAATCAAATATAACATGGCCGTAAGTATTCAGACCCTTTGCTGGGACACTTTTATACATATGTGTGCCATTTCCAGGTTTTATGGCAGAGTGACCCAATGGGAGCCTCTCCTCAGAGCAAGATGCACAAAAAACAGGCGTAGTTTACCAGAAAACACATGAAGGACTTCCAGACTGTGACTGGAACTTTATGGCATTAGAAGTAATATGTAAGGAGAAAACCTGACACATTTCATCAATACAATCACAACAATGCAGCGTGGTGGCGGCGGCATCTTGCTGTGGTGGTATTTATTAGCTGAAAGGAGAAGAAGATTAATGCTGCAAACTAGGGCTGGGCAATATGACCTTTTAGTCATATCCCGATATATTTTATGGCATGTCACGATATACGATATATATCTCGATACTTACCTTAGCCTTCAATTAATGCTTTGGTGCATACAATCACATCAGTAAGATGATTTTGTGTCTCCATTAAAGCACAATTGTTCATACTGCATTAAGATATGCTGATTTTAAACATTCATGCTAAAAGGATGAAATTGTAACGAAGCAAATTGATCAAAACCGTATTTATTATAAAACAGTTAAAGCAGTGGCAAAAACATGTAATTTTAAAACAAAATAAAGTGCCTTTGCATGATGTAATAAGTGCAACATATGAAAATACGTGATCTAGGGGGTGACTTTTCCAACGATGAAATAAATTTGTGGTACTACTACATTTTGTGGCGACATACTTTGCATATGACAGTTGTTTGGTCAACATCTTCTCTCCGGTATCCAAACCACCGCCAGATGAAGGATCTTGTACTATTTTTTCTCGGAACAAATTCTTCCTCCTCCATTTTTTGTAATTCGCGCTGCTACTGCTACTACTACTGCTACTGCTACCGGAGTTCTCTGCTAGAAAAGCTGCTCCGCGCTGCTTCTCCTGATGTAGCCTGTAGCTCACGTTATGTACGTAGCTAGGTTTGCTTTAACTCTCTGTGCAAAGCGGTGGAGAGAGGCGAGGAGGAGGGAGAAAACCCCACCCACAGCTGAAAACAACTGCGAGACAACAGGATACCCGAATATGACAAATATAGACATTTTCTATATCCCACAGGGGACTAGCCACAATATCTCGAGTATATTCGATATATCGCCCGGCCCTACTGCAAACTACAGAGATATCCTCAGAACCTCAGACTGGGCTGGGGGTTTGCCCTCTATCATAATCACACAGGAAAGATTACAAAGGAATGGCTTAGAGACAACTCTTACTGTTCTTCAGTGGTCCATCAGAAGCCCTGAAGATGGCTGTCCATCAGCGTTCACCATGTAGCCTGACTGAACGGAGAGGATCTGCAAGGAGGGATGTCAGAGGATCCCAAACCCAGTTCATAAACTTGTTGCATCATTCCCAAGAAGATTCGTAGCCATATTAGCTCAAAGGATTGCTTCATAATCTTCTAGATACTTATGGCCATGATGTCATATCAGTTGTTCATTTTTAATGAATTTGCAAAAATATTTCTACATTTCTGCGCCACTTCAAAGCGGCACACATAGAAGCACTGGTCTGTTGAATTAAAGATGCCTTCCAACAACTCACAAATCAGATTTCATGCATTTGTTCACACACACTGGAAGATAACGGCCTCTTTGGAGGCCAGGACACGTTAAAATGCATCTGTGCAGTTGTACTCAAGGTGCTACACAATTTCTCCATAAAACCTCCAACGTTTACGCAGAAACTGTGAGGCAAAGTTCAGCTGCAGGGTTAGCTTATGCCTTTTACGTCCACACAGTGACACATCATCAAGTCTCTCTGGATCTCTGAAAATGATGAGTCATAGTTGCTTATGAAAAGGTCAATGTGGGAAGAAAAACTTGTTCACGACGATACTCGTCAGTCAGCTTTCACCATCACATCGGATGTATTCTGGCGGCATAAACTGCTGAGTCCGTGAGCGGGAGGTTGGTAGAAGAAGCCATTTTTAGGCTAAAGATGGGGATGTTTCTGTAAGACCAGACGGGAGAGAAAGGAATATCATCATTTATTCATGCCGTTTTGTTTACAGGGACAGATACGTACTTTGTCAGGAAAGCTTTTTAGTTTGGCACTTTTAGTTTCAGACTAGAGTTCAGTTCTCCTTGGTTAAACCAGCAAATCAACCAGTGTTAAACAGCAGATTCACCTGTAAAATGTTTGTCAGAAAGTAAATTAATAAATATTACAGGAAGATTATAGTATTTAAAGTATGTTGACAAAAACCTATTAAAACCAGTTGTATGGAAATGGAAAAAGATGAGCTGAAAAGGATGTTTCTAGAGGAAGTTTATTCCCAATATGAAGGAGTAATGGATTTATTTAGATTGTTTTTGTGTTTACACACACTAACTGATGGTCTCCTGCATCCCACCTTTTGGTCCAGCTGAGCCAAAACATGTCATCAGTCTACATACATTGTGGAAATGTGGAAAATGGTTTCTCACCATCATCGTGTCCGTGTGGCGACATGTACGTTGACTGCTGTTTATCTGCTGCAAAGGGACAAAGTGAACATTTGCAGACTGGAAACTTTGATTAAATAATGTCGCAAAGGTCTCACGGTCAGGTAGACACAAACTATAGATGATGTTCAAGGAAGCAAGGCACACCACAAGTCCACCCAGTGGACTGGATAATTGACTACCACCATCTCTGCTTGGATTTCTGGACTGTGTGCAGATTAGAACCTTTTTTAACTAACAGTTAAAAACAATGAAGTTGGCATTAATTTAGGTGAAGAATCCGAGACACGAACAGGAAAAAGTTGGAGGTTTGACTGAAAATCTGCTAAAGTGCTAAAAATCTGATCCCATGCAAGCTCCAGCTCTCCCTGTGGTGTAATTATAAACCAAAGTATTCATAAAACACTGAAATCTTCATCCACATGTTCGTTTTATCGAGCTGTTAGTGATTCATTTTATCTGGAACTTTCCCAATGCCTCTAATATCAGATGCCTCTGTTCAGAGGATAAAAAAAAAAGAAAACCTGAAGGCAAAACTCTGGATTGATCTGACATGACATGACCTTTTTGGATTTGAACCATGAACTATAAAAAAAAGGGGTTTTATTTTTGCGGAAATGTTGGATTTTTTAAAATTTATTTAAATGGGTTACATTTTTGACTGAGAAGATGCGCAGATGGATGATGGAGAGAAAAATGGAGCAGCAATTAGATTAGTAGGTTAATAGCTCTCTCATTGACTACATAACTTGCCCCACAGCTGGCTGCAGTCTGAGCAAAGCTGTCCTGCACTTAAAACAAATTGTAAGTAGCACCATGAATGAGCTTAGCTGGAAACATCAGAAGATTGGCAACTGACACTAGGAGCGCTTTTAGCACCCACTCCACGGTTTGCCCACTCATGCAGTAATCCGTGATGTAAAGCATCAGTCTGCGTGTGGCAGCACGCTGTTTTTGGCTGTTTTAAGTTCAAGTATCGCTGTAAGCGAATGCAGACAAGCTGAATTATGCCAGGGTCAGGACCATGGGATTGGGTCCAGGGATTATCACAGCTCAGTTAGCCTGTGGGATTATACAAACGCCGGACAGTTAGTCTGACTGACCACCGGCCTTTGCCAGGATCTCCTCAAGTCTGTCCAGCTCCTGCTCATCCACACATGAGTGGCTGAGCAGCTGAAGAGATGCATTGTTACAGCAGGAATTTAAAAGTGGCACAAATTCTGTTTCCTTCCTGCTCAGTGATAAATGTTCAGCGTCAGGGACATTAAACACATTTTGTTTTTATCACACAAACGACAATCTGGATGTGATCAGATATGGATATCGTATGTCCTGCTCCTACTTTGATAGCTGATAAATTAAATGAATAATTATTTTATTATGTAACTGGATTTTACATTTTGTGAGCCTTTCATTGTGTTGCTGTTCCAGTGAGGCGAAGCATTGCTGCTGATGAGGTGCTCATATTTCTTCATGTGTGAACAGAGTGACGCACGTTTCAGGGAAGCATGTATGATTTGAGGATCAGGACTTGGTTTAGAAATAATACAGTGAAGAAGAGGAAGACAATGCAAGTCTCCTGATCGCCTTGTGTATCTCATGCCTGTTTCTCCTGCCTTCCAGGACCACGCTGTGCGAATGAGTGACTGATGCCAACTTCGCTTCTACAGGTGAAATTGTGACTTTTTAATTTCATTCCATGTCATCATTTTATTTTATTTTATTTTGTTTTATTTCCTACAGTAAGAAGGCTTGTGTTCTTGCCGGCTTATGTCCGTTTGTAAGTTTTTTTTTTGTTTTTTTTTAACTGACGGGTCGTGGTCTAACTTAGATGTTGGGAGTGATCCGGATCAGCATGTGGATCCAGGAATGTTTTGAAAGACTTTGTCTCATTGCGAGAGGAGGTCATTTACAGTAACTTTGCATATAAATCCAGAATAATGGTGAGAAAATCCAGGAGAAGTTCCCAACAGTTTTTACTAGATATCAAAGGTAGATATGGATCCTGGCAACATTCTGGATACTACCGTCCAGAACAGGGGAAAATAGAGAATCTCTGGAATTTTTATCACTGCAAGACAACTAATTAAGACATAAACATGCAAACAAGCACCACAATACAGCCAAGACACTGTGGATTTGTTATGATGATATGTCGCAATAAGTCAATTAATTACATGAGAAGAAAAAAATGCGTGCAAAAGTTTGCAGGCCGCAATCATTTGTATTTGTCCTTCTCTCTCTTACTTTCTATACAGAGCAATACAACAAGCTTGCATCTGCATTTAAAACACAACCTTCAACGGCAAAAAGAGACCTCCACAGACAGGCTAACTCCGTCTTCCCAACAGTCCACGATCACCGGGGTGTTTACCTGACAGATTAAAAACAAACAGGACAGCGCAACATGGCGTGCACTCGGACAGCATCGCCGGTAAAGCGACGATGCTAAAAAGGCGACATTTTGAAAAATGTTGCAAACATTTCACAGCCAGCATGAATTGCCTGGATGAACATACGTGTTACAAACAGCAGTTACACAACTCCAAGACAATTTTACTCTTCTGCTCAACATGTGCCCTTATATAAGCCGACCATACACTAAGTAACTGCTGACTGAAAGTGTTTAGAGACCAGATCACCACGTTGCCAGAACCCCAGGAGAAATCCGGATGTGTTTTAGCAGACCTGGGACTGGATGAGCATAAACTAGTCCGCACATCGAGCTAAATGTTCTGTAGAAATTAAAGTATGTTGATGTTTGAAAGGGTGGACTTCCATTATTATGGCATTATCATTAGATTAGTTCAAAATTGTCTCAAAATGATAACAATAATCACTTATCATAATATTATCATCTATTTTAATAATGTGAGACAATTAATCACATGACAGGCCTAACAGTGGATCCACATGAAATGAATGTAGGATTAGAATGTGGGCTGGAAATGGGCAGCTTGGTGGAGGTCTGCAGGTCTGCACTCTCCCAGTGCTTTTCTGGTTTTAGAAATCAATACACATGTTAAAACCAAACATGTCCTGAATTAATATTTGAATAAAAATAAAAAAAACAAAGTTCCACCGAACTTTTAATACGATGTATAAGAAAAATCTTCCACAGACACCACCAGTGTCATAACATTTGATGCTATTTTATGCATTTTTAACTTGATTATATTTCAAATATTGTTTCTATCTAATGTTCTTTTTTATTTTCTCTTTTGTTTCTCTTTTTAAATTATGCTTATTTTTCAATCATTCAGCGTCTGTGTAAAGCACTGTAAATCGCCCTGCTGTTCAATTGTGCTGTACTGATATTTTATTCTAATTTTATTTTATTTTATTCTATTTTATTTTATTTTGTTTTTATTTTATTTTATTATTTTATTTTATTTTGTTTATTTTATTTTATTTTATTTTATTTCACTAACTTTTCTTTTTTGTTGTTTCCTGTCGTAGGGCAGAATGGGTGTGTGTCCCCTGCTCCTGCTGCTTGGTGTAGCCCTGGGGGTCTCGGCCCAGATTGAAGCCCCTGTCACAGGTAAGAACCTGCATCCAGTGTTTCTACCTCAAGTTATTCACACTGACAAATGACCAAGTTTCCATTTTCTCCTCACAAGGTCCTCCAAATGCTACAGCCAAGCCCACAGACCCACCCACTGCACCCTTCGTCAACGCCACGGTTCCACATGCACCTGCTTCCCCCGAGCCACCCACAACACTTGCCCCCACAGTTGCCGTGCCGACAACAACAGTAACAGTGACGACAACAACAACAGTCGCCACAACAACCGCAAGCCCAGCTGGCGACGAGGACCCTCAAGCTTCTGGTCCCAATGGCACTGTGCGAGTGTTACCAGTTCCTCCTCCACCTCCTCCCACTCCCACAGATCCCCCTGAGGCACCAACAACCACGGAGCCCCCACCGCCTCCTTCTACCACTACAGACGTAGATGGAGGAGGTGTGGAGTCAGCATTTCCAGAGACTGACCCCAGCTCCACTGTCGATGTAGAAACCACCACTGTGCCCAATGTGTCCCCCCCAGATGGTGAGTGCCGTTGCAGATTTTATGCAGTAAATGAAGACTGTCTCTCATGGGTGGATCTGTTGTGAAGTCTTGCATGATGATTCCAGATTATTACGGTTGTTTTTGTTATTATTACAGGTAGGGCTGGGTGATAGGACAATATATATCGTTTGGACGATAGAAAATGTCTATAGTGGGAAAATCTAATCGAAAAATCGAAAATCTGGATTTTTTTGCTTCACAATTTTAAAATTGATTATTTGATAAAAAAAAAATTTTTCAAACAAATAGAAATATTTCATTATAAAATTTTAGTCATTTTTATTGATCTTTTTACTTGTATTTTTGGGCGTCATAGCAGCAGAATGATGGTGTGGCTACAGAGTTGTTTTTTCCTCATTGAAATCAAGAAAAATGACGAGCAAAAAAGAAAAGTTTTATAAATTTATTTTGTTTTTAATCTACAAAAATCAGCAATGTCAAAGAATTGTGAGAATCGCAATTTAAATCGAATCGTCACCCAAATAATCGGAATCGAATCGGGACAAAAGCGTACCGTCACATCCCTAATAGTTTCATATGAGGCTTTATCGTTTACACCATGATGAGGTGCTTTACTGCACAGGAATCAATTTAATATCATTATTTATATCATTACGGGGATATAAAATGAGCGATATCGGGATATGAGATTTTGGTCGTATCGTCCAGCCCTAACTACAGGTTTCATATAAAGACTCAGGCTGTAAAACCAACAGTTTGCAGAGCAACATCCTGCTTCTCCTCTCGCTGCATTAGTTGACCTCTCATACGTTGTTGTGGCTTTGTTGCCATGTTCCAAACTGTAATCAGGAAAGACTCATGTATTAACCGACCCTTAATCACCCTGGATTATTATTCCCAGCATTAATGCATTAATTTTGATAGTTGCATGGTAACAAATCTGTTTTAGGGCTTTAATCCACAAGCAGACGGTCAGCAGACTTCAACGAACGCATATTTGTTGATGTTTACAGACTCTGTCGATGTTTTATCAGCTTGACGAATCGGCATTGAGTCTGTCAGAAAAAGGCCGCACTCTGATTCGATGTTAAAGTAGCGAATGACTGCATGAGGAAGAGGCAGCCGTGGCAACAGGAAGTAAACTACCAGCCTTACATCTGCCATTAACTTGGCCTTGTAGAGCGAAGGTCTAAGAACAAATTTTACTAAAAACAGAAACACTTTTTTGCTCTTTTAATCATAGGCAGCGCTGTGGCCTCACAGCTAGAAGGTTGCTGGTTCGAGCCTCGGCTGGGGGAGGGTTGAACAGCGGTCTTTCTGCATGCAGTTTGCATGTTCTCTCCATGAATGCGTTGGTTCTCTCCGGCTACTCCAGTTTCCTCCCACCCACATGCATGATCTCTATGGTCAACTGATCACTTATCACATGTATGTCACTTTGCATAAAAGCATCAGCCAGACCAGCTCAGTGTGGTCTTCTGGTAGGCCTTGTTGGATAAATGCACTGGCAACCTTGTCTTATTGGACAGGTGTGTATTTTGTGTCCTGGCCTTTAGTTGGACAGATTGTATAGTAGGGGTGGGAAAATCGAATCAAAAAATGGAAAATCGGGATTTTTTTGCTTCACAATTTTAAAAATACTATTTTTTTTCCAATTAAATAAAATTAATCCCAAAATTTTTGTCATTTTTATTGGTTTTTATTGATTTTTTCACTTGTCTTCTTGGGCATTATAGCAGCAGAATGATGGTCTGGCTACTGTGTTTTTTTTTCCTAACTGAAATCAAGAAAAATTACTACCAAAAAAAAGAATTGTTTTTAATCTACAAAAATCATCAATATTGAAGAATTTCGAGAATCGCATTTTAAATCGAATCTGCACCCAAAACATTGGAATCGAATCGAATCAGGACAAAAGCATATCGTCACAGCCCCACAGTTTACATTATGTTTTTATGCTGTTTTGTTTATTCACACTGAAATGATATGATATAAAACGGCCGGTCTTTGTCGCTGCTAGTTTTTCATTGGGCTTTAGTGTGTAAGAGCCCTTGGAAGACACATCCTCAGTAGCTTGGAGATATACTTTGGACTTTTATCAGAGATTTTATATGCATTTCATCCCAACAGACAATAATTTACATTTAAAACCTTCAGCTGAATGTCAGAATTAAAGCCTCTCACATTCATAACAGCTGTTTGGTTATTTAGATGAACATGAGAAATCATTTTGATTTTATTCTTTTGATTAATTAGATTTTACTTTTCAAGCAAAGTTCCATAGCTGATAATCAGAAAATTGACAAATTGATGACTTTTTTTTTGGCTTTGAGTACTTCTGGCTCAGTATTTAAATGATATTCGAGTAGTTTGTCTCTTCTGGATCAGCTGTGTTAAAGAGGTTCCTCTTAATACCGTTTTTTCTCTGTTTGCATTGATATTCTAATGAATTCATTCCTGCAGTTAAAGCCTCTTTTCGTCATCTCTTTGCCTAAAAGAACTTTGATGAGAGAAAGCAAACATCAGACATGTGAGGAGTGAAAGTGGGTTGTGTGTTATTTTGGTGGAAAGGCCGTCGCAGCGGCTAAAACGAGGCGGTGAGTGCGGCAAAGCGCTCTCCGGTCAACAGTCAACCTTTAATATTTTAGACAGTTGAACATTTTTCTGCTTTTAGACTCCATTGTAGCAGAGCTGGAAATATCCTGACGTGACATACGTGCATTTGACCAGTCAGCCACAAAAATCAGGATACAGGCCACAGCAGATTACCCCGCCAAGAATATTATTTATATACAAGCTTTCTCCTGCTCAGATGGCTCCAAGCTGAGGTTCAGTTTGAGGAGGAGCAGGAAGGGGGTTAGCAGGTGTAGCCTAATATGTGACAGAGTAGCCACAAATGTTTTAGCATTATATAATTATTATACCACTTATATTAATGATTATACTATTATATATTATAGTATTAGCCCCTGTGATGGACTGGCAACCTCTGCAGGGTGTACCCTGCCTCTCGCTCAATTATTGCTGGGATAGGCTCCTGCTTCCTGCGACCCCTAATTGGACAGAGCGTTTAAGAAAGTAAATGAATTATAGTATTACATATATAATGTATAGAAGTTGGGTGGTTGTCTAATAGTTGAGAAGGCGGGCTCGAGTTCGGTAAATGTTACATGCACTTGTACTGATATGGCACTTTTCCAGTTGTATTGACCACTCAAAGCGCATTGACACACACCCGCGAATCTACACCCGATAGATGGGTTAAATGCAGTAAAGTTAGTGCCCATCTCAGCAGGCAAGAGGCAGGTACAACCTGGGGCTGGGCGATTAATCAGATTTTAATCTCATTACGATCTGGGTTTTCAACCATCATAGAAATAAAAGTGTGTGATTATTTTCCTCTCTGCAGTTTCCTCTCCTGCTGTCTTCAGCTGCTAATCGAGCGTCTCTGGCGTTGCAGCGCTGTGCTGTAAACTCCTCCCACAGCCGCTTTGCTTTCATTCAGACACTGTTGCCAACTTGGAGACTTTCTCGCTAAATCTGGAGACTTTTTTTGTTAAAAGCGACAAATCTAGCAGCTTTTACTGGAGTTATTAGAGACTTTTCTGGTGTTTTGGCGACTGACTTGAAGGCACATATTGTTCTGCAGTTACTGTAAGGAAGGAGCAGCGGGAGCCTCTCCCGTCCTAAAGCACTCCCAGGCGGCCAGTCTCAGTCGGCTCCGGCTGCAGGTCAATGTAGAATAACTGCAGAAGGTTGTGGAAGTTCACCTAAACATAGTTTATACCATTGTCAGTGACAACTGGCTGCTTTATTTTCCTATACATAGTTCGGGGAGGTAAACATTGTAATATCCCTCCGTTATGGGGCGTTACCATAGCAACGCGTTAACCAGCTGGTTCAGATCAGCCGTCTTTTAACAGGTGAATGAGAGAAACGCGCCTCAGCCTGACTGAGGCGGTTGTTTGGTATAAAACGTACATCCAGGCCAACGTAAAATAGTTCCTATATAAGCGGTAAAAGCATCAGATGGTCATAATGCACAACACGGAGTCGAGAAAACCACGACGCGCAGCATTGTTTAAGAATACTGGATAATTGTGCTAAATATTCGAGATCTCAATTTCAGTCAAAACAATCGGGATTATAAGTTTTGTCATAATCGAGCAGCCCTAGTACAACCTGGACGGGTCAACAGTCCATCGCAGCCACTCGGGGTTAATAAAGTAAAACTAGTTTTTCATCTGCATTCTGCATCTGGTAATAGACATCACAACGTAGCCTCTTTTATGTGATTAACAGCTTTTGTTCAGCATATTTTCTAGCATCCTATGTGCATGAAACACGATTCCCTGCTCTGTTTCTTTTGTATTAATTATTGATGATCCATGATAAAAGAGAAGAAATCTGCAGCTTATGTCACTGATTCATGTGGTGAGAGGTTTTTTTTTTTACTGTGCAATGCAAACTTCAGGTTTTTTTTATATGTCCTGCAAACCTCCAGATGTTGGCGACAATGGCGCGCTCAGAATCAATTAGACAATGTTAAGTGTCATCTCATCAACTTATCAATGCTGCCGGTCAACATGTATGCAACATATGCAGATGAATCACCCTGCATAGCCTGTTCATCGTTATATAAGGTGATCGCTTTCCATTCGTAGGTCTTATGTAATTGTTAGTTGTCTTCCTCTGGACATCCTGCAGTGTGCTGTGAAGAGCTGCGAGTCTCTACATGCCATCTGATCCGTCGCCGTGTCAGCTCCACATGACACTCACAGCCTGTTGCCCCCCTGCTATTTGAAAATGCACATATTGTCCCATGGAGAATGCTGAAAAGTCCTGGGAATTGTGAGTGAAAATGCAACATCACTGGGCGGCGGGCCAGAAATCCTTCTCCCAGAAAGTGCACACAGAGCACGAAGTCAAATGACGCATTCTTTGCAGCATACTTTTGTAATGTGTAGAACTTTCTTGAATTAGATCCATGGAACAGCTGATTTTGTCTTTCTATTGTCACCCCTGCCGTGCAGTTTTCTAGAAAAAAACAGTCTTTTGTTGCACCCTAATGTGTCTTATTGAACAGTCATCAGCACACAAACAGCAGGCGGCTTTTTGTACACCAAACTCAACTTGTTGTTCAGGCAAATCTCGTGTGTTTTGTTCCAACCGTTGCACTGAAAGGTCACCAGGAAGACCACCGGGTTGCCTTCAACCAGTTATACTCATAGTGGAAATGTATACAAATTGGTGAGCTATTGTAAAGTACCGAGGGCAACATGAGGAATAGATAACTTGTTCTGTGTAATGTCTAATTTGTAACGGTAAGCCAATGTGACTTCGAGCCTTTCCCACCAGTCACAAGCCAAACAGCAGAGCTGTAAGCTGCCAGGCCTTCGGAGCGTTTAACATCACAGGTTAAAAGATTTCTGTTGAATTCACAGCAAACTTCCTAAATGTTTCAGGTGTTGTGCCATCTCACTGCATGCACTACCGTCATGGGTATAACTAGTAACTAACGCATAAGGTTTCCCCCGCAGTTAAAATGTGATTCATCTGCTCACTCTGAGGACACACTGTTCAACCATGTATTTGTTTTTTTTTGTTTTTTTTTTTAACTCATTATTTATTTACAAAGATGCTAGTTACAGGAATGAAAGATGCAAACTGATGTTAAAGAATCTGGGGAAGCTGAGTAACTTCTGAAAGACTTTGATACTTTGAGTTTGAATGAGAATAAAAAGTAGGGACTAAATCAGCAGTTCAACAAAAAATCCTGCAAAACGGTAAAATAATGTGGCTTAAATTACAGCCTCATTATACAAATGCATAATCAGCTCAGATGGGGGAAAACGCTGGAAAGAAATCAGTGATTTCAGTCGTAGTCGTACTAGTAGAAGTAGTAGCAGAAGAAGTCGTCATGCTTTCAGGTAATTGATTGGAGGAAGATCATGAGAATATTCCCCAAAGTTTAAGATGGTAAGTAATTTATTTAAGCACAAATTAAAGGCATCCTTTACACGGCTGTAACGATTTGCTTTTGTCCCGATTCGATTCCGATATTTTTGGTGCTGATTTGATTCAAATTGCAATTCTCACAATTTGTCGATATTGCTGATTTTTGTAGAATAAAAACAAAAAAATTGATAAAACTTTTCTTTTTTTGCTCATCAGTTTTCTTTGTTTCAAATAGGAAAAAAAACACACAGTAGCCAGACCATCATTCTGCTGCTATAATGCCCAGGAAGGCTAGTAAAAAGATCAATAAAAACAATAAAAATGACAAAAAAATTTTAGAATGGATTTTTTTTATTTCTTTGAAAAAACAATCAGTTTTTTTAAACAAAAAAAAATCAATTTTTTATTAACAAAAAAAAATCTTTTAAGATTGTGAAGCAAAAAAAATCCAGACTTTTCAATTCAATTTTCCCACCCCAATCCTTTTAGTCCAGAGCTACTCCATCAGATCTTACGAGGGCCGTAGCCCTGCAGGTGTTCAGCGTGTCCCTGCTCCAACACACCTGACTCAGGCTAACTTGTGCATAACTTCATAGGCTGTTGGTTCATTTAAATTGAGTCAGGTGTGTTTGGAGCAGGGAAAGCCCTTGCAGGACTGCGACCCGCGCATGGCCGGTTTGGTTCGCCCTGTTTTAGACGTTTCAGGTCGTTACCGCAGGAAACAGCAGAGCGGACGGTTTAATCATTCCTGTCAGCCCTTCAAAGCTTCCTGATAAACTCATTTAGCATGTTTTATGTTTCTGTATCACTTTGTTCAGCTTTCATGCGGGTGATAGAAGGTTGGTACGCAGCTTTGTCTCTGGTTCGCTGTTTCTAGATTTACTGTGAAGGTAAGCTAAGCAGCTGCTTGCCATGAAATAAACGTGTGGTATCAATAAAGCTTCTGGGCAAACATCTTGAAAGTGCCTCCAGAAGGTTCTTTAAGGTAAAACACGTCCATATCTGGGCCTGTATTTACTTAGTGAAGTACTTTGAGTTGGAAAAATGAAAAAAAGGTTTCGTGTTTATGCATCTAAAGAGATCAATGATTGATTTTTTTTTCTATTGATAACGACGACATAACTGTCAGGATATTAGATTTAAAACGTCTTCATCTTTGAGACATTTTATAATGGAATACATTCACATCGATTTAATTCCTCTTATATTTTATTTTGTCTCCGGTGTAGACAATGACATGCCGATCATAGCGGTGATGGTGGCCCTGTCCTCCCTGCTGGTCATCATCTTCATCATCATCATCCTCTACATGCTCAGGTTGGTGAAGTACAGTTGATGATCTTCACTGCAGAGATGTGTGTGTGTGTGTGTGTGTGTGTGTGTGTGTGTGTGTGTGTGTGTGTGTGTGTGTGTGTGTGTGTGATGGCCTCAGGTGCTGCCGTTACCGTGGCAACGAGTGATTGCCGCGCTACTGTGAGAAAACAGCACTGTCTGTCTGTGTGTGTGTGTGTGTGTGTGTGTGTGTGTGTGTGTGTGTGTGTGTGTGTGTGTCTACATTAACATGCACTTTGATCTTTGACAGATTTAAGAAGTACAAGCAGGCAGGAAGCCATTCAAACTCCTTCAGACTGACCAATGGCAGATCAGATGATACAGGTGACACAACCAGATGTGTGTGTGTGTGTGTGTGTGTGTGTGCGCTTTGCATTTGTCAACAGTTGCAACATGCTAAATGGCCAGTCTAATTGTTGCCATGACAAATTGGTGAATATTTCCAGCCAGCTTGACCAAACTTGTTGCTCATAGTTTTTTTTTTTTTTTTTTTTTTTTTTTTTCCTCACAAGCTTTACTTGATCTTTCCTCCCCGACTGATAACAATTCACCACCCATCGGAGGAGGCTTTTGTTTGTTGTATTACCTAATCTACAGACCTACCGTGGACTCCCATATGTTCAGATGTTAGCTTGCATCGCCCTCTGCTGGGCATCTTAAAAACATGAATGAATGATGAAGTCAGTCTAACATGCTGCAGGACAGTTCCGATCTCATGTTCTTATTCTGTATCCCATGTCTTTATCTCCACCTGTCTGGCCCCTCCCGTTCCTTCCCTCCTCTCCTCACTCTTGCCTCCTCCCTTCCTGCTTGTTGGCGCAGAGCTCCAGAGTGTGCCGCTATTGGCCCGTTCACCCAGCACAAACAGGAAGTACCCACCCCTTCCCATAGACAAACTGGAGGAAGAAATGAACCGTCGCATGGCTGACGACAACAAGCTCTTCAGAGAGGAGTTTAACGTACGGCACACTCAAACACACTGGAACTCTACAGCTGAAGTTTTCATAACCAGAAGCACTTCCATATGCAGACTCCCGGAAACCGAATGAATATTCAGAGTTAATTAAGAAATATTCCAAAGAATTTATATGTTTACAGAAAACAACCATTAAAATCTCTTATTAATGGACTAAAAGTGATGTTGTAGAACATATTTACCAGCTTCTCAGTTAGAATATGGTACCATTAAAACTCAAAAATCACCTGAAGTGAAGACACTTCAACATTCAATGTCAGATGGAAAAAGTAAAGATTTAGGCTGAAGTCAAGTTTGGCTACTGCAAAAAAAAAAAAGAAATGGAAATTAGTGGTGAGTTTATCATGATGGAACTTGGCCAAAACCAAAACTTTACCATCAAAACATCAAATGAAACTTTATTTATTTCGCACTTTTAATGCAAAAGTAATTAAAAGTGCTTAAAACGAAACAATCAGGTGTAAATATTTACGCATGAAGAAACAAAACAGTTTGCATAAAAAACTAAAAGCGGCTTCTCTGTGAAGGTAGAGCGCGTGCTGGACCAGGCAGGGACAGACATATAACACACCTGGCTGCTTGTTGATCTGTTACCTGAGTCGTTTTTTCTTTGTTCAGGCACTGCCAGTCTGCCCCATCCAGGCATCATGTGATGCTGCCTCCAAAGAAGAGAATAAAGAGAAGAACAGATATGTCAACATACTGCCATGTAAGTTTTCAGTCCTGCACGGTTGTATTCAGCCTCAGTTGGTTTACACATCCGTCATCTAGCTGGGAAAAGTGTTGGAAGCTGAATTATTTTAGCATCACTTTGGCTGCACCTTCTGTCCTCTGCTCTGTCTCTTAGATGATCACTCCAGGGTGCATCTCTTGTCTCTGGAAGGAGTTCCTGACTCTGACTTCATCAATGCCTCCTTTATAAATGTTTGTACTTATTTTCTCCATAAGAAACAGCTGTTCAGACATAAAGGATATGATTTAACGTGTCAGCATCATGCTGTTGTCTCTGTCTGCCCTCCTTCTGTTGCAGGGCTACCAAGAGAAGAATAAGTTCATCGCAGCTCAAGGTGAGGTTGACGTCAGCAGTGGAGGGATAAAACACTGTTGTGATGTTCTTTAATAAACTAGAATATTAATGCACCTCATGTCTCTGTCTTATTATTTTAGGACCGAAGGAGGAAACTGTAAATGATTTCTGGCGCATGATCTGGGAGCAGAATACAGCCACCATCGTCATGGTGACTAATCTGAAGGAGAGAAAAGAGGTAGGAGAGCTAGAGGAGCAGGATGGTGATTTTAAACCATTTTTTTCTCATCCTACTGAAGGACATGCTGTAAAATTATATTTAACATGTACCTCAATAATGCAACAAATATCTAACCCTATAAACCCTCCCATCCCGTATGATTTTACTTCTGAATTCAGTTAACTTGTGCGCTCAGTGTGAAACTCCTCTCTGCTGTTTAGTGTAAGTGTGCACAGTACTGGCCGGACCAGGGCTGTTGGACATACGGGAACGTTCGCGTGTCTGTGGAGGACACTGTGGTTCTGGTGGACTACACAGTCCGCAAGTTCTGCATCCAACAGGTATCACGAGCAACTTATTAGATAAGCTTAAAAATCTGTGTTAGCATGATGTATGTACGTAGAGTTATCTCTTTTTATCAGCTGTTGGCTGCATGGTGTGTCCACTGGGAACATGATGCACTTTTATGTGTTTTCCTCAGTACGCGTCAGAGTTTGGAGAGTTGAGTATTTACAGTTGTGCTCATATGTATTCATACCTTTTCATTAAAGAAGGAAAAAAAACAGCTGCCTGTAAAATAAGCTGAAATTGACTAAAGTAATAAAAAATAAAAATTTGATGAAAATCATGACATTATTTTCTAATTTTGGTTCAATAGAATTTTTTTTCCTTAAAAAGCAAACAAATAAGATAATTTATTACATATTACATCACTCATAAACTAATATTTAGTTGAACAATCCTTTAATGTTTCCGCTCCAGTCAGGTGTTTTCTGTTCCTCTCAGTCAGACTTCTGCACCTGTTGACAGGTATTTTGTCCCACTGTTCAACAGAAAAGGCTCTAATTTGTCCAGGACACGTTTGTTTGTTTGTTTGTTTTTTCTTTCTTCAACTCAATTCAATGACAAAACAGTGTCTTATATTACTAAACTATATTTTTGCAAATTTTTTGTGATTGTTCCTTGTTTAAGTCTCCTGCTATTTGAGTGACTGTTATAAATTCAGCCATTTCTTTAATGAAAGGAGATGAATACATATGAGCACAGCTGTATGTAGAATTAATCTCTGAACGCTGTCGCTGCTGTAATGAAGCCATTTATTGTGTACCATATCTGAAAACGACATACATCAGTGGAAACTTCTGTGTACTATTACATGAGTTTGGATTCTTTGTGTCTCAGGTGGGAGATGTCTCTGGGAAGAAGCCTCAAAGGCTCGTCACCCAGTTCCACTTCACCAGCTGGCCAGACTTCGGGGTGCCCTTCACTCCCATCGGCATGCTCAAGTTCCTCAAGAAAGTCAAGACCTTCAACCCCCAGTATGCTGGCCCCATTGTTGTTCACTGCAGGTACATGCGTCGCTTATTTTCCCACTTTCTTTTTGTCTTGTATTAGCCTGCATGCCATACACAACTCACAGAACCTTATTTCTGTCCATCAGTGCGGGTGTGGGGAGGACGGGGACCTTTATAGTGATCGACGCCATGCTAGACATGATGAACACCGAGAGGAAGGTGGACGTGTTTGGTTTTGTTACCAGAATAAGAGCCCAACGCTGTCAGATGGTCCAGACAGATGTGAGTCCGGTCCATTATCGTGCTAGCACGCTACGCTAACCGTTTCACATAAATCACTCAGCAACAGCTGAAGAGAAACTGAGAGCGATTTGTTTTCTCTCCAACAGATGCAGTACGTTTTCATCTTCCAGGCGTTGTTAGAGCACTATCTGTATGGAGACACAGAGCTGGAGGTGACCTCGCTGGAGTCCCACCTGGCTAAGTTGTATGCCCCTTCACCTGGAGCTGGCTGTAACGGTCTCGAGGCTGAGTTTAAGGTGTGTGTGTGTGTGTGTTTGCATTCAAATTTACTTTGGAAGTTTTTGACACTAATTTTAACTCATTTCTGATCTCCTGATGTCTAGAAACTAACATCCATCAAGATTCAGAATGACAAGATGAGAACAGGCAATCTGCCTGTGAACATGAAGAAGAACAGAGTTCTACAGATCATTCCATGTGAGTACACACTCATTTATTCTCCTTTTGTGCACACAAATGGGACTCACAGCCCAAATATTCCCACAATGCTTTGTGTTTGTGTAGTTGGAAGGAGATATTTCCACTAGAGGGCAGTGCAGAGTTTCATAACAGTTTCAATAGAAATGTACAAGAAGCGACATGACAGTGTTGGAGGAGATCATATCAGTGCACCGGAGGGAACATGAAAAGTGCAGGGTTTGTTTTTTTTTTTTAATTTTTAGTTTTTTTTTTTTTATTAAAGGAGGTAGCATGTTCAGAACAAGTGCATGTGAAATAGACAGAAGAAAGAAAAAACAAAGAAAACCAGTTCTTGCAATTAACAATAGTCTGAATCAGTCCCCAAGAGTCCAAAATGTCAATGCTTCCTTCCAGAAGAAGGAAGGGCAATGGTGGCCAAGATTGTCCAAAAGAGGTTGTGTGTACTCTGTGTGATGATGATACCTTCCCAAGACCTCACTGCCATCACTACAGGAGGCTGGAACAAGAACTTAAGTTGAACTTTCCCTTGCCAGAGAGTCAAACATCGAATAATCACAATTCTGATTTACAAATTAACAAAACTTCCAATGCACTGAGTGTAACAAATACAACTACACATACATAAAAGAAGATATAAAAAATAGAAATAAAAATGAACAAACACATTAAATAAAATTATGCAGAAAAGAAGAAGAATAAAGTTTTAAAAAATAAATAAATAAATAAATAAAATAAAATAAAAAAAATAAATAAATAATTGAAAAAGTGTATTTAACAGCGGTGGTCTGTGCAGCCATTAAACACAGCGGAGATTCTTCTTCTTTGTCCATTTTGCTGGTTGCATGTGACCTCGAGTGCACAACGCTGCCTCCACAGTTTCTGGTGATACTGTTACTGACAAATGTGTATTTAATGTTGATCATAATTGGGCCTTGGTGCATTAAATGTCAAGATCAGGGGATGAAATTCCAAATCGTCTCCAGTCAGCGTAAATGCTTCTCTGTTTGTTCCAGACGAGTTCAACAGGGTGATCATTCCAGTCAAACGAGGAGAGGAGAACACGGACTATGTCAATGCCTCCTTCATCGATGTGAGTGTTTAAAAAAATAAAAATAAAAGCCTGGATTAGAAAGCATTCTGTCCTTTCATAACAGAAAGTCGTCGATCTGCTGTTTAAAACAGGGTTTTCTCTTCCTCTCTGTTTATTCTGTGTCGCTCAATCTTTGTCCTTCCCTGTTTGCACCTCGCTTCTGGTCCTCTCCTCCGTCTGCTCCCAGGGCTACCGTCAGAAAGACGCGTACATTGCAAGCCAGGGGCCCCTGCAGCACACTACAGAGGACTTCTGGAGAATGATCTGGGATTGGAAAAGCTGCTCCATAGTCATGCTCACTGAGCTGGAAGAGAGAGGGCAGGTGTGTGTTTATGTGTGTAACTAAAAACATCCATATTAGAAAAAGAGCCGACACCAACTGCATGCTGTGAGGTAGTGTGTCCAAGAAGATCAGACGTAGACAGAATCAGCAGTCCTGGGATTTCCTTAAATATGAACATTTTATTTTCTAAGAGTTGTCTTTGGTATCATTTCAAAGATCTGCAAGCAATCAGTCACCAGTTTCACATCCCTTTCCCTCTCTCTCTCTCCTCCCGCAAGCTCCCAAAACTGACTACTTATATACCCCATAAGACACACACCTGATTTGATTTAGCCTAAACCATTTCCCCATCACTATTCCCAGCAACCATATTCTACACCAACATTAATAAACAAACCAAATTCCTAAACAAACAAAACTACACAAAGAAATATCAGTTCTAATGCATTATTTCTAATAAGCCCACACTTAAAGAAGCTACAAAAGAGGAAATCCTCCACTTGGTTTCTCCCAATCAACTAATCCAAGAAGTTACTCACTCCTGCAAAGAGGAAGTGCTGGGTTGACCGTTCCCCAACCTATCCTGCAAGGTGGAGTTAAAGAATAATGTTAAATAGTAACACAATAAAAAATGCAACACAATGTAAATACTAACAACCCGGGATAGTAAGTGCAGCATGGTTACCTGGCAACAGAAATAACAGAATGAAGTTAAAGGGACAAATCTGAGAAAAGATAAATGTTAGGGACAAGTGGTGAACAGTTACAGTCTCACATGCTGGCTTATTAATCTGAATAAACTGATCTAGGTTTAGCTATTCAGTAAGTTTTTTTTGACACAAACATGTTTAATAGAAGCAGATCATCCTGGATCAACATAATAGAAAGCTATTTCCAGCAAACATGGTGGATTTGGTGTCGGTCTCTCTTTGCTCATGTCATTAATTTAAGTCTTGGACTTGCTAATATCTCTGGTTAGACATGCACATGCTAGAGCTGTAGACGTCAAATTCACCAACACAATCATTCAAATTTAGGATGGTACAGGCTTTTTAGATTTCAAGAATTCCTTTAGATGTCTTGAAGTGTTGTTATCTAACTGTTTCCTCCTTGTTTCCATCAGGAAAAATGTGGCCAGTATTGGCCCAGTGATGGAGTGGTGGCCTACGGGGACATCTCTGTCGAGCTTAAAAGGGAGGAGGAGAGTGAGAGCTACACTGTGCGGGACCTCCTGGTCACAAACAACAGGGTAAGAAAGCATTTAATGAAACAAGACACCCCCCCTTTCACAAAGAGATCCTGCTATAATGCCACAGAAAGACTCCCTGGTGTTTTTAAATCAGAGGTAGGGCAGAGCTGTTCTTGTTTTTTCCATGTCTATCTGGATGGATGTCTATCCAGCTCTGATAGCTGCTGGCGTTGGCTCAGACACAACATCTACCCAGTTTAGTCTCTGTACCTTCAAGCAGGGCAGCGTGGTAACAGTTGGACCTGTGGCGAGATCAAGCAGATCCAAACGGATCACACAAACATCGTCTGATGATACGCTGTCAGAGGCTGCGCAGGCTGATTGCTGTCACACACACCCTTATCGTGTGTTTCCAGGAGAACAAGGCCCGAGCTGTGCGGCAGTTCCATTTCCATGGCTGGCCGGAGGTGGGCATCCCTACGGACGGCAAAGGCATGATCAACATAATAGCTGCAGTGCAGAAACAGCAGCAGCAGTCCGGCAACCACCCCATCACTGTGCATTGCAGGTGGGACTCACTAAACACACCCTCACTGCATTTTCACCTTGTTTTATCTCTGAGACCTGGCTTCCTCATGTCTTCTTCCCGTGTCAAAGCTGCTCTTTGTCTCTTACATCTACACATACGTGAAACACCTTAGCATCTGCTAAATGACTGGATAATAACATGTTAGCCCTGCTTGCAGTGCTGGTGCTGGCCGGACTGGGACTTTCTGCGCGCTGAGTACAGTTCTGGAGAGGGTGAAGGCTGAGGGCATCTTGGATGTCTTCCAGACGGTGAAGAGTCTCAGACTGCAGAGACCCCACATGGTGCAGACACTGGTAAGAATCCAGCTGACCTACATCACATTAGCCTTACAGCATAACTGCATAAGTCATATTTAGACTAAATTGTGACCTCTGTCTAACTGTACTCTTCTTATATTGCTTAATGTTGGGGGTGGGACTTTAATGCATTGGTTACAGGGAAAAAAACAGTTAATTTGTCAGTGCACAGTTACTGGTACAGCGTTTACACTGATTCACTGTAGATTTCCGCTGAAAACTTAGAACTTTAGCCATATTTTGCTATTTTCTAGACCCCTATAGCGACTCTAAATAAAGAAAAAGCAACTGTCACCAAGTGTGGTGACTTTTTCTGGTGTTATTGGAAACCTGTGGTGAATAACGTGAAAGCACGTATCGGTGACTCCTCTCTGTTGGCGGCAGCAGCTGCTGTGGAAGTTCTCTCCCATCCAGAAGAACACACTGGAAGCTTGGTCTTTATGCAGCATCCAGCTTCCAGCTGCAGTCAGAGCAGGAGGTGATCACCTCTGCTGCAGGACCCGACCGAAGCCACAGTACAGTCGGCTGTACTGTCACATACTTCTGTCTGTTAATGAAGAGTGTTGATGAAAACATGGAAAACGTTAAAATACCGCAACATGTTGTAGACTGGAGCGGCTGGTTAAAGTATTTAAAATGACATTTTCATTTTAGATCTGTTCAGTTTTGCGCAGGGATATATTTTTTTTGTTTGTTTTTAATTGAAATTACATTAAATGTATTTTTCCAGACATTAATAGAGTCTGAGTTTATAGTATTAATATTAGGGATAGGAAAATCTAATGGAAAATCTGGATTTGTTTGCTTCACAATTTTAAAATCGATTTTTTTCTTTTGTTAAAAAAATCGATTTTTTTTTTTCAAACAGATAAAAATAATTAATTATAAAATGTTTTAATTTTTGTTGTTTTTATTGATATTTTTACTTGTCCTCTTGGGCATTATCGCAGCAGAATGATGGCCTGACTCCTGTGTTGTTTTTTCTTCATTGAAATCAAGATTAATGACGAGCAAAAAATAAGTTTTACACATTTATTTTGTTTTTAATCTACAAAAATCAGCAATATCGAAGAATTATGAGAATCGCAATTTAAATCGAATCGCCACCCAAAAAAACTGAATCGAATCGGGACAAAAGCACATCGTCACAGCCCTAATTAATATAGTATTAATATCTGTATTTATTATTTAATTTACCAAAATCCATTTAGATAAAAAAAAATTACTTTTTGAAACCAAATATTATGTGATTATTATATTAAAATGTGATTAATTGTGATTAATTAACCACAAATCCTGTAATTAGATTAATTTCTTTAATCGAGTCCCACCCTTGATTGAAATATGACTTTAGCAGTTATGCTATGAGGCGACCTGCAGCTTACAGACAGCAAATGAGACATTTCTCCCCTTCACTGTACTTTATTTATATTGTAAACATACATAGTGGCTTAGTGAGCATACAGCAGTTTGTTTTTACAGATCATTGACTCTTTTCCATCTCCTCCTCAGGAGCAGTACGAGTTCTGCTACAAAGTGGTCCAAGAGTATATCGATGCTTTTTCTGACTACGCCAACTTCAAGTAGCGGCCCGCAATGGGTGGATGGACATCCACGCACACTTGTTACATGCATAAGCGCGTATCAGATCCCACACGTACATTGTCATGCAGAAAGCTGCATATTCCCCATCTGGTGGATCTCTCAGACAGACTCATCATGGCTCGATCTGTGGATGGGAGGAAGTGGCCCGCGGGAAAAGGGAACAGAGGTCTACGCCCCCGAAGGACGGGGCGGTGCAGTTGGACATTAAAAAGTAACTGAGATGCCTTCTTGAATATTTTGTAATGATGTTAATACAGCCCTTCACCTTTTATTTGCTTTACTTCTTCACCCCCAATATGTATATATACTTACTGTGTTGCATTTTATTACATGGTTTTTGACACAGTTTTGAGTTTGGCTGCATTTTCGAGTGGCACCTGTAATGTATTTTATTGGTATATAAAGATATATAAAAAAAAATATAAATATATAATGAGTATAAATCAAATGTTTTGGTGGCTAATGTGCAACATCAAGAGTCAAAGTGAGGATGTTTGGATTTTTTATTAACTTTTTAGGGACAGACTTCAGATATTTTTGACTTTGCCTGAGCCTCGCTGTAGCAACATGTGTGGTAGCAGTTTCAACATTTACCAACAAATCCTGGGCTGTGTTCCTCTGCTGGTCATTCACACACACACACACACACACACACACACACACACACACACACACACACAGTTTTGCTTTGTTTCAGGTGTTCACAGGCCACTCACTGGTAGAAATCAGAATCTGTGATGTAGCTCACATTCTCAGGTTTTCACACACACACACACACACACACACACACACACACACACACACACACACACACACCAACCTACATGCTTAAGATCAGGAGCCATTTCTGTTTTTGTAAATCTGTGTGCGTGTGTGTGTGTGTGTGTGTGTGTGTGTGTGTGTGTGAACTGGAGTAGAAGCTGGCAGACTAAACTTTGTGTTTTCACATCATTGTCTTCAGTCTGCAGCTTGCAAATCGTCTTGAACCGTGCAGCTCGTGTCGCTCTGCAGTCGGACACCACCAGCTGCGTTTAGACACCTTAAACATGGAGGCCATTTAGCAAGCAGGATCAGTGATGAAGGCGGAGTTTGTCCCCCATCATTCAGGCGTTATGTAGCCTCTCTGAACCGGTTAGGTCTGTTACAGTCTCTGTAGCTGTCAGCTGTATATTGACCTGCCAAACCAGCAACACAATCACAAAGAACTTGACATTTTCCCCAGAAATGAGATAATCCCAAACACCCTGCATGTTTTACTTGTTTACAGACGTACGTCAGTGTTTCTTTTGGACTGTGTCACGTATTTCTCCTCCTGATGAGTCTTCTTTGAGTTTTCTGGGATAAACTGCCACTTTCTCTCTCTTGTTTGTTTGTTTTTTTTTTTATAAATATGCTTAACACGATTTCATTGAACACTCCTTTAGAGAACAATTCCCCCTTTTCTTTTCCTGATAAACACGAATATCATTGGGATGCTGTTGCTGACATATTCCATGAAAATGGATGACTTGTTACTTTTATACGGAAGGCCTGCAATGCCGTGTTTGCTCAGATTATTTCCTTTTAATGGGGGTCTGGTGAGGACTGTTGATCTACAGCGTTTTAATTCCAGCCCAGGTCACTGCAGAGGCCGCAGCCTTTGGGATTGTAATGAAAGATAAATGATGTCATTTAACCGCAGGGTCAGTCCTTATTTCAGCTCAGTCAGCTCAGGAAATGACTGATCAATGTTTAACTGTACTGACTGAACAAATTCACCTCGAGGTTTCTTTTCATGACGACTGCAGCGCCCACCAAAACTGAAGGCATTCTAATCATTCCCCTCAGCTGGAATTTAACTAACTTTAGAGCCATGACATTGGAAAAAGACCTACTTATAGGGTTTTCCAATGTAGACTTCAACTGAAACAGACTCATTTTTATGCACAATCTACATCCAAAAACACTCCCGTATTTATTAACCTTCATGAAAGAAATGAGCACAATCAAATGTATTTATTGCCACCATTATTAATGATTACATGCCGAACTCTTAGAAGGAGCAAATGCATCCATGTTGATTGTTTAAACACTCATGCACAATTTGCACCAAATGCAAAGCCCTTAAAGAAATCAAAACCAAATGAGAGTTGAGGTCAGAATGATGAAACGGTTTTGTGTTTAGAGTATTGAGCCGTACGCAGCTCCTCAGAAGCTCCTCCAGGTCTCTGAGCTGCAGTTTTTCCCCTCTTTGTGGTCCTTTTTCAGGCTAAAAGTAGCAGACTGTGACCACTCACTGATACTGTTGGCTGTTTGTGCATCCTCGTCTTCAGGTCAGGTCTTCCTTCTTTCCAAAGCAACACAAGTGCCCACACTCATAGTTAAGTGCCATCGGACCCTTCTCCATTTCCATCGCGGCTTGCTTGCTCTTTATTTGATGGATGGGTGAGAAGCTTAGCTGTGTTCAGCCTGCGTTGTTGTGCTTATGGGAATCATGGAGTCACAATGTCTCACTGCAGTTTAGCCAATCATGACACTGTGCCAACCCACCAGATGCTTTATTATTCAAGCTAAAGGAAGCTTTAGGCTTCTGAAACACATAAATTCTCCTTGTTTCTTTAAACTTGTGGAAGAGCCATTGTCATCCAGTGCATTGTGTAAGCTGGCATGCATTTCCACAGCTATCTTCTGCAGACCAGTAACAAATGCTTTGTGTGAGGCGAATGACAGGGGCGTATACCTGGACTGGGTCAGACGCCATTTCTTTCTTTTTCTTTATTTACATTCCGTTAAGTTACATATTTGTCAGTCTTGATTGTGAAGATCAAACTAAAACAACATTGTGTCGGTAATGTAGTGGCTTCATTTCATTCCATATCAATTGAATGTGAATCCATAACAAGTAATCAGTTGTGGGTTCCTAAATTCTGAGAAAAATGTATAGATTGTTTTTCCCTGAATAAATGTAGTTTGATCTTTTTTCATTATGAGAAAAAATACTTGTCCCCCTTCCCTCTGGGAGTCTGATCCCAGAGGAGCGTTTTAAACGCTCCAGAAAAATTAATTTGTCTCCAGGTCTGCACAGAGAGACGACAGAAAACTAGAATCCAACGTCTGTCTTCTTGCCACCTTTATATGTCCTTTATGCTTCCTCTCCAGCTCCGTTCACGCTGTCGACAGTATTCCTTTCTTTCACTTTGTCTTTGGACCATTTTTCGCCCTGGTCAACACACACCTCCCTTTGTACATAATGTAAGGTTATTTATATTTCATTCCTGCCTGCTGCCTTGCTTATTTCCTTTTGCCCCATTTTTTCTTTCTTATTTTCTTTTAAATTTTGAACAGATGTATATTGAACTGAATTGGGACCATTTTGAAACGTATTCAATGTTTTTGTTTTGGTCATCTTTAATTTGGTATAATTGTCTTTAAAAAAAATCTTCTTTTTTCCCCTTTTTTGCTGAAGTTGGTTTCTAGTGTTTTGTTATTCAACATTTGAATATATGTATATATAATTATATATATGAGGAAATTATATATAATTATATAATGCCAAATGGCCTTTCTAAGCAAGATACTGTTGAAAACCTAATAAAGTGCTTGAGATTTTAACGTCTGCTTGTATTTATTATCTTTAAATACACAATTCTGCCACAAATACAATGTTGTGGAGTTTTAAGCTGATTTTTGTATACACTAAAGGTTGAAAAATATTTTGAATTATTCCTGAAAGAAGTTTTAATTCTCACAGGCTTTTCTTCATCAGTCCTAGATGATGTTATTTAAGATAAGATAAACCTTTATTGAACCTCATTGAGGAAAATCTGGTGCAACAGCAGCAAGGTAGAAGAATCAGAGGTAAAAACAACAGAGAAATTATCATAAATAGAATAAAAGTTGTGGAGAGGCACGCATACAATCATACAAAAAGGAAAGAAAGAAAAAAAAATTAATAGGTGTTTTTTTTTGTTCAATATTTACAATATGTACAATAATTATACAGTAATTGTGCAGGTCTTTTATCATGTAGTTTCTGTTTTTGGTCCACAAAAGCTACATATATATATATATATAATATATAAAATCAAGGTTTATTGTAGGTGACTGCTTGAGTTACATTGTATTTTTCACACAGCAAAATGGATTAATGGAAACTCAGACCCAGTTTCCCATTTACAAACTGGGTCTGAGTTTCTAAATGGAAACTAAGACCCAGAACCTTGTTCCCCACCTTTTTGTGTTGGATCATGGTGCTTGCTGTGATGGACTGGTGACCTGTTCAGGGTCGCCTAATGGTTGCTGGGATAGGCTCCAGCTCCCTGTGACGCCTAATTGGAACAAGCCATTAAGATAATAGATGGATAGATCATAATGTAACATGACACAAAAACGTAACATAATGCATTTAGATTTGTCATCTATTATTAAAGATAACATTGAACTAAAGTGATAAACTGAAAATGACGTGTGTGCTACCTGATGTAAAATGTGGCAACGAGCATTTGATGTAGCTGATCCTTCACAGAGCTGCTGTCCTCAGTGTGACATACACTGCCATGCAGCACACAGAGAGGAAAAAAAAAAAAACTCCCTGCAACTTCTGGAAAATTCGATGAAGTTCATCACTAAAATAATTGATTCCCACAGTGTTTTAATGATTCAGCATTATAACATGAACAACGCTACCTCCAGCTTTACGTCTTTTCTTCCTTTGGCCTAAGCCTTGTACTAGAACTATGATGCTACTGGAGCTAATCATTCATGAACAAAACATCTTTTAGTTATAGAACCAAATCTTTTTCACATATAACAATACTTTGTTCTCTTGGTTATGTGTGTCGTCCGTAGAGATTCACACAGCCTGGAGTCTGTCCACTTATCCAGTCTATTAGGGGGTTGTGCTGGAGGACCCAGTGACAACTCCCTGGACTGCCAACGCACTGTGAACCATTGTGGATGCCTGAACTTCATTTTAACTGCCAAATACTCATAATCTGGCAGCACATGGCTCCTCGTGCATCCTAGTGTAAATACGGTGTGTTAAATGGAGAGAAACTGTTTCCCAACTGGGAATAGTGAAGTATTCATTTTACTATGTAATACTATATCTAGTCCATCATAGAAGTTTAAGTGCTACGTATGCTGATGCCAACGCTTACAACATGTCTTCAGACTGCAGGAAACCCATGCAGAGAATCCAGTGAAGGTTTTTACCACAAACCTTCTGCTCTACATATGTAACTGTGTCATGTATTTGAGCTAGTTTAACATGACTATGATCCAGCCAGTCTGTGATTTAGAGGAAGAGAACGAAGCTTCGTTTTAGGCTCAGTAGATGAGGAAAATTTTTTAATGCTTGTTGACTAGTTCTTACAAGGTGACCGCTCTTCTTTCACGCCGACAAAGATGAAACCAGGAACTACACCCCATGAATGTCAAATTCAGCTGACAGCTGTCACCTGATCTGTTTTGTCTAAAGACACCACTGTCAGTTACTCCTTTGGATAGAATAGGGTTGTATCTGAAATCCAGGAAGGGAACTTTAATGCTCTTAGTGATAATGTTGCCATCTGTGTGTGTTTGTTCTCCTTGTTATCAGATGATGCTAAATGTCTCCTCACTGCAGGTCACAGCAGTGACCTGCAGTGAGGAGACATAATAGGAGACATAATAATGTCTCCTATTATGTCTATTATGAGGAGACATAATAATGACCCATCATGCCGAGGCATGATGGGTCATTATTAAGGTAAAGTGAAAAAAACAAAACAGGAAATGGGAACTTTGGGGGTGTACGTAATACTGTAAAACATTCACAGAAAGTAGTTTTAACAGGAAAATGATGCTTGGAAATCTTTGTCAAGATCACCGCAGGCAGAATTTCTTGCCTCAAAATTGTTGGAGCCTTTAAACAATCACATCAAACAGTCCTCTCAAAGAAGAGTTTTAATAACGTATTCAAAACGTTAATTTAAACTGAAAAGAGATCCAGCCCAAAGAAATCATCGCACTGAGGACAATTAATGCTTCCAACACGATCACTACACACCCACACTAAAACTAGCTCATTACACCCACATCACCCTCTGTGGGAGGTTCTGCAAAAAGACACTGCAAAAATGACGCATGCAGTTTTAAGGGAATTCATGAAGCTGCCCACTTCAGCTGAAACCCTTCCCTCCCCATGCAAGCTAAAATCCTGCAGACCTGCAACAAATATTAAGTAAGTTTAAAAAGGGAAAGAAAGTTCTCTGAACTCACCTGAATGGCGAGAAGAAGATTATGTCCAAAGATGGGTAACCCGGAGATGTCAAAGCTGTTTGCTTGTGATAATTAGAAATGGTTGGGCATCTCCACCTCTTGTGAGATGAGATGTTTTATTTAACCTGTGGGGTCAAGATGGGTTAGGCACATGTGTTGAGGGAGGGAGGGGGGGGGAGCTGGTACATATATCAGGGAGGAGGAAGCAAGTGTAGAGAATCTTTGCAGAAATACTGAAGACTTCAGCACCTGATCAACTTCAGAATCAGCTTCGAGCTCCTGCAATAACTTGAAAGAACTTTTTTTTTTTGTTCAAAGTTGTGAGAGCTGAGGAAAGGTAGGAATTTTCCACATAGTTTACTCTTAATTCAGCTGTTTGTCTCTCAGTTTTATATGACTGAAGATCAGATACTTCAAGAATACAAGATGAGACCATAAAATCTCTCAGGTCATGTTGCTGTAATTTTCCTCCAAATGCAACAATATGTTCATATCTTTACCTGGTTCATATAGAATATTTTTTACTTTGTCTTTTGTCAAATTAGAAAAAATTATTTTATTAAATATGAAGTAAAATTCTGACACAAAAAAGCCAAAAAATCTAAATATTTTGAAAATTTATCAACTAAACTTGAAATAAAACCTTTGCGACTAATATCTCTGTTTTTAGGTCAGAATATCATGTCTCGGCTGGTTTTGCTGCTCGGGCTGCTTTTATATGTGGGGACGCAGCTCTCATACTCTCAGCACTGGTCCCACGGTTGGTACCCTGGAGGCAAGAGGGATATAGACTCCTTTGGAACTTCAGAGGTGGGGATTAGTGTTTGTGTGTGCTCTACCGAGCATCATTTGATCATCTATCAGGCAGTTCTGGTAGAAACCAAAGACGTGCTTTACCTATTTGTTGTTTCCTCATTGCCTTGACATCACTTTGCTTTGGCTTCCTTTAGATTTCAGAGGAGATTAAACTGTGTGAGGTAGGAGAATGCAACTACTTGAGACCCCAAAGGAGGAATATCCTGAGAAATATTATTGTAAGTTTAAACTTTAATGTCACATGACTGTATTCTCGCTGTATGTCTTTATATTTGACAGCAACATAATTCAGGCAGGAACACAAAACAACTAATTTGAGTTTAAGTGTGATCCAGTTTAATTGTATTCTAAACTGTTTTCACAGCTGGATGCTTTGGCCAGAGAGCTTCAGAAGAGAAAATGACGACTTTCCATCTTACACTGCTTTTGTATCCATAGCGACCGTCCTCCTCAGTATCTTTGTCTTGAAGTAATTCTGTGAACTTTTTCTTACATCCGTCAGTAAATATGTTTTCCAGCATTGCATTTCTTTTTTGTGCCGAACAAATATGGAAACAATGACACAAATAAAATGCCTATTTTGTATATTAACTTTGTTATTCGTTCATTTTAAGTGATCAGAGTTGTTTTGATGTCATGTGGCTCTGTGTGAATTCTATGGATAGAGTATGAACTCTTACAAACTTAGGAAGCAAATAAAAAAGAGAATAAACAGCAAAAAATGTGAGTTGGATTAGGCTGCTAGACTGGAAGAACATAACGAAAATGATAAAAATCAGATTGACAAGAATAAAACAAACTGGGTAATAACTAAATCCGATGGGTTTTCCTGAAATGATACTGATAATTGATTGTTCTGATGTTTTGGGAGACCATAATAAATGTTTATCTTCTATGTTTTAAGTGTATGTTTATTTTTAACATTTGTATACTTTATTTTTGATTATATAAATGTGTCTTACGTATCTGATATTGTGTGATCATTTCTGAATGAGACAGTCCACTGGCACCTTCTTACCATGTTCCCTTTGTTTGATTTTGTGTGCTTGTGTTGTTCTCACTCATATGTAAGTTGCTTTGGATAAAAGCGTCTGCTAAATGACTGTAGAATAGAATAGAATAGAATATATATATATACTAGATAGATAGAGAGATATTTATTTATTTATAATTTTTTTTTTTCTTTTTTATTGACAAATTTTCAATACAGACTGTAAGGCACATAACAGTTCATAAAAAAAAGACTACATTGCGTCTATTTGGTTGAGTAGAAAAGTAAACATATAATTTGAGTCAATAAAAGAAATAAAAATGAAATAAATAAAGGAAAACAAAGTAAAATACATCTCATACTTCCAGGTCAAGGGTCAGTTAAATTGTAATTTTGTATTTGATTTAGGAGCTCTATTGCATTTTTTGATTTCATAAGTTTTACAGATTTATAATACATTTTAAACTGATTAATAAAACCTTTAAATGCAGGTGGGGATTTGAAAAATTTTAAGTTATGTATGTAATGTTTTGCTAATATAAGGATAACATTCACCAGCAAGTTGACAGATTTGTTTTCCAAATCCATTCCATATAAAATGTCTACATGTGATTCTAATTTAATTGGTATATTCTTTCTCTCTAACCACAGCCGGATCTGGGACCAAAAGCTTCGAACACATTGACAATCATAAAAAATATGACATGTGGTTTCCACTTCACTTTTACAAAAACTACATTCATTTCTATCGAAATTAAATCTTAGCCTTAAAAATTCACTTAAAGGATATATGTAGTTGATCATTTTAAAATGAATTTCCTTGGATTTTGGAAGTATAGGATACTTTAAATATTCTGTTTTTAACTTTTTAACCTTAACCGAATCAAAATCTTTAAGATCTTGGGTTCTACTGTACTGTTTTGAATAAAGCTCATCAGTTAGTGTTTGTCTAATGAACTTGTTATTGCATTTTTTGTCAAAGAAAAGTATATCACCAAGATAAAAATTTGGAAATCTGCTTATTGAGCTGGAGTGAATAACCACTTCTTTAGCTAATAGCAAGAAAGGTTTTGGAATAGCATTAACCAGACAAAAAAACTGTTTTGGGTGACAGAAGAAGTTCCACTTCATGCTAAAGTCATTATATGAAAGCATGTTACCACTTGACTCCAACAAGTCCATAATACACCAAATATTTCTGTCCATCCAGTCCTTGTAGTATAAAGACTTGTTTCTATAAAGAATGTATCTGTTGTTCCAAAGCAAAGTGGTATGCGGGGTGAAGTTATGTTTGTACAGCATCTTCCAGTAAAAAAGTACTTGCTGGTGAAAACTAGACAGTTTAATATTTAATTTTTTAACCTCAAAATCCCATTTTAATAAAAACTGTAAACCTCCACAAGATGCAAAAATATTGTTGGGAAATATATGCCAAAAGTTTTCTGGATTTTTTAAAAATGATTTTAACCAATTATTTTTTATTGTGCCATTCATACATTCATAATCAATAGCCATGTTCATAATCTTGAAGCAAGACCGCTTTTTTTAAATAGTGAGTTTTGTTATTCCAAATAAAGTTAAAATTTAGTTGATTTACAGCTTTAGTAAATGATGGCTCTAAAGCTAAAGAGTATGTAAGATGAAGAATTCTAGAAATACCATCAACTTTGGTGAGTAAAATACGACCAAAAATTGTAAGATCTCTTTGCAACCAAAGATTATATATGTTCTTACATTTGACCAGTTTATTTTCTAAGTTTTCTAAATGTCTGTCTTTAGAGTTTTTAGTTATATAAATTCCTAAATATTTGACATTTTGTTTGACTGCAATATTTTGTATGGAATTATGGGGACAATGTTTAATTGGTAAAAGTTCACATTTATCTAAATTAAGAAATAAACCAGAGGCTCTGGAGAAAGTGTCAATTGCCTGCAGAGCTATAGTAATTTGCTTGTCATCTTTAAGAAAAAGAGTAGTGTCATCTGCATACTGACTTATTATGAGTTCTTGACCAAAAATTTCAGTTCCTTTCAGAGTTTTTAAGGTGAATAGCCAGCAATTCAGCAGCTAAAATGAAAAGCCCTGGACTGCAAGGGCAGCCTTGAAATACACCTTTGTTTAAGTTAAATCGACTCGTGTTACCATGGGATAATGACACAGAACTATTTCTGTCCTTGTAAAATACCTGCATTGCATTGATAAACTTTGACCCAAACCCAAAAATTTGCAAAGCTTTTGTTAAGAAAGAATGTTCTAAGTTGTCAAATGCCTTTTTAAAATCTTAATATCACGTGTAAAACCTTCATAGTCTTGTAAATCAAGCACTAGGCGGATGTTGTCATGTATAGATCTGTTTTGCATGAATCCCGTCTGAGTCGTATTAATGACATCAGGGAGCGTAGCTTTAAGTCTTGAAGCATATACATGGGATAAAATTTTATAATCATTATTCAAGAGTGTAATAGGTCTAAGATTGTCTATAAGATTGTTTTTTATCCTTTCCCGGTTTTGGGATAAGAACTATTACTCCCTGCTTCATTGTCAGTGGGAGGTTTTGGTTTTCAATTGCTTCTCTCAGTACTTCAAGTAACATTTCTCTTAATTCTGTCCAAAAATGCTTATAGAAATTTGAAGTCAGGCCATCAGAACCTGGGGATATTTATTTATAAATAGCAGTCCGGAAACACCTTCTCTGACGTCAGAGGATCTGACATTCTAATATTACTGCGCATGCGCCAAACAGCTAGGGAAAAGGATGGAGGATTCATGCGTTTGCATTCCGCAAATTGCGGAGTCAGACGCCCAAAATAACACTGCCATTTCCCCTATCGCGGCTTCTGTCGTAGATTCTGACAAAGTAATAAACACTAAAATTGATAGTACCCAAGTTGAAGGTGAGTTGTGTGCCCTTTAAGTGCCGTGCCAGCGTTAGCTGTTTAGCTAACTGGCTAGCTAGCTCGTCAGGCTAGCAGCTAGTTAGCTTCTCTGCTAAACACGCTGAAGACATCTAATGTTTAAAAGTCCTCTGGCGCAGGATTATGTTGACTTTATAGCCCACCTAAGCTGTCTCCCTACCCTCTGACCATTCTGGTATTTAAATCATCTGAAGAGATCTCTCAGATTGGTCTTATTTGGTGTCTGCAGCCTTATAACAACCTTTACAGAAACATCTACGTCACTGGTTTAGAGTCACCTGGCTAAGCAAAGATCTACTTTTAAATGGTAAAGGGAAGAAAACTTCACTTTGTCACAGTCATTGGAATAGATTATCTCTTTATATTAATCTGCTCTGACAGTGAAGTAATACAGTCTAGAGGTAAACAAGGTGTAATAGTCTGTCAGTGTAAAACTGTAAGACCAGCAAGTGGCACTGTGTCCTTTCTCACTAATAAAATAATTAATATAATTAAAATAATTAACAAATAGTCATAAGGATTTTACTTTTTAAAAAAAGTATTTAAACACTTTAAGACAGCAATGTGTTGTCTTGTTTGATGCCACTGGCTACTATAATGAGACTATCATTTGGTAAGTACAGAATTGAACATGTATTGACAGATATATCTCGTGTTTAAACAATACCAGTGTTCTATTTGAGTTCTAGTCTTCGCAGACTATATGGTACACAGTATGAATGGGAATTAGACACATTTTTAGACTTATGAACCTATTTTCTTTATTATTATCATCTGCTGGCATAGTAATTTTTATTTTTTGAGGCGCCATTAAAACAAAGTTATCAACTATTTCAAACAAAATTTAAGATAATATAAAGTAAGAATAATTGGTTGAGTTATAAAGCAAAATAACATATTGAGAGACACATTTTCAGCCATTTTAAAAATAAAATGCACTTATTTGTCAAAACCTCCAATGAGCTAAATACATGCATCATTTATTGGCTCTAAGAATCAACTGATCTCATATTAATATAGCAGTTTTTAATTATAATGCCATTAACTTGAGAACAATTGCCAAACTGCCTCCTCATAGTTTTTTTTTTTTTTTTTTTAAGTAGCTAAAGGAAAAACTTTTCATCAGCATATCTTTTTCTTGTAAAGCTGTTGGATCAGCCTGTACTGCAGTGATCTGACACAAAACTACATGTATGTTAATGGTAGGTAGTTATGTTTTAAGGGATAATGAATATTTACAGTGGCTGATTTGATCTGGAAAAGTTGTAAAGTTTTAATCCATCCTCAGCATAATGATTTCCAAATTTTACTCTTGATCAGAAATCCTCTAAAGTACAGTCAGGTACAGTATAATATAAAATACTAAGTATTAAAATGGAAAAAGCACTTTTTTTTATCAAATGTTTTCTTTTTTTTTTAAAATCAAAATGATTTATCTGCATTTCCCCAAGAGTGGCAGTTTTAGCAAAACATAAATATGCATTAGGACAAGGAGAAAAGTGGCCGAAAGAGAAAGAAAAGGGCACATTTCATGTTATCCAAGCAGCTTTTTGAGTCTTTTTGGGTCTACATACCTGTAAAATTTTATTCTAACTTTTAGCTTATTTCAAGTTCTAAACATAAAAAGCACACCTTACTTTATCTTGTCCTGATTAAACATTTAAGTTTTTGACAGGATTTTGGATGAGTCGACATGTTTTTTATTGAATTTTATTTTTTATTTAATTTTTATTCAAATTTAATTTAAAGTTTTATTAAAGAAGCAGTTTTTCTTCTTTTATATTCCAAAATAAATGTCCTGAAAGACAAAAATAAAATAAAAAAAACATACGCAAGCAGTTTTTAGCTTTGATCTAGCTGCGTATTAACACTACATGCTTAAAGTTTTCATCTTTTTTGGGTCTGGACAAAATCAGTGTTTCTTTGCACAAAATTACTCATTAACTAAAAATAATTTGTAATTTATAGCCCTTTTTTACGTCATAATCCTAAATAATCCTTCGTTTTACTCTCCAACAGGGCAGAGGAGTGATGAGGAGCTACTGAAGGGTCTGCTTACGGAGACTTACTGCCATGTGTGTTGCTCTGAGCTGCTATTTGAATCCCACCGCCTGTCCCACTACAATGTATGCAGCGCTTTCCAGCCTCCTGGTTTTGTAAACGCAACAAAAGTTGGAATCTTTGTAATAATACATCTTGTATGTTCTCTAACTGCAGGGAAAGAAACATGCTCAGAAAGTCAAGGTGTTCCTGAACGCCGTTAAAACGGAGAAGGCTTCGGGATCCCAGGTAAGTCTGATTTAGATGTACTTTATAGTTTGGGAACAATCTTTTTCTACCAATACGATGAGGTTTGATTAGAACATGACCTTTAAGCAAGAAATTCCTTCCTTTATAATATTTTTATGTCCTTTGCCAAAGGAATATAAAAAAATCTTTTTTTAGTACAAATTCTTTATAATGCTCAGTTTATGTATTTTGCCAGGAAATATGTCATTCTCCAGTCTGGTGTCTGGTTTTTACAGCGTGCCATGCCGAATGATAAAAATCGTTTCTGTGAGCTGTGTAACATGGTGTTCAGTTCCCACGTGGTTGCAAAATCACACTACGAAGGCAAAGTCCATGCAAAAAATCTTCGTAAACAAAGTCTTCACCTACCAGGCAAGTATTGTTGTGGGACTTTGTAATATTTACTGTTTAGTGATATATTCTGTTGATTCCATCATCTGTTTCGCTCAGATGTCAGAAGAGTGAACACAAATTAAGACGTCATTTTGTCATTGATCCCTGAATTTCCAGACAGAGACTCAGAAACATGTCCTTCACCAATTGTCAGTAAGGAACTGGACAGATCTGAGCAGAAATCCTCCCTGGATGGTGACACGGAGCTTAATACAGACCCAGCAGATGACCCTGCTTCCCCCAGCGCAGATGTAGCGCTGAAGGATCCGACGAAGTTCTGCTCTCTTTGTGCTGCCTCCTTCAACAACCCACAGATGGCCTTCCAACACTACAATGGACGCAAACACCAGAGGATCCGTGCGAGACAGAAACTGCTCAAAGAGATCGGAGAAGATGTGCAACAAGGTATCGCAGGATCATGTACTTTAGCAGAAAAATAGAGATTCTGTCATATGGCTGCAATGTTGATTCATGAAAATATTTATTCATATTGAGGTACATTTAATATCAAGTATCCACTTAGATCTATTATAGAAGCATAAACATTAAAAGAAAACTAAAGCAAAAAAAAAAAGTCAAACATTGTCTGATATGTGGTGAGCATGAAGATGCAGATAAATCGCAGCTCAGATGGAGCTTCAGCGAGGCGCCGCCTGCAGTTGATCTGGCATCGCTTTGTTGAGAAAAGTCTGGGAATCAGCTGGAGATAAAACTAAAACAAAACAAAGGAAATTTGTCTGATGCTACAATAACTTCTTCCTGCCCTCTTCTACCTGCAGCTAACTACCTGATGTGTCACATGTGTGGCGTGCTCTTACACTCTGTGGAGACGTATCAGGCCCACATGCAGGGCAACAAACACCAGATCAGGTGAGAGAAAACCTTTCCTCACAAACATTCCCTGTTTTCTGCCATCATGTGATTCATTTCACCGCTCTTACATTTAAATCCCAACATCTGCGGAACATGAGTTCATCCTGTCTTAAACCTCCAGACTAAAATTGTTGGCACCTCATGGCCTCTTATTAGCAGAGCATTACAGAAAAATCTCTTTTTGTTTTGCAAGATACCTCCAGGTTTTTATTATAAATCTGCTCAGCTGGCCTCGAGGGAAAGACTTGCTTTAGCAAAGGAGAGCTCTAAAAAAATTCCTGTCAGTTATGCAGCTTTATCAGTAACGTATTGTTTTATGTCCCAGAACAATGCAGATCGAGCAACAATCATAATGTGAGCAGTTTGAAGTGATGTTCTTGATCTTAAAAGCAGAAGTTTTACATTATGAGGTCAGAAATGATCAAAATGAATCTCTTCACACGTCGAGCTGAGGTCGCTGCGTCGGGTGAGGGACGACAGCACAGTTTGATGTTGATATTTGATGTTACTTCCTCCTCAGAGGCATCAGCAGCAGATCAGCTGCAACTCGCTGTCTAGCCGCTGTGCTCTGACATGCGGCACGATGCGCTGCAAAGCCACATCAGTCCCAGCTAGAAAAGGCTTTTTCACTGTTTGATAATCAGTGACTTGGACCCAAACCTGCTTTAATTCAATTCAATTCAATTCAACTTTATTTATATAGCGTCAAATCACGGCAATGCCATCTCAAGACGCTTTACAGACAGAGGGGAAAACACAATGAAGGCCAATTCATAACAGCCTATATAAGGAAACCAACAGATTGAGTTGAGTCCAACTCAATCTCCCATCCTGAGCAAGCACACTGGCAACAGTGGGAAGGAAAAACTCCCTTTCAACAGGAAGGAAACCTCCGGCAGAACCCGGCTCAGGACAGGCAGCCATCTGCCTCTGCTGTGTGGGGGGAAGAGGACAGAAAGACAACAGACAACAGGAACTGCTACTCCCGGCCAGGGAGACCTGCTGAGACAGGAGACATACATGTTAATGATGCAACACTGTTATGGGGGGGGGGGGGGGGGGGGGGTAAAAGAAAGAGATAAAGAGAAAAAGAAAGAAGCTCAGTGTATCAGGAAATGTCCCTCAGCAGTCTAAACCTATAGCAGCATAACTAAGGGATGCTAACCATCCCTAGCTATAGGACTTATCAAAAAGATAAGTCTTCAGCCTAGTCTTAAAGGTGGGGAGGGTGTCTGCTTCCCTAACACTAACTGGGAGCTTATTCCATAAGAGAGGGGCCTGATAACCAAAGGCTCTGCCTCCTGCTCGGCTCTTGAGACTCTAGGAACCACAAGTAAGCCTGCAGTCTGCGAACGAAGTACTCTACTTGGTATATAAGGAACAATGAGGTCTTTGATATATAGTGGTGCCTGGTTGTGGAGGGCTTTATATGTAAGGAGAAGGATTTTAAATTCTATTCTAGATTCAACAGGCAGCCAATGAAGAGTGGCTAAAACTGGAGAAATATGATCTCTCCTGCTGGTTCTGGTCAGGACTCTGGCTGCAGAATTCTGGATCAGCTGAAGGGTTTTCAGGGCATATTTAGGACAGCCCAGTAATAGAGAGTTACAGTAATCTAGTCTCGAAGTAACAAAAGCGTGAACCAGTTTTTCTGCATCACTCCGAGACAGAATGTCCCTAATTTTGGCTATATTACATAAATGAAAGAAGGCTGTTTTAGTAACCTGCTTAATATGTGGGCCAAAGGACAGGTCAGGGTCAAATATTACTCCAAGGTTTCTCACTGTAGCACTGGAAGCTAAGGTAATGCCATCCAGGTTCATTACAAAACCGGAAAATTTAGCTCTGAGTTTTTCAGATCCAACGAGAATTACTTCAGTCTTATCTGAGTTTAAGAGGAGAAAATTTCTAGACATCCAAGTCTTTATGTCTATGAGACAATTTTGTAGCCTATTGGGCTGATTTGTTTCATCTGGTTTAAAGGATAAGTATAGTTGAGTATCATCTGCATAACAATGAAAGTTTATTCCATGCTGTCTAATAATTTTGCCTAAAGGGAGCATATATAGTGTGAAGAGTATTGGTCCAAGTACAGAACCTTGAGGAACTCCATGACTTACTGTAGTTTGGGAGGAGGACTTGTCATTTACATGAACAAACTGAAGTCTATCAGATAAATATGATTTAAACCAGCTTAACGCTGTACCTGTAATTCCAATCACCTGTTCTAGTCTTTGTAACAGAATGTTATGATCGACTGTATCAAATGCAGCACTAAGATCAAGCAAGATAAGTACGGACACAAGTCCTTTGTCTGAGGCCATAAGAAGGTCATTAGTAACTTTCACCAATGCTGTCTCAGTGCTATGATGAGCTCTAAATCCTGACTGAAACTCCTCGCATAAATTATTTCTGCTCAGGTGGGCATGTAGCTGAGCTGAAACTATTTTCTCCAGAATTTTGGACATAAACGGGAGGTTAGATATAGGTCTATAATTTGCTATCACCTCTGGATCCAGAGATTGCTTTTTAAGTAAAGGCTTGATTACATCAGTTTTAAATGATTGTGGTACATATCCTGTCACTAAAGACATATTGATAAGATTTAGTAGTGATGTATTAATTAAAGGGAAAATGTCCTTAAAGAGGCTCGTTGGGAGAGGGTCTAAGATACAGGTGGATGGTTTAGATGAAGCTATTATTTTAGTTAATTCAGAGGGTTGGACAGGACAGAAACTATTTAGACACAAGTCAGATCCTGGTTCTAAGGATGCTTCGGAGACCACAACAGGCTCAACATTATAGGTAGAAGGAAGAGTATTGTGAATTTGATCTCTAATAGTGTCAATTTTATTCTTGAAAAAATACATGAAATCATCACAGCTAAGTGAGAAAGGAATACATGGCTCCACAGCGCTCCGGCTCCTAGTAAGCCTAGCTACAGTGCTGAAAAGAAACCGAGGGTTGTTTTTGTTTTCCTCTATCAATGATGAATAATAAGCTGTTCTTGCCGTACGTAAGGCTTTTTTGTATACGATTAAACTTTCTTTCCAGGTTAAGTGAGACTCCTCTAGTCCTGATGAACGCCATCTGTTTTCCAAATGCCTTGATGCCTGTTTTAGAGCTCGAAGCTGGGAATTAAACCAGGGAGCCTTCATAATCTTACCTAATTTCTTCTTCTTTAGGGGAGCAACATTATCCAAGGTTGTACGCATTGAAGCTGTTATAGTATCAGCATGTTGATCAATCTGAGCAGGAGTAAGGCTTAAAGGGGGACTCTCAGTCATGCTAAAACATGGTAGAGGTGAAAAAATTGATTCAATTGATTGTTTAAATTTTGTAATATTATTGTCTGATAAACATCTACTATAGTAGAATTTATTTTTGGTCAGTGAGTAATCAAATAAAGTGAATTCAAAGGTTAACAAGAAGTGATCGGACAAGACAGGGTTTTGAGGAAATACTTTGAGCTTATCAGTCTCAATACCATATGTTAGAACAAGATAAGCAGCAGCATTCAGTCCAAGCTGTTTGTGTAGAGAGAATATCAGCATCATTGATCAGCTGCAGAGTCAGAACACTCCACCAGGGGCAGGACGTGAAGTTTTTAATACTCTTCTAGCTTATCATCATAAATAGCTTCTTATTTTTACTAGTTCAAACCAAACTGCAACCTCCGGCAGTAAAAAGAGAAGCCTATGCAGAAGTGCATAAAACGGCAGTTCCCCCTTCATCCACTAGGGGCTGCAAAACAGAGCAGGTCCCCATAGACTCCCATGTTAAAAAGACCAACTTCACATCAGAAGTAAACATGTTTACAGCAGAAATAAACATGTTTACAGCCTGGTATAAAAATCCATTTTAGGTTTAATAAGTCAGGTTTACCTTCATGATAACTGTATGGGGGAGTAAATTTTTTCATCTCAATATTCGGCACATTTAGAGCCGTGTCCTTTTGATTAAAAAGTACTCGATCTCCCACTTCAAGCAAGAAGAAAGTAGAACAACCGCGGTTTTTAGCCGGTTAACAACATAGCTTAGCTTTCGCCCGCTTACCTCCATTAGCTGGTTAGTTCCTGTTATCTCTCTGCTCCACCTCTTTGTTCATTTCTGTATTTTCTGGGAGAGTCGACACGCATGACGCTGCCAAGATGGCAATCGTAGTAACCGCCCACGAGCTTCAGTTCAGCTCTTCAGAAACTTATGGGTGACATCACGGAGGCTGTGTCCATCTTTTTATATCCAGTCTGTGGTTCAAACACCTTTTTCTTCCACTTGGTACAGAAAGAACTTCTGCTTTTGATGTAAACACAGTTTAAACGGATGTTCGTGTTTTTTTTCTGTCTGCTGGATGTGCAAAATGAGAATGCTTTAAATTATTAAGGACAATTTTAGCTAATGTATGCAAATATGAAACAAGCCTATCTATGAGTGTAGCAGGGCTGACCCATTAGCTTTGGACCTCCAGGTTCTTTTGCACTAAACATAAACTTTAATCTAAAGTCCAGAAACCGGTTCTTCTTTTCATCGTTTTAATGTTTAAAAACAAAAACCAAAAATTAAACAAAGAAACTTAAATCTAGACCTTTCTACAAAACAAACCGAAATGCAGCGTAGCTCAGAAGGAATGTTGTGTTGCTCCGACGTCTGGTGGCTTCTGATCTTTTCCATCTCAGTCCAACAGGCAAACAAAATTTAGCTACTTGCGTGTCACCAGTCACTGGTCAGGAAACCCTCAATTTTACTGCAACACAGAACTTCAAGATATAAAGAAATTAAAAATCACAAATCTAAGACAAGATTAAATAACGCTAAAAGAAAAAAAAAAACTTTTCTTGTTGTTAACGTGAGAGAATTTAACTTGACTCTGACAACTCACCGAATGTTACTTCTGTTTCTGTGTGTTTGAGCAGGGAGAAGAAGGTCAGCGACCTCTTCAAGTCCCAACCCAAAGTCTACAGCACCTTTGCAGACGAACTGGCAGACTACATCCAGGTTCAGAAGGCTCGCGGAATCACCCCGAAGTCCAATCAGGTTCTTCCTCAAGATGACACACAGACAGAGGACGCAGACAAAGAAGAAAACCAAGAAGGATTAGTTAAGTGGGACATAATAGAAACAAATCAGGCTGCTCCTTCCTCTTCCAACCCACCCCCTCCGTCCCCCCCGGGAATGTGGCACCCTCCTTATCCAGGTCCGCCCTGGCCATCCCATGGCTGGGACTACAACTGTCCTCCTCCGCTCCTCCAGTGCTCAGCTTCCTCACAGTTCACCAGCTGGCCCACAAACAGCAGGCGACAAAGAAGACCTTCAAGTTCCTCCACCTCCTCCTCCACCTCCCGTTCCTCCGACGGCACTCACACAAGCGACGGTGAAGAAAGTGAATACAGGCAGCGAGAATTTAGAAAATCCAAGAGAGACAGAGGCGGGAAGGGAGAAGATGAAGACTCAGAGAAGGAGGAAAGGAAGAGGAAACGCCAGAAGCAAGAAAGAGATTATGTTTCAGAGGAGAAAGGAGGAGAGCAGTCTGTGGATTCAGAGGAGGAGGGGAGGAGAAAAAAGCTAAAAAGCCACGGCAAGCTGAGACGACAAGAAAGAAAACAGAAGCAGGACGACTTAGAGACGGACAAAGCTGAGAGTCACGTGGACACTTTAACACCAGAACATCCAGCGGAGAGTGGAAGAGAGACTGAAGTCCATTTACAGGCCGACTTTAATCCTGAGCAGGGTGAGAGTGGACACGACAAGTCAGCCAAACCCAAATGCAGGAAAGAGAAGAAGAAAACCAAAGAGCCTGTAGACACGAGGACAGAGGAGGAGAAGCTGTGGGACGACTCTATTCTGGGTTGTTGAGCTGGCAAACAGAAAATGATTAAAGTATCTTAAGTTATTCTACTTTTTACTGTAATAAGTAATATCACTCGATGGATTTGCACAACTTACACTCTGCTGCAGTGTTTCTATGTATTATGTTCAAACTGTTTTAGTTCTCTTATCACATCACAGACCAGCTGTTGCAAAGAAGTTTTGCTTATTGTGTAGACCTCGCAGCAGTCTGTGGTTGGCGCTTTTGAGCTTCATTCAGAACATCAGCGGAAAGAAAAAGCCTGTAGACGCTGCAAGCTTAGTCATTTCATTCCTTTAGAAGCTCTGTGTGCTTTCACTGGCAGGTCCAAGGTCTGAAGGAAAGAAGGATGTAGGAGATGTGATGGGATTTCGTGGATAAATTATGGCCCTGTTGCTCCCAACGCAGCATATCAGAAGCAGGTTGCTGAGGCATTTTCTTATTCTGCAATGCAGAGTGTGTGCCCATATGTTCTGGATGTATTTGTACATCCAAACAACACATGCCATGTTTGGGGTCATACAGGTGCATGGGTTGAAGTGGGTTCATCTCATCACAAACCTCAGAATGCAAGTTTAGCATCACAAGCCGAACAAAGTCGGTTCACTGCAGAGCGGAGCAAGAAAGTCAGAATTTTATCAACTATATTTACAGCAGAAAAAAGGAAAACGAAAACCTGGCAAAGCAGCCAGGATATTGTCGGATGATGAGGAAGGAGTTTGCACAAACGAGTCTGAACGAGTCTGAATCAGAAAAGTGACTGAAAAGTTGGCGTTTTGTTTGCTGCAGATGTTCTAGAGGCTTTAAAGTCAGATTGTAGTTGAAACTGCTGATAGGAACCAGTAACATGTAACAAAAGAAGATGTGGAGAAATAACACGAGAGGCAAACAGCTCTGCGTTCGCTTGAAGCGTTGAAGCGGAGACCATCAAAGGCTCTGCGATGTGTAAAGAGCATCTCTGAAGCCCCCCTGAGATCTCCTGTTTTCAAAGAATCCTGTGGTCTGGTTCCCTTTCTCGCTCGGGTCTCCGACCCCCGTAGAGCTGCAGGCTGCCACATCCTCTCCCTTTAAGACCCCCGCCGGGCCGTTCTGTACTCTCACCTTTCATACAGACGCAGAAGAAACAACGTGTAGTTGTCAGATGAAGGAATTCTGAGCTCTGTGGATGATCAGAAGTTTAGAAGCTGGGTTCAGAAAGGCGACCTTAAACGAAGGACGAGCTTCAGGTCGACGGAGACGTTCCGTTTGGGAAAACTTTAGAAAACCAGTGCGGCGTGTCTGTTGGTCACCGTCGCTCTTAAACGCCAGTAAAACAGCATCATTAATGTGTCTCAGTCTGAAAGCTGCATGCGTAAAGCTGCCGTTAAAACGTCTCGTTGGTTTGATACTCGGTTATTAATGAACCGATCAGTTCTGCAATAATTCCAGATTTGGTCAAATGTAAAGATTTAGTTCACTTTAAATTCACACCAGTATACAGATTTATTTATTCTAATGTTATAATTAACTATCATCATACAATTGTTTTCTAATTAATTGCTTTTATTTATGCTGATTTTTTAAAGAAAGCTGATAATCATGTATTTACGTCTTCTTGTGTTTGCCTCCGATCTGAACAATAGATTATATTTTCACTAAAGTGTTAATTCAGTCAATAAAAAAATAAATAAAAAATCAAACAAAAAGTAAAAAGCCTCCATGATGGACTCATCGCAGATTCTTTTCTAACGTGCTGAACTGCAGGAAGCAGTTGGAGTGAAACACCAGTCGAGTCTTTATGTGAAATAAAGAAGTTGTTTATGATCAAACCCAAGTTGATATAAAAACTTTTAAAAAATCTTCAGGTAATGACGCTCTGCATCATGTTCCCAAGAGGATGATTTTACTGATGATTTATATCAACAATGTGTTTTGTAGAAACACATTTACATGGAAACCCTGCACAGGCCTTTGTTTAAATCAGTGGTGTCAAACATACGGCTCGAGGGCCAAATCTGGCCCTCCAGAGGGTCCAGTTTGGCCCAGAATATCAATAAATATGGAAATGACACAAGACATTAACAGCTGTTTTTTAATAAAATCTATTTATTCATCTGAGTTTGCATTTTTTATGTTAAAATTTAAAACATTTATAAGGAGTTTTACTTTTTTCATATTTAACAAATTCCCTTCCGTCTGGATTGCTGCACAGATGTGGAAATGCACACGTATGTACATGTAAATTTAGTGTTTTTTTTCAGTTCCAGAAAGCTGGGATTAAATGTTTTGAAAATAATGCGTAAACAGAATATCTTATTTTTCTGAAGAATTTTCAGGATGATAAATTTTTTCTTTACTTTTAGCAGTTAGATATAAACACCTCGATAATGTAGGGGAGACCGGGGACAGTTGTCAACATATTGAGTACTACTACTACCTACTTGTACTTTTTGTTTGCTTGTTTTCCGTGTTTACGGGTTATTCTACCACTTGAGCCCACTTTGGCGCCTCAGCTACAGTGTAAATGCGCTGAACGTTGAAAAATGCTTCTTTAACACGTCTCTAAAACTTCATTTCTTTAAGTAGAACTTTAATATTCATTACTAGTTTATATATCCAGGTAATGTTGCGTACTCTGGTATTCCTGCAGAGACGTATGTGTGAGCGTGCATACATGCATGTAGGGCTCCGCAGAGCTCTAGGTCACACACCTGGGCAGAGACCACAGCACTGCAAACTGCTGCTCAGAGAATACACAACCTTGTTATTGTTTGATATGCAGCTTTATGTCAGCTCTGCGTGTTTCCAGCCGCTTGGCGTGTTCTGAGTGATGTGAAACATACTGAGAACATTGTTGGGTGCATGTTAGAGAAACTTCATGCTGGGTATGGTTCTGCTACATTGTTCCTGCCAACAATCTGTTTTACTCACATTTCATGTTATTTATGTGTGTGTGTGTGTGTGTGTGTGTGTGTGTGTGTGTGTGTGTGTGTGTGTAGGTCCATGCACTTTAGCTGTTGCATGGCCCCGTCTGATAGGCCCTGCTGGTGTCACATCGGGGATGCCGTCAGCGCAGTTCCTCCCATCGTCTCTGACAGATAGACAGCAGGAAAAGAAAGTATCAGCACATCTTCTCAGCTGTCAGTCATCTCTACACACACCAGCGACCCGACAAAATGATCCCGCTGCCACTCTGGACCTTGTTAGCAGCACCGATCTGGACATGCGGTAAGACCCCCATCATGTGTCGTCGTCAGGCGGTGAAGGGTGTCGTTCCCGTCTCAAACTGATGCTGCTCTGTTGTTTAACTAATGCTTCATGATCAGCACAAGGAGTCCAGATGCTGTTAAATGCTTTTACAAGCTAAACACAACAGTTTGGTTTATCTTTAAATGTTTCTCTTTTTTTTTTTCTAACATGTATTTATAACACAGGTATACATTGTTATGCTTTTACATGAACACGTACGATTGGTCGCCATGGTGAACTGCCATAGTGATCAGTTTTTATTTACTTGTTTTTTATGGCACCAGAACTATTTACACTCATTGAACCTTAAAGATTATATTTATATGTTGTTTGGGTGTTTTGTTCTGTTTCTCAAAGTTTGTTCTTTTCATTATAATAAAACAAACGTAGGAAGAAAACCCAATGTTTAACCTTTCAGACAGTCACCTTCAGATATGTGAAAACAAGGTATTGCAGCAGGTATTCTGCACACGTATGTGTGTGCCCACACACATGACAGACAGCAGGTTTGGAGCTGATTGTAGATTAAATGACTTTTTCAGTAAAGGCCTCTCGTAAACATCCCGCCGTCTTTCCTGAAAGCTGCTTTAAAATGTCACCATGAGATTTCCTCATAGTTCAGCTTCTCTGTTTGAGTGAAACTTTATGTTTAGTCGTGTTTTCAGGTCACCTCTTACTGTTTTTACTCTTTGCCAGAAGATTGATTCCTTCATTGCATCACGGTGTTCGTCTTGCTACGAGACCGTTTCGACTTTTTGATTTACCAACACCTTACAATGGATTATTAAAATAAGTTTAAATAAACCTCTTTAAGCTGAGTTTTTTTTTTACTTATTTTAATGGTTTAATCAAACAGTCACGGTTCGATTCTGTGCTGCAGTCTGTTGGTTTCCAGTGTTTAAGGCCTCGAACATCTGTGTTTCCACTCCCCACAGCTTCAAGCCAGATCCTACAAGACCCCGTCAGTGTTCTTTACCCGGCCATCTCCAGCAGTGAGACTCTTGACTGTGACTGTCAGAACATGGCCTGCGACAACGTCTTCTGGTTCCGCACTGTTCCCGCTCAAAGCAAAATCGAGTTTATTGGCAAAAGCAACAACGCTGACCGCGTCTTGTATGGCAGCGTGGACCAAAGCCACTACAGGCTGAGCAAGAGAGGCTCTGCGTCCTTTGTGCTGCACATCATTAACGTGACTGAGGCGGATGCGGGGATTTATTCTTGTGTCCTGAGGGACAGTAGAGACAACACAGAGCAGTTCAGGCCGGGAACTGTTCTTCGGCCTGGAGGTTTGTATGCTGAAACACAGACGGCTTAGTTCCCAGCAGTTCAGTGTCTGTTATTAAGGATGTTTTACGGTAAATCTGTTTGATTCCAAGTGGGAGATGTTAGAGTAAATGATTCACAGAGAAGGGATTTAAACTGTAAGAATTCAGCTGACATGTTTGATAAATACCGTTTTTGAGAGATTTGGTGTCACTTTATGCTACAAACTTTGCTCAAAATCCTGCTGAATAGTCGGATTTTATCTCTTGCCCCTTAATGGACACCAGGAAACAGGAGATTAGATAAAAAATGTGACATATCACATGGAAATAAATGGTAAATATCCCTGAAACAGTGTGTTACTTTTTTATTTTAAATTTTGTTGAAAAAATTGGACTTTTCTTATCATTTATTCATGATTTGGGTCCTTATGCGTTATCTGTGTTGTATAATCACATGTAATTTAACAAGTATTTGCTTTGGAGAAAAGCGTCTGCTAAAAGACTAGAATAGAATAAAAAGTGTTTTCCCATGAAGATCCAAGTTTTCACAATGCCGCTGCAGCGTTCGGACGTAGATGCACCAGAAGGTGAAGCTTAAAATTCACCTCTGCCATGTTTTTTTTTTCCAGTGTAAAACTCCATTGGAAGCTGATTTTCAGCAAGACAATCATTTTTATCTTAGAAATGAAAAATATGTAGTCAGAAAATGAATAATAATGTTCAGTTTTAGCACATCAGCAGCCTTCTGAAGCTCATCTTGCTTGTTTTGTTTTGCTGCTGTGATTCAGACACAGTCAATGGAATCGACTGTTTTCATAAATACTTCAGGATGGATTAGAAGGATTATAATATTTGCTTTCTTTATGGGTCGCCTCTCATTGACTCGCTGCTGTGATATAGGAATGATTAAAACTGTCCAGCTAGCCAACAAGTCACATCCTGCAAACATCACACACCTGCAGAATAAAACTCAGCCTTAATCCTTATTAAATTGTTATTTTCCCACTGCTGTTTTAATCTTTGTTTTTATGGCTTTTTTTGGTCTTTATCCAACAGAGACCCCCCCAACATTACCCCCAACCACAAAGACCAAGACTAGACCCAAACCGGTGGGCTGTCGCTGCACTTCTAAACATTCAGCGGGTAAGAAATGAGAACTTTTCTTTGTTATGTAAAAACCATAGACTGTCTATGGTAAAAACATAATAAGTTAAAGGTGTTTACATTTAGTGATGTAAGAAGCCAACGTGACGAGAAGAACTTTGGAAACTTTGGGAAAACCTTGGAAAAGCTGTGTTTGCTGTTGCAGTTGGCTGTGACCCCTCCGTTCTCTGGACGCTGGTTGGACTTGTAGCAGGCTTGGCCTTCGCTGTTCTCGGCACGCTGTATTACTTCAGCCGTGAGTATTTCTGTTCTTCCCGCTGACATGAAGTCAGACAGAACGCAGTTTGCTTCAAACGTCAACAACCGATCTGAAATATAAACATTTCATTTCAGAAAGTATGCCTTTTTTTTTTTTTTTTTAATTGTGTTTGATGTTTTTCTTTCTTTTGCAGGACTGCCCAAAAAGTGTCAGCACCACTTTGTGAAGTAAGTCCGGACCCTGAATGTAGTTGTGTTTTATTATTCTTAGGTTGATTATTTGTTTTAATTTCTAAAACAGTTTTTAATGTTTTAAATTCTACCGCTTTGTTTTTGCCTCTAAAGGAAAAGAATGATGACCTAAAGCGTCGCATCTGCCGCTTTCATCAGACCTGAAGTAAGAACTGTACAAGTCGTCTTACATAAGACTAATGAGGTTCATTAAAGCTGATGCAGCTGTTGTTGTCAAGCACTTTGTAACCTTGTGTCTATGAAAAGCGCTATATAAATAAAGTTTATCTTATCGTTTCTTATCTTATCTTATCTTATCTTATCTTATCTTATCTTATTTTATCTTATCTTATCTTATCTTATTTTATCTTATCTTATCTTATCTTATTTTATCTTATCTTATCTTATCTTATCTTATCTTATCTTATCTTATCTTATTTTATCTTATCTTATCTTATCTTATCTTATCTTATCTTATCTTATCTTATTTTAGCTTATCTTATCTTATCTTATCTTATCTTATCTTATCTTATCTTATCTTATTTTATCTTATCTTATCTTATCTTATTTTATCTTATCTTATCTTATCTTATTTTATCGTATCTTATCTTATCTTATCTTATCTTATCTTATCTTATCTTATCTTATCTTATCTTATCTTATCTTATCTTATCTTATCTTATCTTTTGTGATTGCAGGCTGCAGCCATCTGACCCGAGGTGAAGCATCCTGAACATTTGCTCCACAAATGACAGCATGTCATGTTAACTACAGTTAAATGTGCGCCAAATCAGAGGAGAGCTGAAACATGTAACATATTGTGATATATTGATGTTTTGTTGTATATTTGATGAGACGGAACTCCGTTACGTTCAGAGCGCTGCGCCGTCACCTTTCATTTATATTTTTTTGTTGAATATTATGCAGATGATGCAGTTGTTTATAAATGTTGTTGAATAAACACAAAACAGTAAAGAATTGTTGCATTGTGACACAGTTTTGGGTTAATTAACATATCAGGATGGTTTCCGTGCCTGAGCGGTGGATCAGTATCAGTTTTTACAATCCAGTTTATTTATAAAGCAACAATTAACAAGTAATTAAGTTTAACTTTATTGAAACAGAAGTTAAATACAAGTCCCATAAAATACAGTTAAGTTTATTCCAATTCAGTCTATCCATAATGTTTATATATGATAATGTTTATTAAACGTGTATCCTGAATAAGTGGATTTGTGTACATGCTGAAATACCTTTTCTTTCTTCCTTTAATCACCGTTCTGTGTTTCCTGCTGTCTTTTTTTTTCTATTTTTACTTTAAAGAATTGTAGAAATATAAATTCACACATTTGTCTCAGACATTTTGTTAAACCAATAAAGTTGGACATGTCTTATCATTTGCAAATCTGTCTCTTACAAAACAATGAGGTTGTCCTAAAGACAGATGCCTTTCAGTCACAGACACACATGATGCTCATGTTTCCATGCAGAGAAATGAGTAGAGTGTGAATAACTCAGGTCCTGAGAAGGTCTCTGCTCTAAGATGCCTGTAGACTTGTCACACACACGTGTGTGTGTGTGAGGAGAGCTCTGGAAGTGGGTGTTGGTCGTACTTCTATCCACAATATTATGTTGAGCGGAAGCTGAGTAGGAGAGTGACAGAGTTTGGTTTCTTCTTTGTTGTTTGATGTTTAAACTTGCATCATATTCAGTTTCTGCAGAAATTTCCTCCCTTACAAGCAAAGAGGCTTCACTGTTTTAATTCTAAAAAGAAAGCCTTAAAAAATAAAATGTGTGAGTATGTTAACCTTATAAACACACACACAAGCAGCACACACCACACCTGTGACTGAGTTGTGCAAAGACTCCGCTGAGTTAGTGGTGGTCCGGGTCGCAGGGAGTGTGTGCATCTCTTCCTGTGTGCAGGAGAGAGAGGATAAACGCAGCCATGTTCACTGAGATGCTATCGCCTCGCTCAGCTTTGAGCTCATCTCGTCTCAGAAACAAAAAGACCACAAAAAATACCGCAGACCGAACCACAAGCACTAACAGAGTCAGTAAGAGAAAGACTCAAAGTCTTCAACCATGTTAACAACAGAAAAATCCACGAAAACCTGTAGATTCTGCCTCAATTGGCTTTTATTGGAGTTCAAATGACATAAAACAAGTTTACAACAAAATGCATTTACCTGTGTGAAATCTGAGTAAAGTGGGATTAACACAGTCATGAATGACAACAGAAACATTAATGGTGCCTGTAGAAAGAATCATTTACATTCACTTCTCAGGTAAAAATAAAATACATTCAACCGTTTTGCAACACAAATAAGGAGAAGTACACAAATAGTTTCATTTACTGATAAACAAATGTATAAACACTATAAAACAATACGGTTCAAGTTCATCACAGAAAAAAATATTCCAATGATGAAAGTTTTGCAGGAAACTTTCATCTTAATGAAAGATTAAGATGAAAGTAGAAGTAGTTGTAGTAAACACTAGCAGTAGTTGTAATAAATACTAGCAGTTGTAGTATTTACTGCTGCATGTCGTCATTCCGTGTCGACGTTTGAGGAAATAATATATTTGCTTTCTTCGGTTCCAGGAAATGAACATATGAAGATGGCAGCTGTAAATGAAAAAGGAAGACTGTTAGAGAGAATATAGAGCTTTAATATCACAAGATTTGTTTATGTACATATACATATGTATATGTATATATATATATGTATATATATATATATATGTATGTATGTACATATATATATGTATATATATATATATGTACATATATATATGTATGTATACATATATATATATATATATATATATATATATATTTATATAAAAATAATTATTTTTTTTATTTATATAATAGTCTTAATTTCAACACAATGCACAAAATATTTTCAAAAGTTATTTGTACTTTTTTCAAAACTAAAAATATAAGTAAAATAAAATATGTAATATATCAGTGTTAATAAAATAACTTGTTGCTTTAAAAAAAAAAAAAAAAAAAAAAAAAAAAAATATATATATATATATATATATATATATATATATATATATATATATATATATATATATATATTATACGTTGTGACTGTTGATTAAAAAAAACAAAAACAACTAAAGTTGTCTTTTCTGTGATGAGCTGAATTTTCTGTTTCAGTCTCCTGTTCGAGTTAAAACTTCAGGTTTTTCAATATCTTTATTGTTTTTGTGCAGGAGAGACGTTTTCTGGCGCAGACTGAAACTGTGTGGAATTCACTAAACTGTCCTGTAAAACATGAACTTTTTAAAAACCTTCTCTACTATTTTTAGAAGAAATTTCTTAGTAACACTAAGAATCGTATCACATGGAAATAAACCAGCTTCAGTCACCTTTGGTTTGGGTTTATCATGCTAAAGTTCTTTCCCTGTATTGTTTCTAATTTTCTGCATTTCCCAAATTCGACTGTTACTAACCATAATCTTAACTAATTATTTAAAAAATTAGATTCTTCTTATTGTTGTCCAAATGAAAAAATGCAAAAAAAAACCTTTTTCTTTTGTCTGAGTTTGAACTTTTAAAGGTTAACAAGATGAAGACGTTTGACCTCAACGTATAAAGCAACAATGTTGACTAATCAGCAGTTTATGAGAAAATCTATCGAAATACAGAAGAAGCTGCACATCATCAGTTCTCTAAATGTTTAATACAAAACATCATCACGAATAAAAATCATCTTATATCGTGTGAAAAATATGCTAATGAACTGTTTTAACATACATGAAATATTATAAAACATGTCTGTTTTACATGCAAATCTGTGTAAAAAATGTAATAAATGCTAAATTTATCACACATTAAGTTCAAGCACTCCAGTCAAAGAGACATTAGAACATAAAGCACAAATATTTAGACAACATACTTTTCATCTTCACTGAGTCATAAATCAGTTTTTGATGCAAAATGCATGAAAAGAAGGAAGACTTCTTTGCCTCTATGTCACAAAAAGTAAAGGATGTTCAGCTTTTTGCATGATGTCAGAATGAACCTAAATGCATCATAACCTCAACAGGAAATCCTTTTAGCCTTTTCTTAACTTTTTAATATAATTTGAATTAATTTTTTTTTTGTGTGTTGTGCAGTAATCACTGCATAACATGCTGTTCTCTAACAGCAAAAATAAAAATAAAATAAAAAGGGAGCACCTGAAGCACCTACTGCTCTGGGTAAAAGACAACTTGCTTTCCTTTGTCACACTGATCACATTTTAGCATCACACACATCATGAGTTGGTGAAACATTGACATCTGTAAGTTGTAGTTTTCCCACCCCTGTTATTAGATTTGTTTTGATGAAAAGCTTCAGATGAAGGTGAATTTATTTCCTGCTGCATCCTGTTGAATTTCCCACCCAACAATCTGGAAATTACATCACTGCAGCATTAATAACTTTTTACATTTTGTACATTTCAGGCAAAAGCTGAATATCCCTCCTTTTCTGAATGAATGTTCTGCAGACATTTACTTTTTGTAAAAGCTTCATTGAACATTAATCCAACTGATTCGTCAAATAAATTCCTCAACAAATATCAGTAAATATTGATTTCTTTCCACTGGGGTTGAAGATGCTGCTGCGGATGCAGCCCCAACAGGACGTATTGGAGGATCAAACATGCGCACATTTACCTGCAGGTGTGTCGTTGTTCCATATCCATGAACTGCTGCTGGTGCTGCTGGTTTCCATGACAGCCGCTGGGCCAAACTGGTGGAGAACAGCGCTGGAGCTGAGGATGCTGCCATTTTTCAGGCTCTTCTGACTGCATTTTCAGTGTTCTTGTACAGGATGTGCTTTTTCTCACTGGCTTCCCCCTGGTCACCCACCACATTAACACACAAACATGCGAGTTTCAGGTTGGAGACCCCCTGTGTGACTAAGATAGGGAAGCCCATGCAGGTGTGTTTGTGAGTGACTCATCCCTGAAACAGAGATATGGAAAGGTGAAGTGGGCTTAATGAGTGCGTTTTGACTGGGTCTCCCCTCTGACAAAGCATCAACAGAGTCCCCTGCTGACTGAAAACGCTGCGAAGACTGAAACCAGACGCGATTCTGTCTAGATTTCATTCTACATAAAAGCCAAAGTGATTTATATGATAAATAAAAAGCCAGAAATGCTGCCAAGCAGCTGCTGCGCCGTCAGGATGCACTACAAAGCTCTAAAGCTTCTTCATGAGACAGACTCATTAACTCTTTCTCTTTGTTATTTAATTCCCACCTTCTCTTTTTCATCAATCTCCTCCCACCCATGGAAAAGACAAACCGCCCACAGAAGAGTGAAATGTCAGCAATCGTTGCCCATCACCAAATCTGCGCGTGTATTTTCCAGGAAACAGGAACTGTGACGGGCTGAGGCTCTCATCTGAAGAGAGTTTCACTTCCCCACCTTTCATATGAGGACAGAAAATATTCATCTATTCTTTGTTTTTCACACCTCAGTTATTATTTATTCAGTCACTATTTGGGGTCAAATGTGCGGTTTTCTGCATCATCTGTGTCAATTTGACTTTATTCTTAGTTAAATCAGGAACTAACTCAATAAGCAGTTGAAGAAGCCCAGAAGTTATTTATTTGTGTTAAAGCAGCCAAAGTTAAACCAGCAGAGCTGAAAATAAATCTGACATTTAGTCTCAAGTATTGGTGAAGCTGCAAAATCACTGGGAGCTGATTTTATAACAAAACATTTCAAATCCAATGCCTTTAAAAAGAACCCTGGACTCATCAGACTGGAAAATGCATAAGAGATAAAGTTCTGGTTGGTTCTCTGTTGGACCAAACATACAGTAAGAGGGTGCAGCCACAGCCCACAGCCCCACCACGGATGTCAGAGCAGCTTATGTTCCACTCTGAAGCACCTGCAGTGGCGTGATGAAGCGCTGCCAGTATGACACGCGTGTGAAATGTTTAATCATGTTAAAATCCCCAAAGTGATTCATGATTTAGTGAATTAGCTGCTGGAACAGAGCGAGGTGCCCTGCTTCTGTTGCCATCTGCTGGTTCAGATTTTCATCTCTACTCGCCACAGTGATGAATTTTTACTTTACAACCTTTGATTTGTGCATTTTATTACAGAAAGTTGCATTATGAATGAAAAATGACAATAAAAATGAAAAATACTTTATTAATCCCCAAAGGGAAATTCAATATTGTAGTATATAATAATTAATTTGAGGAGGTCTTGTTCCGGAGGCTGATGGCTGTTGGCAGGAATGATCTTCTGTATCTTTTAGTCTTACACCGGACCTGAAGAAGCCTCTCACTGAACACACTTTGTTGTTTCATCACTGTGTTGTGGAGAGGGTGTGAAGAATCCTCCATCATCTTCATCAGCTTGTGCAGCATTCTTCTTTGGACAATCAGCTCCAGCGGCTCCAGAGTTACTCCAAGCACAGAAGCAGCTTTCTGGATCAGTTTGTTGATTGTCTTCAAGTCTCTGGTTCTGATGCTACTACCCCAGCAGATGCTGCAAAGCTGACTGCACTCTCCACAACAGACTTATAGAAGACATGCAACATCTTGGTGCAGACGTTAAACCATCTCAGCTTCCTTACAGTGGAACTATTATGTGCATTTCAGGCTAATTTATTTTTATTTCTGAGACCAGAAGGGCTGGGATTGATCGAGTTATTGTCACAAATGGCTTTATTTACTTCAGACCGACCCTCTCCGTAGGCTGTCAGATCAGCCTGCGGGCAAAACGAGTGGATTGAGACTCTTCCGCATTAAGCCCCGCCTCCCACCACTGCACTACATCGGGAGCGCGCACCGCACCTGCTTTTGCCGTCATTGTAACATCTCATAAACAGAAGGATTAGGCTAATATGAACTCAATAAAAAACAAAACAAAATACAATGTCAACACATAGCATGCAGCCCTACATGTTGGAACCTGAATCAGAGCCTGAAAACGAAGTGGAAAACAGCAACCCACAGCAACGAATGCAGCAGGATGTCTCTCTTTGGTAAACTCACCAGCCATCGTTGGAAATAACTTTATCCCACGTTTTCCACCCGCCTGATGTATTTGTACATGCCCTTGTTAACCAGTAGAAGGTAACCAATCGCCAAACCTTATCCCCCGGAACGTCACAAGGATTTCCAAGTAGAAAAAACTCTCTAAAACGACACGTTTTTTGTCGCCATGGAAACCGAACGGAGAGCGTGCTGGAACTCAAAAAACATGCGTTAGGTGATAAAAAAAAAAAAAACAGTGCCGTTCACATGTCTGATGAGGATTCAACACTGTAACACTGTAGAAAGCTCAGAAAACTCCAAATACCATCATAGCACCCCTTTAAGAAGTACAGTCTGCTCTGACCTTTCTTGTAGATGTAGTCAGTGTTGCATTTCCAGTCCAGTTTGTTGTCCAGCTGAACTCCAAGATACTTGTATTCCTCCTCCACCTCCACCTCCTCTCCCAGGATAGAAACAGTGCTTTGTTTATTCTTCTTCCTCCTGAAGTCAACAATCATCTCTTTTGTTTTGCTGCTATTTAATATGACATGATTGTCACCGCACCATTTAACAAGCTGACTGACCAGTTCTCTGTACTCTGCTTCTTGTCCATCCCTGATACACCCCACAACTGCAGAGTCATCAGAGTATTTCTGCAGATGACAGGACTCAGAGTTGTACTGGAAGTCTGAGGTGTACAGAGTGAAGAGGAATGGCCAGAGTACAGTTCCTTGTGGTGCACCAGTGCTGCTGACCTCCATCTCAGACACACAACCTTTCAGTCTCACAAACTGTGGTCTGTTTGTGAGGTAGTCATAGATCTAGATAGTTGTGGAGGTATCCACCTGGAATTTATGGAGCTTCTCACATAACAAAGCAGGCTGAATGGTATTAAAAGCACTGAGAAATGAAAGAACATGACCCTCAGAGTGCTGCCTGAATGGTCCAGATGAGAGTGTGCTCTCTGGAGCAGGTATATGATGGCATCTTCAACCCCAAGTCCATTACGATATGCAAACTGGAATGGGTCCTGAAAGGTGTTTACTTGCTTGTTGAGGTGAGCCAGTAAGAGTCTCTCCAGGACTTTCATGATGTGAGATGTCAGGGCAACTGGTCTGTAGTCACTTGGTTCAGCTGGTTGTGTTTTTTTAGGCACTGGAACAAGGCAGGAGGTTTTCCACAGCACTGGGACTCTATTTTGTCTCAGACTGGTGTTGAAAAGGTGCTGGAGAATCGGACATAGTTGTTTTGAGCAGAACTCTGGGACTGACACCATCTGGACCTGCAGCCTTGTTCTGGTTCAGTTTCTCAAGTTGCTTCTTGACCTGATTGCAGGAGACAAACAAGGTGGAGGTCTCAGGATGTCCTGATGTGGAGGGAGATGAAGCTGTGTTCTGGTTTTGGTCTGGTCTTTGGCAATATTATCTAACTAACATGATATCTCACCAAAAATATAAAAACCAGTGTTACAAACAGGTTAGATAGACTGGTTTGCAAATGGGTTGGGCTCATAATTACAAGCATCAGAAGTGGTGTTTCCACACTGATCATTAGATGTGGGAGTAAAGGTAAAAATACAGAATAAAAAGTGAACCCAGACTTAACTGGAAGACGAATGGAAAACCATTCAAAGACAGTTTCAGTTCAGTGTTAGAGCTTTTTCCTGATGTCTTCATCCACTCTGCTTGTTTCTGTTGAACCAGAAAACCAATCGACAGCTCTGTTTTTCTGCTTCTTTTTCAGAAGAACGTCTACAAGCCGAGCAGTTTTCTGCACCTCAGATCAACCTGATGAGGTTGCACGGAGTCTGCTGGAACAACTGAGTCCACTGAGATGGTTTTTCTTCTCCGTTTAGAGGTACTACATCATTTCCTAAAGAAAAAATCAGTAAAGTAATTACCACTGGGATTGTGGGTTATCTACAGGCCATGTGAAGGGGAGGTCAAAGGTCAAAAAAAGATTACAGCCTTCAAGGATTCTAGAAACTTCATCCTGTATCGTGTATAAAGATGAAATTCTGCATTTGATTTGTGCAAAACAGTGTGAAGTGTGTAAAAATGGGCCGCCACGCAGACTTAATAGCATGTTTTCAGACTTCCTACCCCATCTGTCTCAACCCACACACTGCACACTTGTGCGCTTGTGTGCCAATAACTTCTGGATCAAGACGCACTTTTCGATACTTCAAACCAAATAGAGAAGCGAAGTTCAGCTCTGGTGGGCTCCACTTCAAAACCCCATGCAGACCACGATTGTGCTGCAGCAGGGTTCTGCAAACGCTCAGCTGCAATGATCCCATTTGACACGACGAAGAAGAAGGTTGCAGCTGGGGCGTGGTTTCATATCTCACACAACCATCTCCCATCAGCTTCCAATAAACACCAAAGAGGCAAGTTAAGCAGTTTTTGTTGTCCGTGAGATTAAAAATGGACCAAAAATGGCTTCAGATGCTGGTGATTCTGGTGTTTTATCAGCGTAAGTTGGCTCTAAATCATTTTTCTTTGCCTTTTTTGCATGTTAAACACTTGGAAGTGAATCATTAATGCTCTCGTTTTGTCCTAACATCTAGAAATCAGACCAGGAACTGCTGTAGAAGAGGAGCCGAATGAAGGGAGTTTGGTTGAATTCAGGTGCAAGCCTGGGAAAGGGACCCTGATCATCTGGTTCCGCGTGCTGGACCAGTCTGGGATGGAGTTCCTCGCATCATTCAGTCCCTCTGGACAACTCAAGACAAGGGGACCCAGTTTTGGATCATTCAGTGGCAAAAAGCTATCAGATGATGAGTACAGTTTAACGCTGAACTCCTACAAAAGCAGTGACAGTGGCATCTACAGCTGCGGCTCCCTGATAAATGGAAATTCTCTCCAGTTTGGGGAAGTCAAGCGACTGCATAAAAGTGAGCTTTGTTGTCTTTTTATTCTGCTCTCACACTTATATGGTGGATTTTTTAAAAAAAAAAAAAGATGTATAACCCCATCATGATTTGTTTTATT